>NW_027140682.1:2400000-2700000 GCF_036365525.1 Heterodontus francisci | reverse complement strand
GGTGTCAGTGTATGTCAACATACTTGGTGTAGGTGTATGTATTTATTACTTGGTGTAATAGTCTGTCTTTGTTACTTCGTGTCAGTGTATGTCTGTGTTACTTGGTGTAAGTGTGTGTCTTTGTTACTTGGTGTCAGTGTGTGTCTGTGTTCCTGGTAGTCAGTGTATGTCTTTGTTACGTGCTGTAAGTGTATGTCTGTGTTGCTGGGTATCAGTGTATGTCTTTGTTACTTGGTGTCAGTGTATGTCTTTGTTACTGGGTGTCAGTGTGTGTCATTGTGACTTGGTGTCAGTGTATGTCTTTGTTACTTGGTGTAAGTGTTTGTCTGTGTTGCTGCGTATCAGTGTATGTCTTTGTTACTTGGTGTCAGTGTATGTCTTTGTTACTGGGTGTCAGTGTGTGTCTTTGTGACTTGGTGTCAGTGTATGTCTTTGTTACTTGGTGTAACAGTGTGTCTGTGTTACTGGGTATCAGTGTATGTCTTTGTTACTTGTTGTCAGTGTATGTCAAAATACTTGGTGTAGGTGTATGTATTTATTACTTGGTGTAATAGTCAGTCTTTGTTACTTATTGTCAGTGTATGTCTGTGTTACTTGGTGTAAGTGTGTGTCTTTGTTACTTGGTGTCAGTGTGTGTCTGTGTTCCTGGGAGTCAGTGTATGTCTTTGTTACTTGCTGTAAGTGTATGTCTTTGTTACTTGGTGTCAGTGTATGTGTTTGTGACTTGTTGTCAGTGAATGTCTTTGTTACTGGGTGTCATTGTATGTCTTTGTTACTTGGTGTAAGTGTATGTCAAAATACTTGGTGTAAGTGTATGTCTGTGTTACTAGGTGTAAGTCTATGTCTTTGTTACTTGGTGTAAGTGTGCGTCTGTGTTACTGGGTATCAGTGTCTGTCTTTGTTACTGGGTATCAGTGTATGTCTTTGTGACTTGGTGTCAGTGTATGTCTTTGTTACTGGGTGTCAGTGTGTGTCTTTGTGACTTGGTGTCAGTGTATGTCTTTGTGACTTGGTGTCAGTGTATGTCTTTGTTACTGGGTGTCAGTGTGTGTCTTTGTGACTTGGTGTCAGTGTATGTCTTTGTTACTTGGTGTAAGTGTGTGTCTGTGTTACTGGGTGTCAGTGTATGTCTTTGTTACTTGGTGTCAGTGTATGTCAAAATACTTGGTGTATGTGTATGTCTTTGTTACTTGGTGTAATTATATGTCTTTGTTACTTGGTGTCAGTGTATGTCTTTGTTACTTGGTGTCAGTGTGTGTCTGTGTTACGGGGTATCAGTGTATGTCTTTGTGACTTGGTATCAGTGTATGACTTTGTGACCTGGTGTCAGTGTATGTCTTTGTTACTGGGTGTCAGTGTGCGTCTGTGTTACTTGGTGTCAGTACATGTCTGTGTTACTGTTTATTAGTGTTTCTCTGTGTTACTGGGTGTCAATGTGTGTTTGTTTGTGTTACTGGGTGTCAGTGTATGTCTTTGTTACTTGGTGTAAGTGTGTGTCTGTGTTACTGGGTATCAGTGTCTGTCTTTGTTACTTGGTGTAAGTGTGTGTCTTTGTTACTTGGTGTCATTGTATGTCTTTGTTACTTGGTGTCAGTGTATGTCTGTGTTACTTGGTGTAAGTGTATGTCTTTGTTAATTGGTGTAAGTGTGTGACTGTGTTACTTGGTGTAAGTGTGTGTCTGTGTTCCTGGGTATCAGTGTACGTCTTTGTTACTTGGTGTCAGTGTATGTCTGTGTTACTTGTTGTAAGTGTGTGTCTGTGTTACTGGGTGTAAGTGTATGTCTGTGTTACTTGGTGTAAGTGTGTGTCATTGTTACTTGGTGTCCGTGTGTGTCTGTGTTACTGTGTGTCAGTGCATGTCTTTGTTACTTTGTGTCAGTGTTATCTGAGTTACTTGGTGTAAGTGTGTGTCTTTGTTACTTGGTGTAATTGTATGTCTTTTTTACTTGGTGTCAGTGGATGTCAGTGTTACTTGGTGTAAGTGTATGTCTTTGTTACTTGGTGTAAGAGTGTGTCTGTGTTACTTGGTGTAAGTGTGTGTCTGTGTTACGGGGTATCAGTGTATGTCTTTGTTACTTTGTGTCAGTGTATGACTGTGTTACTTGGTGTCAGTGTATGTCTTTGTTACTGGGTGTCAGTGTGTGACTGTGTTAATTGGTGTCAGTGTATGTCTTTGTTACTTTTTATTAGTGTTTCTCTGTGTTACTGTGTGTCAGTGTGCGTTTGTTTGTGTTACTGGGTGTCAGTGTATGTCTTTGTTACTTGGTGTACGTGTGTGTCTTTGTTACTTGGTGTAATTGTATGTCTTTGTTACTTGGTGTCAGTGCATGTCTGTGTTACTTGGTGTAAGTGTATGTCTTTGTTACTTGGTGTCAGTGCATGTCTGTGTTACTTGGTGTAAGTGTATGTCTTTGTTACTTGGTGTAAGTGTGTGACTGTGTTCCTTGGTGTAAGTGTGTGTCTGTGTTGCCGGGTATCAGTGTCTGTCTTTGTTGCTTGGTGTAAGTGTGTGTCTTTGTTACTTGGTGTAATTGTATGTCTTTGTTACTTGGTGTCAGTGCTTGTCCTTGTGACTTGGTGTCAGTGTATGTCTTTGTTACTGTGTGTCAGTGTGTGTCTGTGTTACTTGGTGTCAGTGTATGTCTGTGTTACTGTTTATTAGTGTTTCTCTGTGTTCCTGGGTGTCAGTGTGTGTTTGTTTGTGTTACTGGGTGTCAGTGTATGTCTTTGTTACTTGGTGTAAGTGTGTGTCTGTGTTACTGGGTATCAGTGTCTGTCTTTGTTACTTGGTGTAAGTGTGTGTCTTTGTTATTTGGTGTAATTGTATGTCTTTGTTATTTGGTGTCAGTGTATGTCTGTGTTACTTGGTGTAAGTGCATGTCTTTGTTACTTGGTGTAAGTGTGTGACTGTGTTACTTGGTGTAAGTGTGTGTCTGTGTTCCTGGGTATCAGTGTATGTCTTTGTTACTTGGTGTCAGTGTATGTCTGTGTTACTTGGTGTAAGTGTATGTCTTTGTTACTTGGTGTCAGTGTGTGTCTGTGTTACTGGGTGTCAGTGTATGTCGATGTTACTGGGTGTCAGTGAATGTCTTTGTTACTTGGTGTAAGTGTGTGTCTGTGTTACTGGGTGTCAGTGTATGTCTGTGTTACTTGGTGTAAGTGTGTGTCTCTGTTACTGGGTATCAGTGTATGTCTTTGTGACTTGGTGTCAGTGCATGTCTTTTTTACTGGGTGTCAGTGTGTGTCTTTGTGACTTGGGGTCAGTGGATGTCTTTGTTACTTGTTCTAAGTGTGTGTCTGTGTTACTGGGTATCAGTGTATGTCTTTGTTACTTGGTGTCAGTGTATGTCAAAATATTTGGTGTAAGTGGATGTCTTTGTTACTTGGTGTAATTGTCTGTCTTTGTTACTTGGTGTAAGTGTATGTCTTTGTTACTTGGCGTCAGTGTATGTCTTTTTTACTTGGTGTCAGTGTGTGTCTGTGTTACTGGGTATCAGTGTGTGACTGTGTTAATTGGTGTCAGTGTATGTCTTTGTTACTTTTTATTAGTGTTTCTCTGTGTTACTGTGTGTCAGTGTGTGTTTGTTCGTGTTACTGGGTGTAAGTGTATGTCTTTGTTACTTGGTGTAAGTGTGTGTCTGTGTTACTGGGTATCAGTGTCTGTCTTTGTTACTTGGTGTAAGTGTGTGTCTTTTTTACTTGGTGTAATTGTTTGTCTTTGTTTCTTGGTGTCAGTGTATGTCTGTGTTACTTGGTGTTAGTGTATGTATTTGTTACTTGGTGTAAGTGTGTGTCTGTGTTACTTGGTGTAAGTGTGTGTCTGTGTTCCTGGGTATCAGTGTATGTCTTTGTTACTTGGTGTCAGTGTATGTCCGTGTTACTTGGTGTAAGTGTGTGTCAATGTTACTGGGTATCAGTGTATGTCTTTGTTACTTGGTGTCAGTGTATGTCTGTGTTACTTGATGTAAGTGTATGTCTGTGTTACTGGGTGTCAGTGTGTGTCTGTGTTACTTGGTGTAAGTGTGTGTCTTTATTACTTGGTGTCCGTGTGTGTCTGTGTTACTGGGTGTCAGTGCATGTCTTTGTTACTTGGTGTCAGTGTATATCTGTGTTACTTGGTGTAAGTGTGTGTCTTTGTTACTAGGTGTAATTGTATGTCTTTGTTACTTAGTGTCAGTGTATGTCTGTGTTACTTGGTGTAAGTGTATGTCTTTGTTACTTGGTGTAAGTGTGTGTCTGTGTTACTTGGGGTAAGTGCGTGTCTGTGTTCCTGGGTATCAGTGTATGTCTTTGTGACTTGGTGTCAGTGTTTGTCTGTGTTACTTGGTGTATGTGTGTGTCTGTGTTACTGGGTCTCAGTGTATGTCTTTGTGACTTGGTGTCAGTGTATGTCTTTGTTACTGGGTGTCAGTTTGTGTCTTTTTGACTTGGTGTCAGTGTATGTCTTTGTTACTTGGTGTAAGTGTTTGTCTGTGTTGCTGGGTATCAGTGTATGTCTTTGTTACTTGGTGTCAGTGTATGTCTTTGTTACTGGGTGTCAGTGTGTGTCTTTGTGACTTGGTGTCAGTGTATGTCTTTGTTACTTGGTGTAAGTGCGTGTCTGTGTTACTGGGTATCAGTGTATGTCTTTGTTACTTGTTGTCAGTGTATGTCAAAATACTTGGTGTAGGTGTATGTATTTATTACTTGGAGTAATAGTCTGTCTTTGTTACTTATTGTCAGTGTATGTCTGTGTTACTTGGTGTAAGTGTGTGTCTTTGTTACTTGGTGTCAGTGTGTGTCTGTGTTCCTGGGAGTCAGTGTATGTCTTTGTTACTTGCTGTAAGTGTATGTCTTTGTTACTTGGTGTCAGTGTATGTCTTTGTGACTTGTTGTCAGTGAATGTCTTTGTTACTGGGTGTCATTGTATGTCTTTGTGACTTGGTGTAAGTGTATGTCAAAATACTTGGTGTAAGTGTATGTCTGTGTTACTAGGTGTAAGTCTATGTCTTTGTTACTTGGTGTAAGTGTGCGTCTGTGTTACTGGGTATCAGTGTCTGTCTTTGTTACTGGGTATCAGTGTATGTCTTTGTGACTTGGTGTCAGTGTATGTCTTTGTTACTGGGTGTCAGTGTGTGTCTTTGTGACTTGGTGTCAGTGTATGTCTTTGTGACTTGGTGTCAGTGTATGTCTTTGTTACTGGGTGTCAGTGTGTGTCTTTGTGACTTGGTGTCAGTGTATGTCTTTGTTACTTGGTGTAAGTGTGTGTCTGTGTTACTGGGTGTCAGTGTATGTCTTTGTTACTTGGTGTCAGTGTATGTCAAAATACTTGGTGTATGTGTATGTCTTTGTTACTTGGTGTAATTGTATGTCTTTGTTACTTGGTGTCAGTGTATGTCTTTGTTACTTGGTGTCAGTGTGTGTCTGTGTTACGGGGTATCAGTGTATGTCTTTGTGACTTGGTATCAGTGTATGACTTTGTGACCTGGTGTCAGTGTATGTCTTTGTTACTGGGTGTCAGTGTGCGTCTGTGTTACTTGGTGTGAGTACATGTCTGTGTTACTGTTTATTAGTGTTTATCTGTGTTACTGGGTGTCAATGTGTGTTTGTTTGTGTTACTGGGTGTCAGTGTATGTCTTTGTTACTTGGTGTAAGTGTGTGTCTGTGTTACTGGGTATCAGTGTCTGTCTTTGTTACTTGGTGTAAGTGTGTGTCTTTGTTACTTGGTGTAATTGTTTGTCTTTGTTACTTGGTGTCAGTGTATGTCTGTGTTACTTGGTGTAAGTGTATGTCTTTGTTAATTGTTGTAAGTGTGTGACTGTGTTACTTGGTGTAAGTGTGTGTCTGTGTTCCTGGGTATCAGTGTACGTCTTTGTTACTTGGTGTCAGTGTATGTCTGTGTTACTTGTTGTAAGTGTGTGTCTGTGTTACTGGGTGTAAGTGTATGTCTGTGTTACTTGGTGTAAGTGTGTGTCTTTGTTACTTGGTGTCCGTGTGTGTCTGTGTTACTGTGTGTCAGTGCATGTCTTTGTTACTTTGTGTCAGTGTTATCTGAGTTACTTGGTGTAAGTGTGTGTCTTTGTTACTTGGTGTAATTGTATGTCTTTGTTACTTGGTGTCAGTGGATGTCAGTGTTACTTGGTGTAAGTGTATGTCTTTGTTACTTGGTGTAAGAGTGTGTCTGTGTTACTTGGTGTAAGTGTGTGTCTGTGTTACGGGGTATCAGTGTATGTCTTTGTTACTTTGTGTCAGTGTATGACTGTGTTACTTGGTGTCAGTGTATGTCTTTGTTACTGGGTGTCAGTGTGTGACTGTGTTAATTGGTGTCAGTGTATGTCTTTGTTACTTTTTATTAGTGTTTCTCTGTGTTACTGTGTGTCAGTGTGCGTTTGTTTGTGTTACTGGGTGTCAGTGTATGTCTTTGTTACTTGGTGTACGTGTGTGTCTTTGTTACTTGGTGTAATTATATGTCTTTGTTACTTGGTGTCAGTGCATGTCTGTGTTACTTGGTGTAAGTGTATGTCTTTGTTACTTGGTGTCAGTGCATGTCTGTGTTACTTGGTGTAAGTGTATGTCTTTGTTACTTGGTGTAAGTGTGTGACTGTGTTCCTTGGTGTAAGTGTGTGTCTGTGTTGCCGGGTATCAGTGTCTGTCTTTGTTGCTTGGTGTAAGTGTGTGTCTTTGTTACTTGGTGTAATTGTATGTCTTTGTTACTTGGTGTCAGTGCTTGTCCTTGTGACTTGGTGTCAGTGTATGTCTTTGTTACTGTGTGTCAGTGTGTGTCTGTGTTACTTGGTGTCAGTGTATGTCTGTGTTACTGTTTATTAGTGTTTCTCTGTGTTCCTGGGTGTTTGTTTGTGTTACTGGGTGTCAGTGTATGTCTTTGTTACTTGGTGTAAGTGTGTGTCTGTGTTACTGGGTATCAGTGTATGTCTTTGTTACTTGGTGTAAGTGTGTGTCTTTGTTATTTGGTGTAATTGTATGTCTTTGTTATTTGGTGTCAGTGTATGTCTGTGTTACTTGGTGTAAGTGCATGTCTTTGTTACTTGGTGTCCGTGTGTGTCTGTGTTACTGAGTGTCAGTGTTATCTGTGTTCCTGGGTATCAGTGTATGTCTTTGTTACTTGGTGTAATTGTATGTCTTTGTTACTTGGTGTCAGTGGATGTCAGTGTTACTTGGTGTAAGTGTATGTCTTTGTTACTTGGTGTAAGAGTGTGTCTGTGTTACTTGGTGTAAGTGTGTGTCTGTGTTCCTGGGTATCAGTGTATGTCTTTGTGACTTGGTGTCAGTGTTTGTCTGTGTTACTTGGTGTATGTGTGTGTCTGTGTTACTGGGTCTCAGTGTATGTCTTTGTGACTTGGTGTCAGTGTATGTCTTTGTTACTGGGTGTCAGTTTGTGTCTTTTTGACTTGGTGTCAGTGTATGTCTTTGTTACTTGGTGTAAGTGTTTGTCTGTGTTGCTGGGTATCAGTGTATGTCTTTGTTACTTGGTGTCAGTGTATGTCTTTGTTACTGGGTGTCAGTGTGTGTCTTTGTGACTTGGTGTCAGTGTATGTCTTTGTTACTTGGTGTAAGTGCGTGTCTGTGTTACTGGGTATCAGTGTATGTCTTTGTTACTTGTTGTCAGTGTATGTCAAAATACTTGGTGTAGGTGTATGTATTTATTACTTGGAGTAATAGTCTGTCTTTGTTACTTATTGTCAGTGTATGTCTGTGTTACTTGGTGTAAGTGTGTGTCTTTGTTACTTGGTGTCAGTGTGTGTCTGTGTTCCTGGGAGTCAGTGTATGTCTTTGTTACTTGCTGTAAGTGTATGTCTTTGTTACTTGGTGTCAGTGTATGTCTTTGTGACTTGTTGTCAGTGAATGT
Source organism: Heterodontus francisci (assembly GCF_036365525.1). Classification (NCBI taxonomy): domain Eukaryota; kingdom Metazoa; phylum Chordata; class Chondrichthyes; order Heterodontiformes; family Heterodontidae; genus Heterodontus; species Heterodontus francisci. The sequence continues at coordinate 2,692,153 of NW_027140682.1, read as the reverse complement.
CTTTGTTACTGGGTGTCATTGTATGTCTTTGTGACTTGGTGTAAGTGTATGTCAAAATACTTGGTGTAAGTGTATGTCTGTGTTACTAGGTGTAAGTCTATGTCTTTGTTACTTGGTGTAAGTGTGCGTCTGTGTTACTGGGTATCAGTGTCTGTCTTTGTTACTGGGTATCAGTGTATGTCTTTGTGACTTGGTGTCAGTGTATGTCTTTGTTACTGGGTGTCAGTGTGTGTCTTTGTGACTTGGTGTCAGTGTATGTCTTTGTGACTTGGTGTCAGTGTATGTCTTTGTTACTGGGTGTCAGTGTGTGTCTTTGTGACTTGGTGTCAGTGTATGTCTTTGTTACTTGGTGTAAGTGTGTGTCTGTGTTACTGGGTGTCAGTGTATGTCTTTGTTACTTGGTGTCAGTGTATGTCAAAATACTTGGTGTATGTGTATGTCTTTGTTACTTGGTGTAATTGTATGTCTTTGTTACTTGGTGTCAGTGTATGTCTTTGTTACTTGGTGTCAGTGTGTGTCTGTGTTACGGGGTATCAGTGTATGTCTTTGTGACTTGGTATCAGTGTATGACTTTGTGACCTGGTGTCAGTGTATGTCTTTGTTACTGGGTGTCAGTGTGCGTCTGTGTTACTTGGTGTGAGTACATGTCTGTGTTACTGTTTATTAGTGTTTATCTGTGTTACTGGGTGTCAATGTGTGTTTGTTTGTGTTACTGGGTGTCAGTGTATGTCTTTGTTACTTGGTGTAAGTGTGTGTCTGTGTTACTGGGTATCAGTGTCTGTCTTTGTTACTTGGTGTAAGTGTGTGTCTTTGTTACTTGGTGTAATTGTTTGTCTTTGTTACTTGGTGTCAGTGTATGTCTGTGTTACTTGGTGTAAGTGTATGTCTTTGTTAATTGTTGTAAGTGTGTGACTGTGTTACTTGGTGTAAGTGTGTGTCTGTGTTCCTGGGTATCAGTGTACGTCTTTGTTACTTGGTGTCAGTGTATGTCTGTGTTACTTGTTGTAAGTGTGTGTCTGTGTTACTGGGTGTAAGTGTATGTCTGTGTTACTTGGTGTAAGTGTGTGTCTTTGTTACTTGGTGTCCGTGTGTGTCTGTGTTACTGTGTGTCAGTGCATGTCTTTGTTACTTTGTGTCAGTGTTATCTGAGTTACTTGGTGTAAGTGTGTGTCTTTGTTACTTGGTGTAATTGTATGTCTTTGTTACTTGGTGTCAGTGGATGTCAGTGTTACTTGGTGTAAGTGTATGTCTTTGTTACTTGGTGTAAGAGTGTGTCTGTGTTACTTGGTGTAAGTGTGTGTCTGTGTTACGGGGTATCAGTGTATGTCTTTGTTACTTTGTGTCAGTGTATGACTGTGTTACTTGGTGTCAGTGTATGTCTTTGTTACTGGGTGTCAGTGTGTGACTGTGTTAATTGGTGTCAGTGTATGTCTTTGTTACTTTTTATTAGTGTTTCTCTGTGTTACTGTGTGTCAGTGTGCGTTTGTTTGTGTTACTGGGTGTCAGTGTATGTCTTTGTTACTTGGTGTACGTGTGTGTCTTTGTTACTTGGTGTAATTATATGTCTTTGTTACTTGGTGTCAGTGCATGTCTGTGTTACTTGGTGTAAGTGTATGTCTTTGTTACTTGGTGTCAGTGCATGTCTGTGTTACTTGGTGTAAGTGTATGTCTTTGTTACTTGGTGTAAGTGTGTGACTGTGTTCCTTGGTGTAAGTGTGTGTCTGTGTTGCCGGGTATCAGTGTCTGTCTTTGTTGCTTGGTGTAAGTGTGTGTCTTTGTTACTTGGTGTAATTGTATGTCTTTGTTACTTGGTGTCAGTGCTTGTCCTTGTGACTTGGTGTCAGTGTATGTCTTTGTTACTGTGTGTCAGTGTGTGTCTGTGTTACTTGGTGTCAGTGTATGTCTGTGTTACTGTTTATTAGTGTTTCTCTGTGTTCCTGGGTGTTTGTTTGTGTTACTGGGTGTCAGTGTATGTCTTTGTTACTTGGTGTAAGTGTGTGTCTGTGTTACTGGGTATCAGTGTATGTCTTTGTTACTTGGTGTAAGTGTGTGTCTTTGTTATTTGGTGTAATTGTATGTCTTTGTTATTTGGTGTCAGTGTATGTCTGTGTTACTTGGTGTAAGTGCATGTCTTTGTTACTTGGTGTCCGTGTGTGTCTGTGTTACTGAGTGTCAGTGTTATCTGAGTTACTTGGTGTAAGTGTGTGTCTTTGTTACTTGGTGTAATTGTATGTCTTTGTTACTTGGTGTCAGTGGATGTCAGTGTTACTTGGTGTAAGTGTATGTCTTTGTTACTTGGTGTAAGAGTGTGTCTGTGTTACTTGGTGTAAGTGTGTGTCTGTGTTACGGGGTATCAGTGTATGTCTTTGTTACTTTGTGTCAGTGTATGACTGTGTTACTTGGTGTCAGTGTATGTCTTTGTTACTGGGTGTCAGTGTGTGACTGTGTTAATTGGTGTCAGTGTATGTCTTTGTTACTTTTTATTAGTGTTTCTCTGTGTTACTGTGTGTCAGTGTGCGTTTGTTTGTGTTACTGGGTGTCAGTGTATGTCTTTGTTACTTGGTGTACGTGTGTGTCTTTGTTACTTGGTGTAATTATATGTCTTTGTTACTTGGTGTCAGTGCATGTCTGTGTTACTTGGTGTAAGTGTATGTCTTTGTTACTTGGTGTCAGTGCATGTCTGTGTTACTTGGTGTAAGTGTATGTCTTTGTTACTTGGTGTAAGTGTGTGACTGTGTTCCTTGGTGTAAGTGTGTGTCTGTGTTGCCGGGTATCAGTGTCTGTCTTTGTTGCTTGGTGTAAGTGTGTGTCTTTGTTACTTGGTGTAATTGTATGTCTTTGTTACTTGGTGTCAGTGCTTGTCCTTGTGACTTGGTGTCAGTGTATGTCTTTGTTACTGTGTGTCAGTGTGTGTCTGTGTTACTTGTTGTCAGTGTATGTCTGTGTTACTGTTTATTAGTGTTTCTCTGTGTTCCTGGGTGTTTGTTTGTGTTACTGGGTGTCAGTGTATGTCTTTGTTACTTGGTGTAAGTGTGTGTCTGTGTTACTGGGTATCAGTGTATGTCTTTGTTACTTGGTGTAAGTGTGTGTCTTTGTTATTTGGTGTAATTGTATGTCTTTGTTATTTGGTGTCAGTGTATGTCTGTGTTACTTGGTGTAAGTGCATGTCTTTGTTACTTGGTGTAAGTGTGTGACTGTGTTACTTGGTGTAAGTGTGTGTCTGTGTTCCTGGGTATCAGTGTATGTCTTTGTTACTTGGTGTCAGTGTATGTCTGTGTTACTTGGTGTAAGTCTGTGTCTTTGTTACTTGGTGTCAGTGTGTGTCTGTGTTACTGGGTGTCAGTGTATGTCGATGTAACTGGGTGTCAGTGAATGTCTTTGTTACTTGGTGTAAGTGTGTGTCTGTGTTACTGGGTGTCAGTGTATGTCTGTGTTACTTGGTGTAAGTGTGTGTCTCTGTTACTGGGTATCAGTGTATGTCTTTGTGACTTGGTGTCAGTGCATGTCTTTGTTACTGGGTGTCAGTGTGTGTCTTTGTGACTTGGGGTCAGTGGCTGTCTTTGTTACTTGGTCTAAGTGTGTGTCTGTGTTACTGGGTATCAGTGTATGTCTTTGTTACTTGGTGTCAGTGTATGTCAAAATATTTGGTGTAAGTGGATGTCTTTGTTACTTGGTGTAATTGTCTGTCTTTGTTACTTGGTGTAAGTGTATGTCTTTGTTACTTGGCGTCAGTGTATGTCTTTTTTACTTGGTGTCAGTGTGTGTCTGTGTTACTGCGTATCAGTGTGTCACTGTGTTAATTGGTGTCAGTGTATGTCTTTGTTACTTTTTATTAGTGTTTCTCTGTGTTACAGTGTGTCAGTGTGTGTTTGTTTGTGTTACTGGGTGTAAGTGTATGTCTTTGTTACTTGGTGTAAGTGTGTGTCTGTGTTACTGGGTATCAGTGTCTGTCTTTGTTACTTGGTGTAAGTGTGTGTCTTTTTTACTTGGTGTAATTGTTTGTCTTTGTTTCTTGGTGTCAGTGTATGTCTGTGTTACTTGGTGTTAGTGTATGTATTTGTTACTTGGTGTAGGTGTGTGTCTGTGTTACTTGGTGTAAGTGTGTGTCAATGTTACTGGGTATCAGTGTATGTCTTTGTTACTTGGTGTCAGTGTATGTCTGTGTTACTTGATGTAAGTGTGTGTCTGTGTTACTGGGTGTCAGTGTGTGTCTGTGTTACTTGGTGCAAGTGTGTGTCTTTATTACTTGGTGTCCGTGTGTGTCTGTGTTACTGGGTGTCAGTGCATGTCTTTGTTACTTGGTGTCAGTGTATATCTGTGTTACTTGGTGTAAGTGTGTGTCTTTGTTACTTGGTGTAATTGTATGTCTTTGTTACTTAGTGTCAGTGTATGTCTGTGTTACTTGGTGTAAGTGTATGTCTTTGTTACTTGGTGTAAGTGTGTGTCTGTGTTACTTGGGGTAAGTGCGTGTCTGTGTTCCTGGGTATCAGTGTATGTCTTTGTGACTTGGTGTCAGTGTTTGTCTGTGTTACTTGGTGTATGTGTGTGTCTGTGTTACTGGGTATCAGTGTATGTCTTTGTGACTTGGTGTCAGTGTAAGTCTTTGTTACTGGGTGTCAGTTTGTGTCTTTTTGACTTGGTGTCAGTGTATGTCTTTGTTACTTGGTGTAAGTGTGTGTCTGTGTTACTGGGTATCAGTGCATGTCTTTGTTACTTTGTGTCAGTGTTATCTGAGTTACTTGGTGTAAGTGTGTGTCTTTGTTACTTGGTGTAATTGTATGTCTTTGTTACTTGGTGTAAGTGGATGTCAGTGTTACTTGGTGTAAGTGTATGTCTTTGTTACTTGGTGTAAGAGTGTGTCTGTGTTACTTGGTGTAAGTGTGTGTCTGTGTTACGGGGTATCAGTGTATGTCTTTGTTACTTTGTGTCAGTGTATGACTGTGTTACTTGGTGTCAGTGTATGTCTTTGTTACTGGGTGTCAGTGTGTGACTGTGTTAATTGGTGTCAGTGTATGTCTTTGTTACTTTTTATTAGTGTTTCTCTGTGTTACTGTGTGTCAGTGTGCGTTTGTTTGTGTTACTGGGTGTCAGTGTATGTCTTTGTTACTTGGTGTACGTGTGTGTCTTTGTTACTTGGTGTAATTATATGTCTTTGTTACTTGGTGTCAGTGCATGTCTGTGTTACTTGGTGTAAGTGTATGTCTTTGTTACTTGGTGTCAGTGCATGTCTGTGTTACTTGGTGTAAGTGTATGTCTTTGTTACTTGGTGTAAGTGTGTGACTGTGTTCCTTGGTGTAAGTGTGTGTCTGTGTTGCCGGGTATCAGTGTCTGTCTTTGTTGCTTGGTGTAAGTGTGTGTCTTTGTTACTTGGTGTAATTGTATGTCTTTGTTACTTGGTGTCAGTGCTTGTCCTTGTGACTTGGTGTCAGTGTATGTCTTTGTTACTGTGTGTCAGTGTGTGTCTGTGTTACTTGGTGTCAGTGTATGTCTGTGTTACTGTTTATTAGTGTTTCTCTGTGTTCCTGGGTGTTTGTTTGTGTTACTGGGTGTCAGTGTATGTCTTTGTTACTTGGTGTAAGTGTGTGTCTGTGTTACTGGGTATCAGTGTATGTCTTTGTTACTTGGTGTAAGTGTGTGTCTTTGTTATTTGGTGTAATTGTATGTCTTTGTTATTTGGTGTCAGTGTATGTCTGTGTTACTTGGTGTAAGTGCATGTCTTTGTTACTTGGTGTAAGTGTGTGACTGTGTTACTTGGTGTAAGTGTGTGTCTGTGTTCCTGGGTATCAGTGTATGTCTTTGTTACTTGGTGTCAGTGTATGTCTGTGTTACTTGGTGTAAGTCTGTGTCTTTGTTACTTGGTGTCAGTGTGTGTCTGTGTTACTGGGTGTCAGTGTATGTCGATGTAACTGGGTGTCAGTGAATGTCTTTGTTACTTGGTGTAAGTGTGTGTCTGTGTTACTGGGTGTCAGTGTATGTCTGTGTTACTTGGTGTAAGTGTGTGTCTCTGTTACTGGGTATCAGTGTATGTCTTTGTGACTTGGTGTCAGTGCATGTCTTTGTTACTGGGTGTCAGTGTGTGTCTTTGTGACTTGGGGTCAGTGGATGTCTTTGTTACTTGGTCTAAGTGTGTGTCTGTGTTACTGGGTATCAGTGTATGTCTTTGTTACTTGGTGTCAGTGTATGTCAAAATATTTGGTGTAAGTGGATGTCTTTGTTACTTGGTGTAATTGTCTGTCTTTGTTACTTGGTGTAAGTGTATGTCTTTGTTACTTGGCGTCAGTGTATGTCTTTTTTACTTGGTGTCAGTGTGTGTCTGTGTTACTGGGTATCAGTGTGTGACTGTGTTAATTGGTGTCAGTGTATGTCTTTGTTACTTTTTATTAGTGTTTCTCTGTGTTACAGTGTGTCAGTGTGTGTTTGTTTGTGTTACTGGGTGTAAGTGTATGTCTTTGTTACTTGGTGTAAGTGTGTGTCTGTGTTACTGGGTATCAGTGTCTGTCTTTGTTACTTGGTGTAAGTGTGTGTCTTTTTTACTTGGTGTAATTGTTTGTCTTTGTTTCTTGGTGTCAGTGTATGTCTGTGTTACTTGGTGTTAGTGTATGTATTTGTTACTTGGTGTAAGTGTGTGTCTGTGTTACTTGGTGTAAGTGTGTGTCTGTGTTCCTGGGTATCAGTGTATGTCTTTGTTACATGGTGTCAGTGTATGTCCGTGTTACTTGGTGTAAGTGTGTGTCAATGTTACTGGGTATCAGTGTATGTCTTTGTTACTTGGTGTCAGTGTATGTCTGTGTTACTTGATGTAAGTGTGTGTCTGTGTTACTGGGTGTCAGTGTGTGTCTGTGTTACTTGGTGTAAGTGTGTGTCTTTATTACTTGGTGTCCGTGTGTGTCTGTGTTACTGGGTGTCAGTGCATGTCTTTGTTACTTGGTGTCAGTGTATATCTGTGTTACTTGGTGTAAGTGTGTGTCTTTGTTACTTGGTGTAATTGTATGTCTTTGTTACTTAGTGTCAGTGTATGTCTGTGTTACTTGGTGTAAGTGTATGTCTTTGTTACTTGGTGTAAGTGTGTGTCTGTGTTACTTGGGGTAAGTGCGTGTCTGTGTTCCTGGGTATCAGTGTAAGTCTTTGTGACTTGGTGTCAGTGTTTGTCTGTGTTACTTGGTGTATGTGTGTGTCTGTGTTACTGGGTATCAGTGTATGTCTTTGTGACTTGGTGTCAGTGTATGTCTTTGTTACTGGGTGTCAGTTTGTGTCTTTTTGACTTGGTGTCAGTGTATGTCTTTGTTACTTGGTGTAAGTGTGTGTCTGTGTTACTGGGTATCAGTGAATGTCTTTGTTACTTGGTGTCAGTGTATGTCAAAATATTTGGTGTAAGTGGATGTCTTTGTTACTTGGTGTAATTGTCTGTCTTTGTTACTTGGTGTAAGTGTATGTCTTTGTTACTTGGTGTCATTGTATGTATTTGTTACTTGGTGTCAGTGTGTGTCTGTGTTACTGTGTATCAGTGTATGTCTTTGTGACTTGGTATCAGTGTATGTCTTAGTGACTTGGTGTCAGTGTATGTCTTTGTTACTTAGTGTCAGTGTGTGACTGTGTTAATTGGTGTCAGTGTATGTCTTTGTTACTGTTTATTAGTGTTTCTCTGTGTTACTGGGTGTCAGTGTGTGTTTGTTTGTGTTACTGGGTGTCAGTGTATGTCATTGTTACTTGGTGTTAATGTGTGTCTGTGTTACTGGGTATCAGTGTCTGTCTTTGTTACTTGGTGTAGGTGTGTGTCTTTGTTACTTGGTTTTATGTGTCTCTGTGTTACTTGGTGTAAGTGTGTGCCTCTGTTCCTGTGTATCATTGTATGTCTTTGTTACTTGGTGTCAGTGTATGTCTGTGTTACTTGGTGTAAGTGTGTGTCTGTGTTACTGGGTATCAGTGTATGTCTTTGTTACTTGGTGTCAGAGTATGTATGTGTTACTTGGTGTAAGTGTGTGTCTGTTTTACTGGTTGTCAGTGTGTGTCTGTGTTACTTGGTGTCAGTGTATGTCTGTGTTACTTGGTGTAAGTGTGTGTCTGTGTTACTGGGTATCAGTGTATGTTTTTGTTACTTGGTGTCAGTGTATGTCTGTGTCACTTGGTGTAAGTGTGTGTCTGTGTTACTGGGTGTCTGTGTGTGTCTGTGTTACTTGGTGTAAGTGTGTGTCTTTGTTACTTGGTGTCCGTGTGTGCCTGTGTTACTGGGTATCAGTGTATGTCTTTGTTACTTGGTGTCAGTGTATGTCTGCGTTGCTTGGTGTAAGTGTGTGTCTGTGTTACTGGGTGTCAGTGTGTGTCTGTGTTACTTGGTGTAAGTGTGTGTCTTTGTTACTTGGTGTCCGTGTGTGTCTGTGTTACTGGGTGTCAGTGTAAGTCTTTGTTACTGGGTGTCAGTGTATGTCTTTGTTACTTGGTGAAAGTGTGTGTCTGTGTTACTGGGTATCTGTGTCTGTCTTTGTTACTTGGTGTAATTGTGTGTCTTTGTTACTGGGGATCAGTGTATGTCTTTGTTACTTGGTGTCAGGGTGTGTCTGTGTTACTGGGTATCAGTGTATGTCTTTGTGATTGGTATCAGTGTATTTCTTTGTTACTGGGTGTCAGTGTGTGTCTTTCTGACTTGGTATCAGTGTATGTCTTTGTTACTGGGTGACAGTGTGTCTCAGTGTTACTGGGTATCAGTGTGTGTCTGTGTTCCTGGGTATTAGTGTATGTCTTTGTGACTTGGTGTCAGTGTATGTCTTTGTTACTTGGTGTCAGTGTATGTCAAAATACTTGGTGTAAGTGTATGTCTTTGATACTTGGTGTAATTGTATGTCTTTGTTACTTGGTGTAAGTGTATGTCTTTGTTACTTGGTGCCAGTGTATGTCTTTGTTACTTGGTGTAAGTGTATGTCTTTGTTACTTGGTGTCATTGTATGTATTTGTTACTTGGTGTCAGTGTGCGTCTGTGTTACTGTGTATCAGTGTATGTCTTTGTGACTTGGTATCAGTGTATGTCTTAGTGACTTGGTGTCAGTGTATGTGTTTGTGAGTTGTTGTCAGTGGATGTCTTTGTTACTGGGTGTCAGTGTATGTCTTTGTTACTTGGTGTAAGTGTCTGTAAAAATACTTGGTGTAAGTGCATGTCTGTGTTACTTGGTGTAAGTGTATGTCTTTGTTACTTGGTGTAAGTGTGCGTCTGTGTTACTGGGTATCAGTGTATATCTTTGTTACTGGGTATCAGTGTATGTCTTTGTGACTTGGTGTCAGTGTATGTCTTTGTTACTTGGTGTCAGTGTGTGTCTTTGTGACTTGGTGTCAGTGTATGTCTTTGTTACTTGGTGTAAGTGTGTTTCTGTGTTACTGGGTATCAGTGTGTGTCTGTGTTACTGGGTATCAGTGTATGTCTTTGTTACTGGGTATCAGTGTATGTCTTTGTGACTTGGTGTCAGTGTATGTCTTTGTTACTTTGTGTAAGTGTGTGTCTGTGTTACTGGGTGTCAGTGTATGTATTTGTTACTTGGTGTCAGTGTATGTCAAAATACTTGGTGTATGTGTATGTCTTTGTTACTTGGTGTAATTGTATGTCTTTGTTACTTGGTGTCAGTGTATGTCTTTGTTACTTGGTGTCAGTGTGTGTCTGTGTTACGGGGTATCAGTGTATGTCTTTGTGACTTGGTATCAGTGTATGACTTTGTGACCTGGTGTCAGTGTATGTCTTTGTTACTGGGTGTCAGTGTGCGTCTGTGTTACTTGGTGTCAGTACATGTCTGTGTTACTGTTTATTAGTGTTTCTCTGTGTTACTGGGTGTCAATGTGTGTTTGTTTGTGTTACTGGGTGTCAGTGTATGTCTTTGTTACTTGGTGTAAGTGTGTGTCTGTGTTACTGGGTATCAGTGTCTGTCTTTGTTACTTGGTGTCAGTGTGTGTCTGTGTTACTGTGTATCAGTGTATGTCTTTGTGACTTGGTATCAGTGTATGTCTTAGTGACTTGGTGTCACTGTATGTCTTTGTTACTTGGTGTCAGTGTGTGACTGTGTTAATTGGTGTCAGTGTATGTCTTTGTTACTGTTTATTAGTGTTTCTCTGTGTTACTGGGTGTCAGTGTGTGTTTGTTTGTGTTACTGGGTGTCAGTGTATGTCATCGTTACTTGGTGTTAATGTGTGTCTGTGTTACTGGGTATCAGTGTCTGTCTTTGTTACTTGGTGTAGGTGTGTGTCTTTGTTACTTGGTTTTATGTGTCTCTGTGTTACTTGGTGTAAGTGTGTGTCTCTGTTCCTGTGTATCATTGTATGTCTTTGTTACTTGGTGTCAGTGTATGTCTGTGTTACTTGGTGTAAGTGTGTGTCTGTGTTACTGGGTATCAGTGTATGTCTTTGTTACTTGGTGTCAGAGTATGTATGTGTTACTTGGTGTAAGTGTATGTCTGTTTTACTGGTTGTCAGTGTGTGTCTGTGTTACTTGGTGTCAGTGTATGTCTGTGTTACTTGGTGTAAGTGTGTGTCTGTGTTACTGGGTATCAGTGTATGTTTTTGTTACTTGGTGTCAGTGTATGTCTGTGTCTCTTGGTGTAAGTGTGTGTCTGTGTTACTGGGTGTCTGTGTGTTTCTGTGTTACTTGGTGTAAGTGTGTGTCTTTGTTACTTGGTGTCCGTGTGTGCCTGTGTTACTGGGTATCAGTGTATGTCTTTGTTACTTGGTGTCAGTGTATGTCTGTGTTGCTTGGTGTCAGTGTGTCTCTGTGTTACTGGGTGTCAGTGTGTGTCTGTGTTACTTGGTGTAAGTGTGTGTCTTTGTTACTTGGTGTCAGGGTGTGTCTGTGATACTGGGTGTCAGTGTAAGTCTTTGTTACTGGGTGTCAGTGTATGTCTTTGTTACTTGGTGAAAGTGTGTGTCTGTGTTACTGGGTATCTGTGTCTGTCTTTGTTACTTGGTGTAATTGTGTGTCTTTGTTACTGGGGATCAGTGTATGTCTTTGTTACTTGGTGTCAGGGTGTGTCTGTGTTACTGGGTATCAGTGTATGTCTTTGTGATTGGTATCAGTGTATTTCTTTGTTACTGGGTGTCAGTGTGTGTCTTTCTGACTTGGTATCAGTGTATGCCTTTGTTACTGGGTGACAGTGTGTCTCAGTGTTACTGGCTATCAGTGTGTGTCTGTGTTCCTGGGTATTAGTGTATGTCTTTGTGACTTGGTGTCAGTGTATGTCTTTGTTACTTGGTGTCAGTGTATGTCAAAATACTTGGTGTAAGTGTATGTCTTTGATACTTGGTGTAATTGTATGTCTTTGTTACTTGGTGTAAGTGTATGTCTTTGTTACTTGGTGCCAGTGTATGTCTTTGTTACTTGGTGTAAGTGTATGTCTTTGTTACTTGGTGTCATTGTATGTATTTGTTACTTGGTGTCAGTGTGCGTCTGTGTTACTGTGTATCAGTGTATGTCTTTGTGACTTGGTATCAGTGTATGTCTTAGTGACTTGGTGTCAGTGTATGTGTTTGTGAGTTGTTGTCAGTGGATGTCTTTGTTACTGGGTGTCAGTGTATGTCTTTGTTACTTGGTGTAAGTGTCTGTAAAAATACTTGGTGTAAGTGCATGTCTGTGTTACTTGGTGTAAGTGTATGTCTTTGTTACTTGGTGTAAGTGTGCGTCTGTGTTACTGGGTATCAGTGTATATCTTTGTTACTGGGTATCAGTGTATGTCTTTGTGACTTGGTGTCAGTGTATGTCTTTGTTACTTGGTGTAAGTGTGTGTCTGTGTTACTGGGTGTCAGTGTATGTCTTTGTGACTTGGCGTCAGTGTATGTCTTTGTTACTGGGTGTCAGTGTGTGTCTTTGTGACTTGGTGTCAGTGTATGTCTTTGTTACTTGGTGTAATTGCCTGTCTTTGTTACTTGATGTAAGTGTATGTCTTTGTTACTTGGTGTCAGTGTTTGTCTGTGTTACTTGGTGTCAGTGTGTGTCTTTGTTACTTGGTGTAAGTGTATGTCTTTGTTACTTGGTGTCATTGCATGTCTTTGTTACTTGGTGTCAGTGTGTGTCTGTGTTACTGGGCATCAGTGTATGTCTTTGTGACTTGGTATCAGTGTATGTCTTTGTGACTTGGTGTCAGTGTATGTCTTTTTACTGGGTATCAGTGTATGTCTTTGTTACTTGGTGTCAGTGTATGTCTGTGTAACTTGGTGTCAGCGCTTGTCTGTGTTAAAGGGTGTCAGTGTGCGTCTGTGTTACTTGGTGTAAGTCTGTGTGTTTGTTACTTGGTGTCCTTGTGTGTCTGTGTTACTGGGTGTCAGTGCATGTATTTGTTACTGGGTGTCAGTATATGTCTTTGTTACTTGGTGTAAGTGTGTGTCTGTGTTACTGGGCGTCAGTGTATGTTTGTGTTACTTGGTGTAAGTGTGTGTCTGTGTTACTGGGTATCAGTGTATGTCTTTGTGACTTGGTGTCAGTGTATGCCTTTGTTACTTGGTGTCAGAGTATGTCAAAATACTTCGTCTAAGTGTATGTCTTTGTTACTTGGTGTCAGTGTATGTCTGTGTTACTTGATGTCAGTGTGTTTGTTTGTGTTACTGGGTGTCTGTGTGTGTCTGTGTTACTTGGTGTAAGTGTGTGTCTTTGTTACTTGGTGTCCGTGTGTGTCGGTGTTACTGGGTGCCAGTGTATGTCTTTGTTACTGGGTGTCAGTGTATCTCTTTGTTACTTGGTCTAAGTGTGTGTCTGTGTTACTGGGTATCAGTGTCTGTCTTTGCTACTTGGTGTAAGTGTGTGTCTGTGTTACTGGGTATCAGTGCATGTCTTTGTTACTTGGTGTCAGTGTATGTCTGTGTTACTTGGTGTCAGTGTGTGTCTGTGTTACTGGGTATCAGTGTATCTCTTTGTTACTTGGTCTAAGTGTGTGTCTGTGTTACTGGGTATCAGTGTCTGTCTTTGTTACTTAGTGTTAGTGTTTGTCTGTGTTACTGGGTATCAGTGTATGTCTTTGTGACTTGGCGTCAGTGCATGTCTTTGTTACTGGGTGTCAGTGTGTGTCTTTGTGACTTGGTGTCAGTGTATTTCTTTGTTACTTGGTGTAAGTGTGTGTCTGTGTTCCTGGGTATCAGTGTATGTCTTTGTTACTTGGTGTCAGTGTATGTCAAAATAATTGGTGTAAGTGTATGTCTTTGTTACTTGGTGTCAGAGTATGTCTGTGTTACTTGGTGTCAGTGTGGTTGTTTGTGTTACTGGGTGTCTGTGTGTGTCTGTGTTACTTGGTGCCCGTGTGTGTCTGTGTTACTGGGTGCCAGTGTATGTCTTTGTTAATGGGTGTCATTGTATCTCTTTGTTACTTGGTGTAAGTGTGTGTCTTTGTTACTGGGTATCAGTGCATGTCTTTGTTACTTGGTGTCAGTGTATGTCTGTGATACTTGGTGTGAGTGTGTGTCTGTGTTACTGGGTATCAGTGTATGTCTTTGCGACTTGGCGTCAGTGTATGTCTTTGTTACTGGGTGTCAGTGTGTGTCTTTGTGACTTGGTGTCAGTGTATGTCTTTGTTACTTGGTGTAATTGCCTGTCTTTGTTACTTGATGTAAGTGTATGTCTTTGTTACTTGGTGTCAGTGTTTGTCTGTGTTACTTGGTGTCAGTGTGTGTATTTGTTACTTGGTGTAAGTGTATGTCTTTGTTACTTGGTGTCATTGCATGTCTTTGTTACTTGGTGTCAGCGTGTGTCTGTGTTACTGGGCATCAGTGTATGTCTTTGTGACTTGGTATCAGTGTATGTCTTTGTGACTTGGTGTCAGTGTATGTCTTTTTACTGGGTATCAGTGTATGTCTTTGTTACTTGGTTTCAGTGTATGTCTGTGTAACTTGGTGAAAGCGTGTGTCTGTGTTACTGGGTGTCAGTGTGCGTCTGTGTTACTTGGTGTAAGTCTGTGTGTTTGTTACTTGGTGTCCTTGTGTGTCTGTGTTACCGGGTGTCAGTGCATGTCTTTGTTACTGGGTGTCAGTATATGTCTTTGTTACTTGGTGTAAGTGTGTGCCTGTGTTACTGGGCGTCAGTGTATGTTTGTGTTACTTGGTGTAAGTGTGTGTCTGTGTTACTGGGTATCAGTGTATGTCTTTGTGACTTGGTGTCAGTGTATGTCTTTGTTACTGGGTGTCAGTGTGTGACTTTGTGACTTGGTGTCAGTGTATGCCTTTGTTACTTGGTGTAAATGTGTGTCTGTGTTACTGGGTATCAGTGTATGTATTTGTTACTTGGTGTCAGTGTATGTCAAAATACTTGGTCTAAGTGTATGTCTTTGTTACTTGGTGTCAGTGTATGTCTGTGTTACTTGATGTCAGTGTGTTTGTTTGTGTTACTGGGTGTCTGTGTGTGTCTGTGTTACTTGGTGTATGTGTGTGTCTTTGTTACTTGGTGTCCGTGTGTGTCGGTGTTACTGGGTGCCAGTGTATGTCTTTGTTACTGGGTGTCAGTGTATCTCTTTGTTACTTGGTCTAAGTGTGTGTCTGTGTTACTGGGTATCAGTGTCTGTCTTTGCTACTTGATGTAAGTGTGTGTCTGTGTTACTGGGTATCAGTGCATGTCTTTGTTACTTGGTGTCAGTGTATGTCTGTGTTACTTGGTGTCAGTGTGTGTCTGTGTTACTGGGTGTCAGTGTATCTCTTTGTTACTTGGTCTAAGTGTGTGTCTGTGTTACTGGGTATCAGTGTCTGTCTTTGTTACTTAGTGTAAGTGTGTGTCTGTGTTACTGGGTATCAGTGTATGTCTTTGTGACTTGGCGTCAGTGCATGTCTTTGTTACTGGGTGTCAGTGTGTGTCTTTGTGACTTGGTGTCAGTGTATGTCTTTGTTACTTGGTGTAAGTGTGTGTCTGTGTTCCTGGGTATCAGTGTATGTCTTTGTTACTTGGTGTCAGTGTATGTCAAAATAATAGGTGTAAGTGTATGTCTTTGTTACTTGGTGTCAGAGTATGTCTGTGTTACTTGGTGTCAGTGTGTTTGTTTGTGTTACTGGGTGTCAGTGTGTGTCTGTGTTACTTGGTGTCCGTGTGTGTCTGTGTTACTGGGTGCCAGTGTATGTCTTTGTTAATGGGTGTCATTGTATCTCTTTGTTACTTGGTGTAAGTGTGTATCTGTGTTACTGGGTATCAGTGTCTGTCTTTGTTACTGGGTGTAAGTGTGTGTCTGTGTTACTGGGTATCAGAGCATGTCTTTGTTACTTGGTGTCAGTGTGTGTCTGTGTTACTTGGTGTAAGTGTGTGTCTGTGTTACTGGATATCAGTGTATGTCTTTGTGACCTGGCGTCAGTGTATGTCTTTGTTACTGGGTGTCAGTGTGTGTCTTTGTTACTTGGTGTAATTGTCTGTCTTTGTGACCTGGCGTCAGTGTATGTCTTTGTTACTGGGTGTCAGTGTATGTCTTTGTTACTTGGTGTAATTGTCTGTCTTTGTTACTTGATGTAAGTGTATGTCTTTGTTACTTGGAGTCAGTGTATGTCAAAATACTTGGTCTAAGTGTATGTCTTTGTTACTTGGTGTCAGTGTATGTCTGTGTTACTTGATGTCAGTGTGTTTGTTTGTGTTACTGGGTGTCTGTGTGTGTCTGTGTTACTTGGTGTAAGTGTGTGTCTTTGTTACTTGGTGTCCGTGTGTGTCGGTGTTACTGGGTGCCAGTGTATGTCTTTGTTACTGGGTGTCAGTGTATCTCTTTGTTACTTGGTCTAAGTGTGTGTCTGTGTTACTGGGTATCAGTGCATGTCTTTGTTACTTGGTGTCAGTGTATGTCTGTGTTACTTGGTGTCAGTGTGTGTCTGTGTTACTGGGTGTCAGTGTATCTCTTTGTTACTTGGTCTAAGTGTGTGTCTGTGTTACTGGGTATCAGTGTCTGTCTTTGTTACTTAGTGTAAGTGTGTGTCTGTGTTACTGGGTATCAGTGTATGTCTTTGTGACTTGGCGTCAGTGCATGTCTTTGTTACTGGGTGTCAGTGTGTGTCTTTGTGACTTGGTGTCAGTGTATGTCTTTGTTACTTGGTGTAAGTGTGTGTCTGTGTTCCTGGGTATCAGTGTATGTCTTTGTTACTTGGTGTCAGTGTATGTCAAAATAATAGGTGTAAGTGTATGTCTTTGTTACTTGGTGTCAGAGTATGTCTGTGTTACTTGGTGTCAGTGTGTTTGTTTGTGTTACTGGGTGTCAGTGTGTGTCTGTGTTACTTGGTGTCCGTGTGTGTCTGTGTTACTGGGTGCCAGTGTATGTCTTTGTTAATGGGTGTAATTGTATCTCTTTGTTACTTGGTGTAAGTGTGTATCTGTGTTACTGGGTATCAGTGTCTGTCTTTGTTACTGGGTGTAAGTGTGTGTCTGTGTTACTGGGTATCAGTGCATGTCTTTGTTACTTGGTGTCAGTGTGTGTCTGTGTTACTTGGTGTAAGTGTGTGTCTGTGTTACTGGATATCAGTGTATGTCTTTGTGACCTGGCGTCAGTGTATGTCTTTGTTACTGGGTGTCAGTGTGTGTCTTTGAGACTTGGTGTCAGTGTATGTCTTTGTTACTTGGTGTAATTGTCTGTCTTTGTTACTTGATGTAAGTGTATGTCTTTGTTACTTGGTGTCAGTGTATGTCAAAATACTTGGTCTAAGTCTATGTCTTTGTTACTTGGTGTCAGTGTATGTCTGTGTTACTTGATGTCAGTGTGTTTGTTTGTGTTACTGGGTGTCTGTGTGTGTCTGTGTTACTTGGTGTAAGTGTGTGTCTTTGTTACTTGGTGTCCGTGTGTGTCGGTGTTACTGGGTGCCAGTGTATGTCTTTGTTACTGGGTGTCAGTGTATCTCTTTGTTACTTGGTCTAAGTGTGTGTCTGTGTTACTGGGTATCAGTGTCTGTCTTTGCTACTTGATGTAAGTGTGTGTCTGTGTTACTGGGTATCAGTGCATGTCTTTGTTACTTGGTGTCAGTGTATGTCTGTGTTACTTGGTGTCAGTGTGTGTCTGTGTTACTGGGTGTCAGTGTATCTCTTTGTTACTTGGTCTAAGTGTGTGTCTGTGTTACTGGGTATCAGTGTCTGTCTTTGTTACTTAGTGTAAGTGTGTGTCTGTGTTACTGGGTATCAGTGTCTGTCTTTGTTACTGGGTGTAAGTGTGTGTCTGTGTTACTGGGTATCAGTGCATGTCTTTGTTACTTGGTGTCAGTGTGTGTCTGTGTTACATGGTGTAAGTGTGTGTCTGTGTTACTGGATATCGGTGTATGTCTTTGTGACCTGGCGTCAGTGTATGTCTTTGTTACTGGGTGTCAGTGTGTGTCTTTGTGACTTGGTGTCAGTGTATGTCTTTGTTACTTGGTGTCAGTGTATGTCTTTGTTACTCGGTGTCAGTGTATGTCTTTGTTACTTGGTGTCAGTGTATGTCAAAATACTTGGTCTAAGTGTATGTCTTTGTTACTTGGTGTCAGTGTATGTCTGTGTTACTTGATGTCAGTGTGTTTGTTTGTGTTACTGGGTGTCTGTGTGTGTCTGTGTTACTTGGTGTAAGTGTGTGTCTTTGTTACTTGGTGTCCGTGTGTGTCGGTGTTACTGGGTGCCAGTGTATGTCTTTGTTTCTGGGTGTCAGTGTATTTCTTTGTTACTTGGTCTAAGTGTGTGTCTTTGTTACTGGGTATCAGTGTCTGTCTTTGCTACTTGATGTAAGTGTGTGTCTGTGTTACTGGGTATCAGTGCATGTCTTTGTTACTTGGTGTCAGTGTATGTCTGTGTTACTTGGTGTCAGTGTGTGTCTGTGTTACTGGGTGTCAGTGTATCTCTTTGTTACTTGGTCTAAGTGTGTGTCTGTGTTACTGGGTATCAGTGTCTGTCTTTGTTACTTAGTGTAAGTGTGTGTCTGTGTTACTGGGTATCAGTGTATGTCTTTGTGACTTGGCGTCAGTGCATGTCTTTGTTACTGGGTGTCAGTGTGTGTCTTTGTGACTTGGTGTCAGTGTATGTCAAAATAATAGGTGTAAGTGTATGTCTTTGTTACTTGGTGTCAGAGTATGTCTGTGTTACTTGGTGTCAGTGTGTTTGTTTGTGTTACTGGGTGTCAGTGTGTGTCTGTGTTACTTGGTGTCCGTGTGTGTCTGTGTTACTGGGTGCCAGTGTATGTCTTTGTTAATGGGTGTCATTGTATCTCTTTGTTACTTGGTGTAAGTGTGTATCTGTGTTACTGGGTATCAGTGTCTGTCTTTGTTACTGGGTGTAAGTGTGTGTCTGTGTTACTGGGTATCAGTGCATGTCTTTGTTGCTTGGTGTCAGTGTGTGTCTGTGTTACTTGGTGTAAGTGTGTGTCTGTGTTACTGGATATCAGTGTATGTCTTTGTGACTTGGCGTCAGTGTATGTCTTTGTTACTGGGTGTCAGTGTGTGTCTTTGTGACTTGGTGTCAGTGTATGTCTTTGTTACTTGGTGTAATTGTCTGTCTTTGTTACTTGATGTAAGTGTATGTCTTTGTTACTTGGTGTCAGTGTATGTCTGTGTTACTTGGTGTCAGTGTGTATCTTTGTTACTTGGTGTAAGTGTATGTCTTTGTTGCTTGGTGTCAGTGCATGTCTTTGTTACTTGGTGTCAGTGTGTGTCTGTGTTACTGGGCATCAGTGTATGTCTTTGTGACTTGGTATCAGTGTATGTCTTTGTGACTTGGTGTCAGTGTATGTCTTTTTACTGGGTATCAGTGTATGTCTTTGTTACTTGGTGTCAGTGTATGTCTGTGTAACTTGGTGTAAGTGTGTGTCTGTGTTACTGGGTGTCAGTGTATGTCTTTGTTACTGGGTGTCAGTGTATGTCTTTGTTACTTGGTGTAAGTGTGTGTCTGTGTTACTGGGCGTCAGTGTATGTTTGTGTTACTTGGTGTAAGTGTGTGTCTGTGTTACTGGGTATCAGTGTATGTCTTTGTGACTTGGTATCATTGTATGTCTTTGTTACTGGGTGTCAGTGTATGTCTTTGAAACTTGGTGTCAGTGTATGTCTTTGTGACTTGTTGTCAGTGTATGTCTTTTTACTGCGTATCATTGTATGTCTTTGTTACTTGGTGTCATTGTAAGTCTGTGTAACTTGGTGTAAGTGTTTGTCTGTGTTACTGGGTGTCAGTGTGCGTCTGTGTTACTTGGTGTAAGTTTGTGTCTGTGTTACTGGGTATCAGTGTATGTCTTTGTGACTTGGCGTCATTGTATGTCTTTGTTACTGGGTGTCAGTGTGTGTCTTTGTGACTTGGTGTCAGTGTATGTCTTTGTTACTTGGTGGAAGTGTGTGTCTGTGTTACTGTGTATCAGTGTATGTCTTTGTTACTTAGTGTCAGTGTATGTCAAAATACTTGGTGAAAGTGTATGTCTGTGTTACTTGGTGTCAGTGTGTTTGTTTGTGTTACTGGGTGTCTGTGTGTGTCTGTGTTACTTGGTGTAAGTGTGTGTCTTTGTTACTTGGTGTCCGTCTGTGTCGGTGTTACTGGGTGTCAGTGGATGTCTTTGTTACTGGGTGTCAGTGTATTTCTTTGTTACTTGGTCTAAGTGTGTGTCTGTGTTACTGGGTATCAGTGTCTGTCTTTGTTACTTGGTGTAAGTGTGTGTCTGTGTTACTGGGTATCAGTGCATGTCTTTGTTACTTGTTGTCAGTGTATGTCTGTGTTACTGGGTGTCAGTGTATCTCTTTGTTACTTGGTCTAAGTGTGTGTCTGTGTTACTGGGTATCAGCGTCTGTCTTTGTTACTCAGTGTAAGTGTGTGTCTGTGTTACTGGGTATCAGTGTATGTCTTTGTGACTTGGCGTCAGTGCATGTCTTTGTTACTGGGTGTCAGTGTGTGTCTGTGTTACTTGGTGTAAGTGTATGTCTTTGTTACTTGGTGTCAGTGTATGACTTTGTTACTTGGTGTAAGTGTGTGTCTGTGTTACTGGGTATCAGTGTATGTCTTTGTTATTTGGTGTCAGTGTATGTCTTTGTGACTTGGTGTCAGTGTATGTCTTTGTTACTGGGTGTAAGTGTGTGTCTGAGTTGCTGGGTATCAGTGTATGTCTTTGTTACTTGGTGTCAGTGTATGTCTTTTTTACTGGGTGTCAGTGTGTGTCTGTGTTACTTGGTGTCAGTGTATGTCTTTGTTACTTGGTGTCAGTGTATGTCTTTGTTACTTGCGGGAAGTGTGTGTCTTTGTTACTTGGTGTAAGTGTATATCTTTGTTACTTGGTGTCAGTGTATGACTTTGTTACTTGGTGTCAGTGTATGTCTTTGTTACTAGGTGTCAGTGTATGTCTTTGTTACTTGGGGTAAGTGTATGACTTTGTTACTTGGTGTCAGTGTATGTCTTTGTTACTTGTTGTAAGTGTGCGTCTGTGTTACTGGGTATCAGTGTATGTCTTTGTTCCTTGGTGTCAGTGTATGTCTTTGTGACTTGGTGTCAGTGTATGTCTTTGTTAATTGGTGCCAGTGTATGACTTTGTTACTTGGTGTCAGTGCATGACTTTGTTACTTGGTGTAAGTGTGTGTCTGTGTTACTGGGTATCAGTGTATGTCTTTGTTACTTGGTGTCAGTGTATGTCTTTGTGACTTGGTGTCAGTGTATGTCTTTGTTACTTGGTGTAAGTTTGTGTCTTTGTTACTTGGTGTCAGTGGATGTCTGTGTTACTTTGTGTAAGTGTATGTCTTTGTTACTTGGTGTCAGTGTATGTCTTTGTTACTTGGTGTCAGTGTATGTCTGTGTTACTTGGTGTCAGTGTGTATCTTTGTTACTTGGTGTATGTGTATGTCTTTGTTGCTTGGTGTCAGTGCATGTCTTTGTTACTTGGTGTCAGTGTGTGTCTGTGTTACTGGGCATCAGTGTATGTCTTTGTGACTTGGTATCAGTGTATGTCTTTGTGACTTGGTGTCAGTGTATGTCTTTTTACTGGGTATCAGTGTATGTCTTTGTTACTTGGTGTCAGTGTATGTCTGTGTAACTTGGTGTAAGTGTGTGTCTGTGTTACTGGGTGTCAGTGTGCGTCTGTGTTACTTGGTGTAAGTCTGTGTCTTTGTTACTTGGTGTCCGTGTGTGTCTGTGTTACTGGGTGTCAGTGTATGTCTTTGTTACTGGGTGTCAGTGTATGTCTTTGTTACTTGGTGTAAGTGTGTGTCTGTGTTACTGGGCGCCAGTGTATGTTTGTGTTACTTGGTGTAAGTGTGTGTCTGTGTTACTGGGTATCAGTGTATGTCTTTGTGACTTGGTATCATTGTATGTCTTTGTTACTGGGTGTCAGTGTATGTCTTTGTAACTTGGTGTCAGTGTATGTCTTTGTGACTTGGTGTCAGTGTATGTCTTTTTACTGCGTATCATTGTATGTCTTTGTTACTTGGTGTCATTGTAAGTCTGTGTAACTTGGTGTAAGTATTTGTCTGTGTTACTGGGTGTCAGTGTGCGTCTGTGTTACTTGGTGTAAGTTTGTGTCTGTGTTACTGGGTATCAGTGTATGTCTTTGTGACTTGGCGTCATTGTATGTCTTTGTTACTGGGTGTCAGTGTGTGTCTTTGTGACTTGGTGTCAGTGTATGTCTTTGTTACTTGGTGTAAGTGTGTGTCTGTGTTACTGTGTATCAGTGTATGTCTTTGTTACTTAGTGTCAGTGTATGTCAAAATACTTGGTGTAAGTGTATGTCTGTGTTACTTGGTGTCAGTGTGTTTGTTTGTGTGACTGGGTGTCTGTGTGTGTCTGTGTTACTTGGTGTAAGTGTGTGTCTTTGTTACTTGGTGTCCGTCTGTGTCGGTGTTACTGGGTGTCAGTGGATGTCTTTGTTACTGGGTGTCAGTGTATCTCTTTGTTACTTGGTCTAAGTGTGTGTCTGTGTTACTGGGTATCAGTGTCTGTCTTTGTTACTTGGTGTAAGTGTGTGTCTGTGTTACTGGGTATCAGTGCATGTCTTTGTTACTTGTTGTCAGTGTATGTCTGTGTTACTGGGTGTCAGTGTATCTCTTTGTTACTTGGTCTAAGTGTGTGTCTGTGTTACTGGGTATCAGCGTCTGTCTTTGTTACTCAGTGTAAGTGTGTGTCTGTGTTACTGGGTATCAGTGTATGTCTTTGTGACTTGGCGTCAGTGCACGTCTTTGTTACTGGGTGTCAGTGTGTGTCTTTGTGACTTGGTGTCAGTGAATGTCTTTGTTACTGGGTGTAAGTGTGTGTCTGAGTTGCTGGGTATCAGTGTATGTCTTTGTTACTTGGTGTCAGTGTATGTCTTTTTTACTGGGTGTCAGTGTGTGTCTGTGTTACTTGGTGTCAGTGTATGTCTTTGTTACTTGGTGTCAGTGTATGTCTTTGTTACTTGGGGGAAGTGTGTGTCTTTGTTACTTGGTGTAAGTGTATATCTTTGTTACTTGGTGTCAGTGTATGACTTTGTTACTTGGTGTCAGTGTATGTCTTTGTTACTAGGTGTCAGTGTATTTCTTTGTTACTGGGTGTCAGTGTAAGTCTTTGTGACTTGGTGTCAGTGTATGTCTTTGTTACTTGGTGTCAGGGTATGTCTTTGTTACTTGGGGTAAGTGTATGTCTTTGTTACTTGGTGTCAGTGTATGTCTTTGTTACTTGTTGTAAGTGTGCGTCTGTGTTACTGGGTATCAGTGTATGTCTTTGTTCATTGGTGTCAGTGTATGTCTTTGTGACTTGGTGTCAGTGTATGTCTTTGTTACTTGGTGCCAGTGTATGACTTTGTTACTTGGTGTCAGTGTATGTCTTTGTTACTTGGTGTAAGTGTGTGTCTGTGTTACTGGGTATCAGTGGATGTCTTTGTAACTTGGTGTAAGTGTATGTCTGTGTTACTTGGTGTAAGTGTATGTCTTTGTTACTTGGTGTCAGTGTATGACTTTGTTACTTGGTGTAAGTGTGTGTCTGTGTTACTGGGTATCAGTGTATGTCTTTGTTATTTGGTGTCAGTGTATGTCTTTGTGACTTGGTGTCAGTGTATGTCTTTGTTACTGGGTGTAAGTGTGTGTCTGAGTTGCTGGGTATCAGTGTATGTCTTTGTTACTTGGTGTCAGTGTATGTCTTTTTTACTGGGTGTCAGTGTGTGTCTGTGTTACTTGGTGTCAGTGTATGTCTTTGTTACTTGGTGTCAGTGTATGTCTTTGTTACTTGGGGGAAGTGTGTGTCTTTGTTACTTGGTGTAAGTGTATATCTTTGTTACTTGGTGTCAGTGTATGACTTTGTTACTTGGTGTCAGTGTATGTCTTTGTTACTAGGTGTCAGTGTATTTCTTTGTTACTGGGTGTCAGTGTAAGTCTTTGTGACTTGGTGTCAGTGTATGTCTTTGTTACTTGGTGTCAGGGTATGTCTTTGTTACTTGGGGTAAGTGTATGACTTTGTTACTTGGTGTCAGTGTATGTCTTTGTTACTTGTTGTAAGTGTGCGTCTGTGTTACTGGGTATCAGTGTATGTCTTTGTTCCTTGGTGTCATTGTATGTCTTTGTGACTTGGTGTCAGTGTATGTCTTTGTTAATTGGTGCCAGTGTATGACTTTTTTACTTGGTGTCAGTGTATGTCTTTGTTACTTGGTGTAAGTGTGTGTCTGTGTTACTGGGTATCAGTGGATGTCTTTGTAACTTGGTGTAAGTGTATGTCTGTGTTACTTGGTGTAAGTGTATGTCTTTGTTACTTGGTGTCAGTGCATGACTTTGTTACTTGGTGTAAGTGTGTGTCTGTGTTACTGGGTATCAGTGTATGTCTTTGTTACTTGGTGTCAGTGTATGTCTTTGTGACTTGGTGTCAGTGTATGTCTTTGTTACTTGGTGTAAGTTTGTGTCTTTGTTACTTGGTGTCAGTGGATGTCTGTGTTAGTTTGTGTCAGTGTATGTCTTTGTTACTTGGTGTCAGTGTATGTCTTTGTTACTTGGTGTATGTGTGTGTCTGTGTTACTGGGTAACAAAGTATGTATTTGTTCCTTGGTGTCAGTGTATGTCTTTGTGACTTGGTGTCAGTGTATGTCTTTGTTACTCGTTGTCAGTGTATGGCTTTGTTACTGGGTGTCATTGTATGTCTTTGTTACTAGGTGTCAGTGTATGACTTTGTTACTTGGTGTTAGTGTGTGTCTGTGTTACTGTGGATCAGTGTATGTCTTTGTAACTTGGTGTAAGTGTGTGTCTGTGTACTTGGTATCAGTGGATGTCTTTGTTACTTGGTGTCATTCCATGTCTTTGTTACTTGGTGTAAGAGTATATCTTTGCTACCTGGTGTCAGTGTATGACTTTGTTACTTGGTGTCAGTGTATGTCTTTGTTACTTGTTGTAAGTGTGTGTCTGTGTTACTGGGTATCAGTGTATATCTTTGATACTTGGTGTCAGTGTAAGTCTTTGTTACTTGGTGTAAGTGTGTGTCTGTGTTACTTGGTGTAAGTGTATGTCTTTGTTACTTGGTGTCAGTGTATGTCTTTGTTACTTGGTGTATGTGTGTGTCTGTGTAACTGGGTATCATTGTATGTCTTTGTTCCTTGGTGTCAGTGTATGTCTTTGTGACTTGGTGTCAGTGTATGTCTTTGTTACTTGGCGTCAGCGTATGTCTTTGTTACTTGTTGTAAGTGTGTGTCTGTGTTACTGGATATCAGTGTGTGTCTGTGTTACTGGGTATCAGTGTATGTCTTTGTTGCTTGGTGTCTGTGCATGTCTGTCTTACTTGGTGTCAGTGTCTGTCTTTGTTACTTGGTGTCAGTGTATGTCTTGTTTACTTGGTGTAAGTGTGTGTCTGTGTTACTTGGTATCAGTGTATGTCTTTGTTACCTGGTGTCAGTGTATGTATTTGTTACTTGGTGTATGTGTGTGTCTGTGTTACTGGGTATCAGTGTATGTCTTTGTTACTTGGTGTCAGTGTATGTCTTTGTTACTTCGTGTAAGTGTATGTCTTTGTTACTTGGTGTCAGTGTATTTCTTTGTTACTTGGTGTAATTGTGTGTCTGTGTTACTGGGCATCAGTGTATGTCTTTGTTACTTGTGTAAGTGTGTGTCTGTGTTACTGGGTATCAGTGCATGTCTTTGTTACTTGGTGTCAGTGTATGTCTGTTTTTTTGGTGTAAGTGTGTGCCTTTGTTACTTGGTGTCAGTGGATGTCTGTGTTACTTTGTGTAATTGTATGTCTTTGTTACTTGGTGTCAGTGTATGTCTTTGTTACTTGGTGTATCTGTGTGTCTGTGTTACTGGGTATCAAAGTATGTCTTTGTTCCTTGGTGTCAGTGTATGTCTTTGTGACTTGGTGTCTGTGCATGTCTTTGTTACTCGTTGTCAGTGTATGTCTTTGTTACTTGGGGTCAGTGTATGTCTTTGTTACTGTGTGTCATTGTATGTCTTTGTTACTTGGTGTCAGTGTATGACTTTGTTACTTGGTATCAGTGTATGTCTTTGTTACTTGGAGGAAGTGTGTGTCTTTGTTACTGTGTATCAGTGTATGTCTTTGTTACTTGCTGTAAGTGTGTGTCTGTGTTACTGGGTATCAGTGGAAGTCTTTGTTACTTGGTGTCAGTGCTTGTCTTTGTTACTTGGTGTAACTGTATGTCTTTGTTACTTGGTGTCAGTGTATGACTTTGTTACTTGGTGTAAGTGTGTGTCTGTGTTACTGGGTATCAGTGTATGTCTTTGTTACTTGGTGTCAGTGTATGTCTTGTTTACATGGTGTAAGTGTGTGTCTGTGTTACTGGGTATCAGTGTATGTCTTTGTTACTTTGTGTCAGTGTATGTCTTTGTTATTTTGTGTATGCGTATGTCTTTGTTACTTGGTATCAGTGTATGTATCTGTTACTTGGTGTATGTGTGTGTCTGTGTTACTGGGTATCAGTGTTTGTCTTTGTTACTTGGTGTAAGTGTGTGTCTGTGTAACTGGGTATCAGTGTATGACTTTGTTACTTGGTGTTAGTGTATGTCTGTGTTATTTGGTGTAAGTTTGTGTCTTTGTTACTTGGTGTCAGTGGATGTCTGTGTTAGTTTGTGTAAGTGTATGTCTTTGTTACTTGGTGTCAGTGTATGTCTTTGTTACTTGGTGTATGTGAGTGTCTGTGTTACTGGGTATCAAAGTATGTCTTTGTTCCTTGGTGTCAGTGTATGTCTTTGTTACTCGTTGTCAGTGTATGTCTTTGTCATTTGGTGTCAGTGTATGTCTTTGTTACTGGGTGTCATTGTATGTCTTTGTTACTTGGTGTCAGTGTATGACTTTGTTACTTGGTGTCACTGTATGTCTTTGTTACTTGGTGTAAGTGTGTGTCTGTGTTACTGTGGATCAGTGCATGTCTTTGTTACTTGGTATAAGTGTGTGTCTGTGTTACTTGGTATCAGTGGATGTCTTTGTTACTTGGTGTCAGTGCATGTCTTTGTTACTTGGTGTAAGTATATATCTTTGTTACTTGGTGTCAGTGTATGACTTTGTTACTTGGTGTCAGTGTATGTCTTTGTTACTAGGTGTCAGTGTATTACTTTGTTACTGGGTGTCAGTGTATGTCTTTGTTACTTGGTGTCAGTGTATGTCTTTGTGACTTGGTGTCAGTGCATGTCTTTGTTACTTGGTGTAAGTGTGTGTCTGTGTTACTGGGTATCAGTGTATGTCTTTGTTACTTGGTGCAAGTGTATGTCTTTGTTACTTGGTGTCAGTGTATGTCTTTGTTACTCGGTGTCAGTGTATGTCTTTGTTACTTGGTGTAAGTGTATGTCTTTGTTACTTGGTGTCAGTGTATGTCTTTGTTACTTGGTGTATGTGTGTGTCTGTGTTACTGGGTATCACTGTATGTCTTTGTTCCTTGGTGTCAGTGTATGTCTTTGTGACTTGGTGTCAGTGTATGTCTTTGTTACTTGGTGTCAGTGTATGTCTTTGTTACTTGGTGTACGTGTGTGTCTGTGTTGCTGGGTATCAGTGTATGTCTTTGTTACTTGGTGTCAGTGTATGTCTTTGTTACTTGGTGTCAGTGTATTTCTTTGTTACTGGGTGTCAGTGTATGTCTTTGTGACTTGGAGTCAGTGTATGTCTTTGTTACTTGGTGTAAGTGTCTGTCTTTGTTACTTGGTGTAAGAGTGTGGCTGTGTTACTGGGTATCAGTGTATGTCTTTGTTACTTGGTGTAAGTGTGTGTCTGTGTTACTGGGTATCAGTGGATGTCTTTGTTACTTGTTGTCAGTGCATGTCTTTGTTACTTGGTGTAAGTGTTTGTCTGTGTTACTGGGTATCAGTGTATGTCTTTGTTACTTGGTGTCAGTGTATGTCTTTGTTACTTGGTGTCAGTGTATTTCTTTGTTACTGGGTGTCAGTGGATGTCTTTGTGACTTGGTGTCAGTGTATGTCTTTGTTACTTGGTGTCAGGGTATGTCTTTGTTACTTGGTGTCAGTGTATTTCTTTCTTATTTGGTGTCAGTGTATGTCTTTGTTACTTGTTGTAAGTGTGTGTCTGTGTTACTGGGTATCAGTGTATGTCTTTGTTACTTGTTGTCAATGTAAGTCTTTGTTACTTGGTGTAAGTGTGTGTCTGTGTTACTTGGCGTAAGTGTATGTCATTGTTACTTGGTGTCAGTGTATGTCTTTGTTACTTGGTGTATGTGTTTGTCTGTGTTACTGGGTATCATTGTATGTCTTTGTTCCTTGGTGTCAGCGCTTGTCTTTGTTACTTGGTGTAAGTGTATGTCTTTGTTACTTGGTGTCAGTGTATGACTTTGTTACTTGGTGTAAGTGTGTGTCTGTGTTACTGGGTATCAGTGTATGTCTTTGTTACTTGGTGTCAGTGTATGTCTTGTTTACTTGGTGTAAGTGTGTGTCTGTGTTACTGGGTATCAGTGTATGTCTTTGTTACTTGGTGTCAGTGTATGTCTTGTTTACTTGGTGTAAGTGTGTGTCTGTGTTACTGGGTATCAAAGTATGTCTTTGTTCCTTGGTGTCAGTGTATGTCTTTGTTACTCGTTGTCAGTGTATGTCTTTGTCATTTGGTGTCAGTGTATGTCTTTGTTACTGGGTGTCATTGTATGTCTTTGTTACTTGGTGTCAGTGTATGACTTTGTTACTTGGTGTCACTGTATGTCTTTGTTACTTGGTGTAAGTGTGTGTCTGTGTTACTGTGGATCAGTGCATGTCTTTGTTACTTGGTATAAGTGTGTGTCTGTGTTACTTGGTATCAGTGGATGTCTTTGTTACTTGGTGTCAGTGCATGTCTTTGTTACTTGGTGTAAGTATATATCTTTGTTACTTGGTGTCAGTGTATGACTTTGTTACTTGGTGTCAGTGTATGTCTTTGTTACTAGGTGTCAGTGTATTACTTTGTTACTGGGTGTCAGTGTATGTCTTTGTTACTTGGTGTCAGTGTATGTCTTTGTGACTTGGTGTCAGTGCATGTCTTTGTTACTTGGTGTAAGTGTGTGTCTGTGTTACTGGGTATCAGTGTATGTCTTTGTTACTTGGTGCAAGTGTATGTCTTTGTTACTTGGTGTCAGTGTATGTCTTTGTTACTCGGTGTCAGTGTATGTCTTTGTTACTTGGTGTAAGTGTATGTCTTTGTTACTTGGTGTCAGTGTATGTCTTTGTTACTTGGTGTATGTGTGTGTCTGTGTTACTGGGTATCACTGTATGTCTTTGTTCCTTGGTGTCAGTGTATGTCTTTGTGACTTGGTGTCAGTGTATGTCTTTGTTACTTGGTGTCAGTGTATGTCTTTGTTACTTGGTGTAAGTGTGTGTCTGTGTTGCTGGGTATCAGTGTATGTCTTTGTTACTTGGTGTCAGTGTATGTCTTTGTTACTTGGTGTCAGTGTATTTCTTTGTTACTGGGTGTCAGTGTATGTCTTTGTGACTTGGAGTCAGTGTATGTCTTTGTTACTTGGTGTAAGTGTCTGTCTTTGTTACTTGGTGTAAGAGTGTGGCTGTGTTACTGGGTATCAGTGTATGTCTTTGTTACTTGGTGTAAGTGTGTGTCTGTGTTACTGGGTATCAGTGGATGTCTTTGTTACTTGTTGTCAGTGCATGTCTTTGTTACTTGGTGTAAGTGTTTGTCTGTGTTACTGGGTATCAGTGTATGTCTTTGTTACTTGGTGTCAGTGTATGTCTTTGTTACTTGGTGTCAGTGTATTTCTTTGTTACTGGGTGTCAGTGGATGTCTTTGTGACTTGGTGTCAGTGTATGTCTTTGTTACTTGGTGTCAGGGTATGTCTTTGTTACTTGGTGTCAGTGTATTTCTTTCTTATTTGGTGTCAGTGTATGTCTTTGTTACTTGTTGTAAGTGTGTGTCTGTGTTACTGGGTATCAGTGTATGTCTTTGTTACTTGTTGTCAATGTAAGTCTTTGTTACTTGGTGTAAGTGTGTGTCTGTGTTACTTGGCGTAAGTGTATGTCATTGTTACTTGGTGTCAGTGTATGTCTTTGTTACTTGGTGTATGTGTTTGTCTGTGTTACTGGGTATCATTGTATGTCTTTGTTCCTTGGTGTCAGCGCTTGTCTTTGTTACTTGGTGTAAGTGTATGTCTTTGTTACTTGGTGTCAGTGTATGACTTTGTTACTTGGTGTAAGTGTGTGTCTGTGTTACTGGGTATCAGTGTATGTCTTTGTTACTTGGTGTCAGTGTATGTCTTGTTTACTTGGTGTAAGTGTGTGTCTGTGTTACTGGGTATCAGTGTATGTCTTTGTTACTTTGTGTCAGTGTATGTCTTTCTTATTTGGTGTAAGCGTATGTCTTTGTTACTTGGTGTCAGGGTATGTATCTGTTACTTGGTCTATGTGTGTGTCTGTGTTACTGGGTATCAGTGTATGACTTTGTTACTTGGTGTAATTGTGTGTCTGTGCAACTGGGTATTAGTGTATGTCTTTGTTACTTGGTGTCAGTGTATGTCTGTGTTATTTGGTGTAAGTTTGTGTCTTTGTTACTAGGTGTCAGTTAATGTCTGTGTTACTTTGTGTAAGTGTATGTCTTTGTTACTTGGTGTCAGTGTATGTCTTTGTTACTTGGTGTATGTGAGTGTCTATGTTACTGGGTATCAAAGTATGTCTTTGTTCCTTGGTGTCAGTGTATGTCTTTGTGACTTGGTGTCAGTGTATGTCTTTGTTACGCGTTGTCAGTGTATGTCTTTGTCATTTGGTGTCAGTGTATGTCTTTGTTACTGGGTGTCATTGTATGTCTTTGTTACTTGGTGTCAGTGTATGACTTTGTTACTTGGTGTAAGTGTGTGTCTGTGTTACTGTGGATCAGTGTATGTCTTTGTTACTTGGTGTAAGTGTGTGTCTGTGTTACTTGGTATCAGTGGATGTCTTTGTTACTTGGTGTCAGTGCATGTCTTTGTTACTTGGTGTTAGTGTATACCTTTGTTACTTGGTGTCAGTGTATGACTTTGTTACTTGGTGTCAGTGTATGTCTTTGTTACTAGGTGTCAGTGTATTTCTTTGTTCCTGGGTGTCAGTGTATGTCTTTGTTACTTGGTGTCAGTGTATGTCTTTGTGACTTGGTGTCAGGGTATGGCTTTGTTACTTGGGGTAAGTGCATGTCTTTGTTACTTGGTGTCAGTGTATGTCTTTGTTACTTGTTGTAAGTGTGTGTCTGTTACTGGGTATCAGTGTATGTCTTTGTTACTTGGTGTCAGTGTATGTCTTTGTTACTTGGCGTAAGTGTGTGTCTGTGTTACTTGGTGTAAGTGTATGTCTTTGTTACTTGGTGTCAGTGTATGTCTTTGTTACTTGGTGTATGTGTGTGTCTGTGTTACTGGGTATCACTGACTGTCTTTGTTCCTTGCTGTCGGTGTATGTCTTTGTGACAGGGTGTCAGTGTATGTCTTTGTTACTTGGTGTAAGTGTGTGTCTGTGTTGCTGGGTATCAGTGTATGTCTTTGATACTTGGTGTCAGTGTATGTCTTTGTTACTTGGTGTCAGTGTATTTCTTTGTTACTGGGTGTCAGTGCATGTCTTTGTGACTTGGTGTCAGTGTATGACTTTGTTACTTGGTGTCAGGGTATGTCTTTGTTACTTGGGGTAAGTGTATGTCTTTGTTACTTGGTGTCAGTGTATGTCTTTGTTACTTGGTGTATGTGTGTGTCTTTGTTACTGGGTATCACTGTATGTCTTTGTTCCTTGGTATCAGTGTATGTCTTTGTGACTTGGTGTCAGTGTATGTCTTTGTTACTTGGTGTCAGTGTATGACTTTGTTACTTGGTGTCAGTGTATGTCTTTGTTACTTTGTGTAAGTGTGTGTCTGTGTTGCTGGGTATCAGTGTATGTCTTTGTTACTTGGTGTCAGTGTATGTCTTTGTTACTTGGTGTCAGTGTATTTATTTGTTACTGGGTGTCAGTGCATGTCTTTGTGACTTGGTGTCAGTGTATGTCTTTGTTACTTGGTGTAAGTGTATGTCTGTGTTACTGGGTATCAGTGGATGTCTTTGTTACTTGGTGTCAGTGCATGTCTTTGTTACTTGGTGTAAGAGTGTGTCTGTGTTACTGGGTATCAGTGTATGTCTTTGTTACTTGGTGTAAGTGTGTGTCTGTGTTACTGGGTATCAGTGGATGTCTTTGTTACTTGGTGTCAGTGCATGTCTTTGTTACTTGGTGTAAGTGTATGTCTTTGTTACTGGGTATCAGTGTATGTCTTTGTTACTTGTTGTCAGTGTATGTCTTTGTTACTTGGTGTAAGTGTGTGTCTGTGTTACTGGGGATCAGTGTATGTCTTTGTTACTTGGTGTCAATGCATGTCTTTGTTACTTGGTGTAAGTGTATATCTTTGTTACTTGGTGTCAGTGTATGACTTTGATACTTGATGTCAGTGTATGTCTTTGTTACTAGGTGTCAGTGTATTTCTTTGTTACTGTGTGTCAGTGTATGGCTTTGTGTCTTGGTGTCAGTGTATGTCTTTGTTACTTGGTGTCAGGGTATGTCTTTGTTACTTGGGTTAAGTGTATGTCTTTGTTACTTGGTGTCAGTGTATGTCTTTGTTACTTGTTGTAAGTGTGTGTCTGTGTTACTGGGTATCAGTGTATGTCTTTGTTACTTGGTGTCAGTGTATGTCTTTGTTACTTGATGTAAGTGTGTGTCTGTGTTACTTGGTGTAAGTGTATGTCTTTGTTACTTGGTGTCAGTGTATGTCTGTGTTACTTGGTGCATGTGTGTGTCTGTGTTACTGGGTATCACTGTATGTCTTTGTTCCTTGGTGTCAGTGTATGTCTTTGTGACTTGGTGTCAGTGTATGTCTATGTTACTTGGTGTCAGTGTATGACTTTGTTACTTGGTGTCAGTGTATGTCTTTGTTACTTGGTGTAAGTGTGTGTCTGTGTTACTGGGTATCAGTGTATGTCTTTGTTACTTGGTGTAAGTGTATGTCTTTGTTACTTGGTGTCAGTGTATGTCTTTGTTACTCAGTGTCAGTGTATGTCTTTGTTACTTGGTGTAAGTGTATGTCTTTGTTACTTGGGGTCAGTGTATGTCTTTGTTACTTGGTGTAAGTGTGTGTCTGTGATACTGGGTATCAGTGTATGTCTTTGTTACTTGGTGTAAGTATGTGTCTGTGTTACTGGGTATCAGTGGATGTCATTGTAACTTGGTGTCAGTGCATGTCTTTGTTACTTGGTGTAAGTGTATGTCTTTGTTACTTGGTGTCAGTGTATGACTTTGTTACTTGGTGTAAGTGTGTGCCTGTGTTACTGGGTATCAGTGTATGTCTTTGTTACTGGGTGTCAGTGTATTTCTTTGTTACTGGGTGTCAGTGTATGTCTTTGTGACTTGGTGTCAGTGTATGTCTGTGTTACTTTGTGTAAGTGTATGACTTTGTTACTTGGTGTCAGGGTTTGTCTGTGTTACTGGGTATCAAAGTATGTCTTTGTTCCTAGGTGTCAGTGTATGTCTTTGTGAGTTGGTGTCAGTGTATGTCTTTGTTACTCGTTGTCAGAGAATGTCTTTGTTATTTGGTGTCAGTGTATGTCTTTGTTACTGGGTGTCATTGTATGTCTTTGTTACTTGGTGTAAGTGTGTGTCTTTGTTACTGTGGATCAGTGTATGTCTTTGTTACTTGGTGTAAGTGTGTGTCTGTGTTACTTGGTATCAATGGATGTCTTTGTTACTTGGTGTCAGTGCATGTCTTTGTTACGTGGTGTAAGTGTATATCTTTGTTGCTTGGTGTCAGTGTATGACTTTGTTACTTGGTGTCAGTGTATGTCTTTGTTACTAGGTGTCAGTATATTTCTTTGTAACTGGGTGTCAGTGTGTCTTTGTGACTTGGTGTCAGTGTATGTCTTTGTTACTTGGTGTCGGGGTATGTCTTTGTTACTTGGGGTAAGAGTATGTCTTTGTTACATGGTGTAAGTGTATGTCTTTGTTATTTGTTGTAAGTGTGTGTCTGTGTTACTGGGTATCAGTGGATGTCTTTGTTACTTGGTGTCAGTGCATGTCTTTGTTACTTGGTGTAAGTGTATACCTTTGTTACTTGGTGTCAGTGTATGACTTTGTTACTTGGTGTCAGTGTATGTCTTTGTTACTAGGTGTCAGTGTATTTCTTTGTTACTGGGTGTCAGTGTATGTCTTTGTTACTTGGTGTCAGTGTATGTCTTTGTGACTTGGTGTCAGTGTATGTCTTTGTTACTTGGGGTAAGTGCATGTCTTTGTTACTTGGTGTCAGTGTAAGTCTTTGTTACTTGTTGTAAGTGTGTGTCTGTTACTGGGTATCAGTTTATGTCTTTGTTACTTGGTGTCAGTGTATGTCTTTGTTACTTGGCGTAAGTGTGTGTCTGTGTTACTTGGTGTAAGTGTATGTCTTTGTTACTTGGTGTCAGTGTATGTCTTTGTTACTTGGTGTATGTGTGTGTCTGTGTTACTGGGTATCACTGACTGTCTTTGTTCCTTGCTGTCGGTGTATGTCTTTGTGACAGGGTGTCAGTGTTTGTCTTTGTTACTTGGTGTCAGTGTATGACTTTGTTACTTGGTGTCAGTGCATGTCTTTGTTACTTGGTGTAAGTGTGTGTCCGTGTTACTGGGTATCAGTGTATGTCTTTGTTACTTGGTGTAAGTGTATGTCTTTGTTACTTGGTGTCAGTGTATGTCTTTGTTACTCGGTGTCAGTGTATGTCTTTGCTACTTGGTGTAAGTGTATGTCTTTGTTACTTGGTGCCAGTGTATGTCTTTGTTACTTGGTGTATGTGTGTGTCTGTGTTACTGGGAATCACTGTATGTCTTTGTTCCTTGGTGTCAGTGTATGTCTTTGCGACTTGGTGTCAGTGTATGTCTTTGTTACTTGGTGTCAGTGTATGACTTTGTTACTTGGTGTCAGTGTATGTCTTTGTTACTTGGTGTAAGTGTGTGTCTGTGTTGCTGGGTATCAGTGTATGTCTTTGTTACTTGGTGTCAGTGTATGTCTTTGTTGCTTGGTGTAAGTGTATGTCTTTGTTACTTGGTGTAAGAGTGTGTCTGTGTTACTTGGTGTAAAAGTGTGTCTGTGTTACTGGGTATCAGTGTATGTCTTTGTTACTTGGTGTAAGTGTGTGTCTGTGTTACTGGGTATCAGTGGATGTCTTTGTTACTGGGTGTCAGTGCATGTCTTTGTTACTTGGTGTAAGTGTATGTCTTTGTTACTGGGTATCAGTGTATGTCTTTGTTACTTGTTGTCAGTGTATGTCTTTGTTACTTGGTGTAAGTGTGTGTCTGTGTTACTGTGGATCAGTGTATGTCTTTGTTACTTGGTGTCAGTGCATGTCTTTGTTACTTGGTGTAAGTGTATATCTTTGTTACTTGGTGTCAGTGTATGACTTTGTTACTAGATGTCAGTGTATGTCTTTGTTACTAGGTGTCAGTGTATTTCTTTGTTACTGTGTGTCAGTGTATGTCTTTGTGTCTTGGTGTCAGTTTATGTCTTTGTTACTTGGTGTCAGGGTATGTCTTTGTTACTTGGGGTAAGTGTATGTCTTTGCTACTTGGTGTCAGTGTATGTCTTTGTTACTTGGTGTATGTGTGTGTCTGTGTTACTGGGTATCACTGTATGTCTTTGTTCCTTGGTGTCAGTGTATGTCTGTGTTACTGGGTATCAATGTATGTCTTTGTTACTGGGTGTCAGTGCATGTCTTTCTGACTTGGTGTCAGTGTATGTCTTTGTTACTTGGTGTAAGTGTATGTCTTTGTTACTTGGTGTAAGAGTGTGTCTGTGTTACTGGGTATCAGTGTATGTCTTTGTTACTTGGTGTAAGTGTGTGTCTGTGTTACTGGGTATCAGTGGATGTCTTTGTTACTTGGTGTCAGTGCATGTCTTTGTTACTTGGTGTAAGTGTATGTCTTTGTTACTGGGTATCAGTGTATGTCTTTGTTACTTGTTGTCAGTGTATGTCTTTGTTACTTGGTGTAAGTGTGTGTCTGTGTTACTGTGGATCAGTGTATGTCTTTGTGTCTTGGTGTCAGTTTATGTCTTTGTTACTTGGTGTCAGGGTATGTCTTTGTTACTTGGGGTAAGTGTATGTCTTTGCTACTTGGTGTCAGTGTATGTCTTTGTTACTTGGTGTATGTGTGTGTCTGTGTTACTGGGTATCACTGTATGTCTTTGTTCCTTGGTGTCAGTGTATGTCTGTGTTACTGGGTATCAATGTATGTCTTTGTTACTGGGTGTCAGTGCATGTCTTTCTGACTTGGTGTCAGTGTATGTCTTTGTTACTTGGTGTAAGTGTATGTCTTTGTTACTTGGTGTAAGAGTGTGTCTGTGTTACTGGGTATCAGTGTATGTCTTTGTTACTTGGTGTAAGTGTGTGTCTGTGTTACTGGGTATCAGTGGATGTCTTTGTTACTTGGTGTCAGTGCATGTC
Organism: Heterodontus francisci; assembly: GCF_036365525.1. NCBI lineage: Eukaryota > Metazoa > Chordata > Chondrichthyes > Heterodontiformes > Heterodontidae > Heterodontus > Heterodontus francisci. The sequence goes on along the minus strand of NW_027140682.1, from coordinate 2,656,457 downwards.
TTTGTTACTTGGTGTAAGTGTATGTCTTTGTTACTGGGTATCAGTGTCTGTCTTTGTTACTTGTTGTCAGTGTATGTCTTTGTTACTTGGTGTAAGTGTGTGTCTGTGTTACTGTGGATCAGTGTATGTCTTTGTTACTTGGTGTCAGTGCATGTCTTTGTTACTTGGTGTCAGTGTATGACTTTGTTACTTGATGTCAGTGTATGTCTTTGTTACTAGGTGTCAGTGTATTTCTTTGTTACTGTGTGTCAGTGTATGTCTTTGTTACTTGGTGTCAGTGTATGTCTTTGTTACTTGGTGTATGTGTGTGTCTTTGTTACTGGGTATCACTGTATGTCTTTGTTCCTTGGTATCAGTGTATGTCTTTGTGACTTGGTGTCAGTGTATGTCTTTGTTACTTGGTGTCAGTGTATGATTTTGTTACTTGGTGTCAGTGTATGTCTTTGTTACTTTGTGTAAGTGTGTGTCTGTGTTGCTGGGTATCAGTGTATGTCTTTGTTACTTGGTGTCAGTGTATGTCTTTGTTACTTGGTGTCAGTGTATTTCTTTGTTACTGGGTGTCAGTGCATGTCTTTGTGACTTGGTGTCAGTGTATGTCTTTGTTACTTGGTGTAAGTGTATGTCTTTGTTACTTGGTGTAAGAGTGTGTCTGTGTTACTGGGTATCAGTGTATGTCTTTGTTACTTGGTGTAAGTGTGTGTCTGTGTTACTGGGTATCAGTGGATGTCTTTGTTACTTGGTGTCAGTGCATGTCTTTGTTACTTGGTGTAAGTGTATGTCTTTGTTACTGGGTATCAGTGTATGTCTTTGTTACTTGTTGTCAGTGTATGTCTTTGTTACTTGGTGTAAGTGTGTGTCTGTGTTACTGTGGATCAGTGTATGTCTTTGTTACTTGGTGTCAGTGCATGTCTTTGTTACTTGGTGTAAGTGTATATCTTTGTTACTTGGTGTCAGTGTATGACTTTGTTACTTGATGTCAGTGTATGTCTTTGTTACTAGGTGTCAGTGTATTTCTTTGTTACTGTGTGTCAGTGTATGTCTTTGTGTCTTGGTGTCAGTGTATGTCTTTGTTACTTGGTGTCAGGGTATGTCTTTGTTACTTGGGGTAAGTGTATGTCTTTGTTACTTGGTGTCAGTGTATGTCTTTGTTACTTGTTGTAAGTGTGTGTCTGTGTTACTGGGTATCAGTGTATGTCTTTGTTACTTGGTGTCAGTGTATGTCTTTGTTACTTGATGTAAGTGTGTGTCTGTGTTACTTGGTGTAAGTGTATGTCTTTGTTACTTGGTGTCAGTGTATGTCTGTGTTACTTGGTGCATGTGTGTGTCTGTGTTACTGGGTATCACTGTATGTCTTTGTTCCTTGGTGTCAGTGTATGTCTTTGTGAATTGGTGTCAGTGTATGTCTTTGTTACTTGGTGTCAGTGTATGACTTTGTTACTTGGTGTCAGTGTATGTCTTTGTTACTTGGTGTAAGTGTGTGTCTGTGTTACTGGGTATCAGTGTATACCTTGTTACTTGGTGTAAGTGTATGTCTTTGTTACTTGGTGTCAGTGTATGTCTTTGTTACTCAGTGTCAGTGTATGTCTTTGTTACTTGGTGTCAGTGCATGTCTTTGTTACTTGGTGTAAGTGTATATCTTTGTTACTTGGTGTCAGTGTATGACTTTGTTACTTGATGTCAGTGTATGTCTTTGTTACTAGGTGTCAGTGTATTTCTTTGTTACTGTGTGTCAGTGTATGTCTTTGTGTCTTGGTGTCAGTGTATGTCTTTGTTACTTGGTGTCAGGGTATGTCTTTGTTACTTGGGGTAAGTGTATGTCTTTGTTACTTGGTGTCAGTGTATGTCTTTGTTACTTGGTGTATGTGTGTGTCTTTGTTACTGGGTATCACTGTATGTCTTTGTTCCTTGGTATCAGTGTATGTCTTTGTGACTTGGTGTCAGTGTATGTCTTTGTTACTTGGTGTCAGTGTATGACTTTGTTACTTGGTGTCAGTGTATGTCTTTGTTACTTTGTGTAAGTGTGTGTCTGTGTTGCTGGGTATCAGTGTATGTCTTTGTTACTTGGTGTCAGTGTATGTCTTTGTTACTTGGTGTCAGTGTATTTCTTTGTTACTGGGTGTCAGTGCATGTCTTTGTGACTTGGTGTCAGTGTATGTCTTTGTTACTTGGTGTAAGTGTATGTCTTTGTTACTTGGTGTAAGAGTGTGTCTGTGTTACTGGGTATCAGTGTATGTCTTTGTTACTTGGTGTAAGTGTGTGTCTGTGTTACTGGGTATCAGTGGATGTCTTTGTTACTTGGTGTCAGTGCATGTCTTTGTTACTTGGTGTAAGTGTATGTCTTTGTTACTGGGTATCAGTGTATGTCTTTGTTACTTGTTGTCAGTGTATGTCTTTGTTACTGGGTATCAGTGTATGTCTTTGTTACTTGTTGTCAGTGTATGTCTTTGTTACTTGGTGTAAGTGTGTGTCTGTGTTACTGTGGATCAGTGTATGTCTTTGTTACTTGGTGTCAATGCATGTCTTTGTTACTTGGTGTAAGTGTATATCTTTGTTACTTGGTGTCAGTGTATGACTTTGATACTTGATGTCAGTGTATGTCTTTGTTACTAGGTGTCAGTGTATTTCTTTGTTACTGTGTGTCAGTGTATGTCTTTGTGTCTTGGTGTCAGTGTATGTCTTTGTTACTTGGTGTCAGGGTATGTCTTTGTTACTTGGGGTAAGTGTATGTCTTTGTTACTTGGTGTCAGTGTATGTCTTTGTTACTTGTTGTAAGTGTGTGTCTGTGTTACTGGGTATCAGTGTATGTCTTTGTTACTTGGTGTCAGTGTATGTCTTTGTTACTTGATGTAAGTGTGTGTCTGTGTTACTTGGTGTAAGTGTATTTCTTTGTTACTTGGTGTCAGTGTATGTCTGTGTTACTTGGTGCATGTGTGTGTCTGTGTTACTGGGTATCACTGTATGTCTTTGTTCCTTGGTGTCAGTGTATGTCTTTGTGACTTGGTGTCAGTGTATGTCTTTGTTACTTGGTGTCAGTGTATGACTTTGTTACTTGGTGTCAGTGTATGTCTTTGTTACTTGGTGTAAGTGTGTGTCTGTGTTACTGGGTATCAGTGTATGTCTTTGTTACTTGGTGTAAGTGTATGTCTTTGTTACTTGGTGTCAGTGTATGTCTTTGTTACTCAGTGTCAGTGTATGTCTTTGTTACTTGGTGTAAGTGTATGTCTTTGTTACTTGGGGTCAGTGTATGTCTTTGTTACTTGGTGTAAGTGTGTGTCTGTGATACTGGGTATCAGTGTATGTCTTTGTTACTTGGTGTAAGTATGTGTCTGTGTTACTGGGTATCAGTGGATGTCTTTGTAACTTGGTGTCAGTGCATGTCTTTGTTACTTGGTGTAAGTGTATGTCTTTGTTACTTGGTGTCAGTGTATGACTTTGTTACTTGGTGTAAGTGTGTGCCTGTGTTACTGGGTATCAGTGTATGTCTTTGTTACTGGGTGTCAGTGTATTTCTTTGTTACTGGGTGTCAGTGTATGTCTTTGTGACTTGGTGTCAGTGTATGTCTGTGTTACTTTGTGTAAGTGTATGACTTTGTTACTTGGTGTCAGTGTGTGTCTGTGTTACTGGTTATCAAAGTATTTCTTTGTTCCTAGGTGTCAGTGTATGTCTTTGTGAGTTGGTGTCAGTGTATGTCTTTGTTACTCGTTGTCAGAGAATGTCTTTGTTATTTGGTGTCAGTGTATGTCTTTGTTACTGGGTGTCATTGTATGTCTTTGTTACTTGGTGTAAGTGTGTGTCTTTGTTACTGTGGATCAGTGTATGTCTTTGTTACTTGGTATAAGTGTGTGTCTGTGTTACTTGGTATCAATGGATGTATTTGTTACTTGGTGTCAGTGCATGTCTTTGTTACGTGGTGTAAGTGTATATCTTTGTTGCTTGGTGTCAGTGTATGACTTTGTTACTTGGTGTCAGTGTATGTCTTTGTTACTAGGTGTCAGTATATTTCTTTGTAACTGGGTGTCAGTGTCTGTCTTTGTGACTTGGTGTCAGTGTATGTCTTTGTTACTTGGTGTCGGGGTATGTCTTTGTTACTTGGGGTAAGAGTATGTCTTTGTTACTTGGTGTAAGTGTATGTCTTTGTTATTTGTTGTAAGTGTGTGTCTGTGTTACTGGGTATCAGTGGATGTCTTTGTTACTTGGTGTCAGTGCATGTCTTTGTTACTTGGTGTAAGTGTATACCTTTGTTACTTGGTGTCAGTGTATTTCTTTGTTACTGGGTGTCAGTGTATGTCTTTGTTACTTGGTGTCAGTGTATGTCTTTGTGACTTTGTGTCAGTGTATGTCATTGTTACTTGGGGTAAGTGCATGTCTTTGTTACTTGGTGTCAGTGTAAGTCTTTGTTACTTGTTGTAAGTGTGTGTCTGTTACTGGGTATCAGTTTATGTCTTTGTTACTTGGTGTCAGTGTATGTCTTTGTTACTTGGCATAAGTGTGTGTCTGTGTTACTTGGTGTAAGTGTATGTCTTTATTACTTGGTGTCAGTGTATGTCTTTGTTACTTGGTGTATGTGTGTGTCTGTGTTACTGGGTATCACTGACTGTCTTTGTTCCTTGCTGTCGGTGTATGTCTTTGTGACAGGGTGTCAGTGTTTGTCTTTGTTACTTGGTGTCAGTGTATGACTTTGTTACTTGGTGTCAGTGTATGTCTTTGTTACTTGGTGTAAGTGTGTGTCTGTGTTACTGGGTATCAGTGTATGTCTTTGTTACTTGGTGTAAGTGTATGTCTTTGTTACTTGGTGTCAGTGTATGTCTTTGTTACTCGGTGTCAGTGTATGTCTTTGCTACTTGGTGTAAGTGTATGTCTTTGTTACTTGGTGTATGTGTGTGTCTGTGTTACTGGGAATCACTGTATGTCTTTGTTCCTTGGTGTCAGTGTATGTCTTTGTGACTTGGTGTCAGTGTATGTCTTTGTTACTTGGTGTCAGTGTATGACTTTGTTACTTGGTGTCAGTGTATGTCTTTGTTACTTGGTGTAAGTGTGTGTCTGTGTTGCTGGGTATCAGTGTATGTCTTTGTTACTTGGTGTCAGTGTATGTCTTTGTTACTTGGTGTCAGTGTATTTCTTTGTTACTGGGTGTCAGTGCATGTCTTTGTGACTTGGTGTCAGTGTATGTCTTTGTTACTTGGTGTAAGTGTATGTCTTTGTTACTTGGTGTAAGAGTGTGTCTGTGTTACTTGGTGTAAAAGTGTGTCTGTGTTACTGGGTATCAGTGTATGTCTTTGTTACTTGGTGTAAGTGTGTGTCTGTGTTACTGGGTATCAGTGGATGTCTTTGTTACTGGGTGTCAGTGCATGTCTTTGTTACTTGGTGTAAGTGTATGTCTTTGTTACTGGGTATCAGTGTATGTCTTTGTTACTTGTTGTCAGTGTATGTCTTTGTTACTTGGTGTAAGTGTGTGTCTGTGTTACTGTGGATCAGTGTATGTCTTTGTTACTTGGTGTCAGTGCATGTCTTTGTTACTTGGTGTAAGTGTATATCTTTGTTACTTGGCGTCAGTGTATGACTTTGTTACTAGATGTCAGTGTATGTCTTTGTTACTAGGTGTCAGTGTATTTCTTTGTTACTGTGTGTCAGTGTTTGTCTTTGTGTCTTGGTGTCAGTTTATGTCTTTGTTACTTGGTGTCAGGGTATGTCTTTGTTACTTGGGGTAAGTGTATGTCTTTGTTACTTGGTGTCAGTGTATGTCTTTGTTACTTGGTGTATGTGTGTGTCTGTGTTACTGGGTATTACTGTATGTCTTTGTTCCTTGGTGTCAGTGTATGTCTGTGTTACTGGGTATCAATGTATGTCTTTGTTACTGGGTGTCAGTGCATGTCTTTCTGACTTGGTGTCAGTGTATGTCTTTGTTACTTGGTGTAAGTGTATGTCTTTGTTACTTGGTGTAAGAGTGTGTCTGTGTTACTGGGTATCAGTGTATGTCTTTGTTACTTGGTGTAAGTGTGTGTCTGTGTTACTGGGTATCAGTGGATGTCTTTGTTACTTGGTGTCAGTGCATGTCTTTGTTACTTGGTGTAAGTGTATGTCTTTGTTACTGGGTATCAGTGTATGTCTTTGTTACTTGTTGTCAGTGTATGTCTTTGTTACTTGGTGTAAGTGTGTGTCTGTGTTACTGTGGACCAGTGTATGTCTTTGTTACTTGGTGTCAGTGCATGTCTTTGTTACTTGGTGTCAGTGTATGACTTTGTTACTTGATGTCAGTGTATGTCTTTGTTACTAGGTGTCAGTGTATTTCTTTGTTACTGTGTGTCAGTGTATGTCTTTGTGTCTTGGTGTCAGTGTATGTCTTTGTTACTTGGTGTCAGGGTATGTCTTTGTTACTTGGGGTAAGTGTATGTCTTTGTTACTTGGTGTCAGTGTATGTCTTTGTTACTTGGTGTATGTGTGTGTCTTTGTTACTGGGTATCACTGTATGTCTTTGTTCCTTGGTATCAGTGTATGTCTTTGTGACTTGGTGTCAGTGTATGTCTTTGTTACTTGGTGTCAGTGTATGACTTTGTTACTTGGTGTCAGTGTATGTCTTTGTTACTTTGTGTAAGTGTGTGTCTGTGTTGCTGGGTATCAGTGTATGTCTTTGTTACTTGGTGTCAGTGTATGTCTTTGTTACTTGGTGTCAGTGTATTTCTTTGTTACTGGGTGTCAGTGCATGTCTTTGTGACTTGGTGTCAGTGTATGTCTTTGTTACTTGGTGTAAGTGTATGTCTTTGTTACTTGGTGTAAGAGTGTGTCTGTGTTACTGGGTATCAGTGTATGTCTTTGTTACTTGGTGTAAGTGTGTGTCTGTGTTACTGGGTATCAGTGGATGTCTTTGTTACTTGGTGTCAGTGCATGTCTTTGTTACTTGGTGTAAGTGTATGTCTTTGTTACTGGGTATCAGTGTATGTCTTTGTTACTTGTTGTCAGTGTATGTCTTTGTTACTTGGTGTCAGTGCATGTCTTTGTTACTTGGTGTAAGTGTATATCTTTGTTACTTGGTGTCAGTGTATGACTTTGTTACTTGATGTCAGTGTATGTCTTTGTTACTAGGTGTCAGTGTATTTCTTTGTTACTGTGTGTCAGTGTATGTCTTTGTGTCTTGGTGTCAGTGTATGTCTTTGTTACTTGGTGTCAGGGTATGTCTTTGTTACTTGGGGTAAGTGTATGTCTTTGTTACTTGGTGTCAGTGTATGTCTTTGTTACTTGTTGTAAGTGTGTGTCTGTGTTACTGGGTATCAGTGTATGTCTTTGTTACTTGGTGTCAGTGTATGTCTTTGTTACTTGATGCAAGTGTGTGTCTGTGTTACTTGGTGTAAGTGTATGTCTTTGTTACTTGGTGTCAGTGTATGTCTGTGTTACTTGGTGCATGTGTGTGTCTGTGTTACTGGGTATCACTGTATGTCTTTGTTCCTTGGTGTCAGTGTATGTCTTTGTGACTTGGTGTCAGTGTATGTCTTTGTTACTTGGTGTCAGTGTATGACTTTGTTACTTGGTGTCAGTGTATGTCTTTGTTACTTGGTGTAAGTGTGTGTCTGTGTTACTGGGTATCAGTGTATGTCTTTGTTACTTGGTGTAAGTGTATGTCTTTGTTACTTGGTGTCAGTGTATGTCTTTGTTACTCAGTGTCAGTGTATGTCTTTGTTACTTGGTGTAAGTGTATGTCTTTGTTACTTGGTGTCAGTGTATGTCTTTGTTACTTGGTGTAAGTGTGTGTCTGTGATACTGGGTATCAGTGTATGTCTTTGTGACTTGGTGTAAGCGTGTGTCTGTGTTACTGGGTATCAGTGGATGTCATTGTAACTTGGTGTCAGTGCATGTCTTTGTTACTTGGTGTAAGTGTATGTCTTTGTTACTTGGTGTCAGTGTATGACTTTGTTACTTGGTGTAAGTGTGTGCCTGTGTTACTGGGTATCAGTGTATGTCTTTGTTACTGGGTGTCAGTGTATTTCTTTGTTACTGGGTGTCAGTGTATGTCTTTGTGACTTGGTGTCAGTGTATGTCTGTGTTACTTTGTGTAAGTGTATGTCTTTGTTACTTGGTGTCAGTGTGTGTCTGTGTTACTGGGTATCAAAGTATGTCTTTGTTCCTAGGTGTCAGTGTATGTCTTTGTGAGTTGGTGTCAGTGTATGTCTTTGTTACTCGTTGTCAGAGAATGTCTTTGTTATTTGGTGTCAGTGTATGTCTTTGTTACTGGGTGTCATTGTATGTCTTTGTTACTTGGTGTAAGTGTGTGTCTTTGTTACTGTGGATCAGTGTATGTCTTTGTTACTTGGTGTAAGTGTGTGTCTGTGTTACTTGGTATCAATGGATGTCTTTGTTACTTGGTGTCAGTGCTTGTCTTTGTTACGTGGTGTAAGTGTATATCTTTGTTGCTTGGTGTCAGTGTATGACTTTGTTACTTGGTGTCAGTGTATGTCTTTGTTACTAGGTGTCAGTATATTTCTTTGTAACTGGGTGTCAGTGTCTGTCTTTGTGACTTGGTGTCAGTGTATGTCTTTGTTACTTGGTGTCGGGGTATGTCTTTGTTACTTGGGGTAAGAGTATGTCTTTGTTACTTGGTGTAAGTGTATGTCTTTGTTATTTGTTGTAAGTGTGTGTCTGTGTTACTGGGTATCAGTGGATGTCTTTGTTACTTGGTGTCAGTGCATGTCTTTGTTACTTGGTGTAAGTGTATACCTTTGTTACTTGGTGTCAGTGTATGACTTTGTTACTTAGTGTCAGTGTATGTCTTTGTTACTAGGTGTCAGTGTATTTCTTTGTTACTGGGTGTCAGTGTATGTCTTTGTTACTTGGTGTCAGTGTATGTCTTTGTGACTTGGTGTCAGTGCATGTCTTTGTCACTTGGTGTCAGTGTAAGTCTTTGTTACCTGTTGTAAGTGTGTGTCTGTTACTGGGTATCAGTTTATGTCTTTGTTACTTGGTGTCAGTGTATGTCTTTGTTACTTGGCGTAAGTGTGTGTCTGTGTTACTTGGTGTAAGTGTATGTCTTTGTTACTTGGTGTCAGTGTATGTCTTTGTTACTTGGTGTATGTGTGTGTCTGTGTTACTGGGTATCACTGACTGTCTTTGTTCCTTGCTGTCGGTGTATGTCTTTGTGACAGGATGTCAGTGTTTGTCTTTGTTACTTGGTGTCAGTGTATGACTTTGTTACTTGGTTTCAGTGTATGTCTTTGTTACTTGGTGTAAGTGTGTGTCTGTGTTACTGGGTATCAGTGTATGTCTTTGTTACTTGGTGTAAGTGTATGTCTTTGTTACTTGGTGTCAGTGTATGTCTTTGTTACTCGGTGTCAGTGTATGTCTTTGCTACTTGGTGTAAGTGTATGTCTTTGTTACTTGGTGTCAGTGTATGTCTTTGTTACTTGGTGTCAGTGTATGACTTTGTTACTTGGTGTCAGTGTATGTCTTTGTTACTTGGTGTAAGTGTGTGTCTGTGTTGCTGGGTATCAGTGTATGTCTTTGTTACTTGGTGTCAGTGTATGTCTTTGTTACTTGGTGTCAGTGTATTTCTTTGTTACTGGGTGTCAGTGCATGTCTTTGTGACTTGGTGTCAGTGTATGTCTTTGTTACTTGGTGTAAGTGTATGTCTTTGTTACTTGGTGTAAGAGTGTGTCTGTGTTACTTGGTGTAAAAGTGTGTCTGTGTTACTGGGTATCAGTGTATGTCTTTGTTACTTGGTGTAAGTGTGTGTCTGTGTTACTGGGTATCAGTGGATGTCTTTGTTACTGGGTGTCAGTGCATGTCTTTGTTACTTGGTGTAAGTGTATGTCTTTGTGACTGGGTATCAGTGTATGTCTTTGTTACTTGTTGTCAGTGTATGTCTTTGTTACTTGGTGTAAGTGTGTGTCTTTGTTACTGTGGATCAGTGTATGTCTTTGTTACTTGGTGTCAGTGCATGTCTTTGTTACTTGGTGTAAGTGTATATCTTTGTTACTTGGTGTCAGTGTATGACTTTGTTACTAGATGTCAGTGTATGTCTTTGTTACTAGGTGTCAGTGTATATCTTTGTTACTGTGTGCTGTCTTCACAGTCCAGAGTGTCTGCAGCCACGGCATGCGGTAAGTCCATTGAGGTGAAGAAGGAGCTGCGGGACCCGAGAGAAGTCCTGTGAAAAGGTGCCCCGAACACCCAAAACATCCACGAACGGCCCCCCCGGCCGCAACTTCAAAGCGCCCGCGGGAGATGGCTCGGAGAGCATCTGCAGCGCACTGTCGGCAATGCTGCATGCCTTTATTTAAACCACTGCAAAAAAAAAAACCCTTAGCAAATGTAATCACCTCTAAGTCTGCCAAATGATGCTTCACCTCCCGAAGGACGTGGATGAGCTTTCCGGACGTCGATGGTGGGCACTGAGGAAATGGCTTATTACCTGCACCAGATTCCACCCCCCCTCCCCCCCCCTTTACCCCCCTTCCACCCCCCCCACCCCCTTCCCTGCTCCACCCTCTCAGCTCACCCCCTCACAACCCCGTCCCAGCCCGCCCCCCCCTCGCACCATCTTCACCCCGCACCCCCTTCCCCTGCACCCCCCCCCACCCCCTCCCTCTACCCCTCCCCCTTGCATCCCCTCCTCCCACCGGCACCATCCTACACCTGTGTAGGGGCCCCAACAACCCCACTGCCTTGTGGGCGTCTCGGGAGAGACCAAGGCTAAGGGAGTAAACCCTAACAGAAAATCCGGAGCGGAACCCCGTAGGCGGTCATGTGTCACCTTTGGCATGTTTCCGGCAGTTCCTGCAGCCATACTGGTGCCAAACGTCGTGTCCTGCACTCCTTTGGACCCCACCAGAAAGGCCGAGTAGGGGGTTTTGACGACTGGGCAACTCTCAACCTCCATAAATTTGCCCAGGCATGCGCCATGGAGAGGTCACTCCATAGTTGCCTCACAGCGACTGAAACAACACGGAAGGCAGCAGTTGCGGGTTATAAGTCCAGATAAATTGGCGTAGAAACTGGGCGCCACGGGTTGCCTTTGTCGGTGGGAGAGGTCATTGCACCTCACTGGACAGCTACCGCCCGCCTCAAACCGGGCAGCCCCCGGTCAATAAGGTTCTGTCCCGCCACAGTCTGCCTGCTTCAATGGGTGCTTGGAGCTCAGGGTCATTGCCCGAAAGGTGGACTGATACACCGCACCAAACAACATGAAAAAAGGAAAGAAGGTACCAGCCCTTCGCTTTGCAAGCTGGAACGTCAGAACTATGTGTCCTGGCCTGTCGGAAGACCTTACACAAATCAACGATTCTCGGAAGACCGCCATCATTAACAACGAGCTCAGTAGACTCAATGTGGACATTGCAGCACTTCAGGAGACTCGCCTCCCCGCGAGTGGCTCTCTAGCAGAGCAAGACTACACCTTCTTCTGGCAGGGCAGGGATCCTGAAGAACCAAGACAGCATGGAGTGGGCTTCGCCATCAGAAACTCCTTGCTCAGCATGATAGAGCCTCCCTCAAATGGCTCGGAATGCATACTGTCCATCCGACTGCTCACCACCTCTGGTCCAGTACACCTACTCAGCATCTATGCTCCAACACTCTGTTCCGCACCTGAAGCTAAAGACCAGTTCTATGAACAACTCCATAACATCATTAGCAGCATCCCCAACACCGAACACCTATTCCTGCTGGGGGACTTTAATGCCAGGGTTGGGGCCGACCATGACTCATGGCCCTCCTGCCTTGGGCGCTATGGCGTTGGAAGGATGAATGAGAACGGGCAGAGACTGCTTGAGTTGTGTACCTATCATAACCTCTGCATCACCAACTCGTTCTTTCACACTAAACCCTGTCACCAGGTTTCATGGAGGCACCCAAGATCACGTCGTTGGCACCAGCTAGACCTCATTGTCACAAGGCGAGCCGCCTTAAACAGTGTTCAAATCACACGCAGCTTCCACAGTGCGGACTGCGACACCGACCACTCCCTGGTGTGCAGCAAGGTTAGACTCAGACCAAAGAAGTTGCATCATTCCAAGCAGAAGGGCCACCCGCGCATCAACACGAGCAGAATCTCTCACCCACAGCTGTTACAAAAATTTCTAAATTCACTTGTAACAGCCCTTCAAAACACTCCCACAGGGGATGCTGAGACCAAGTGGGCCCACATCAGAGACGCCATCTATGAGTCAGCTTTGACCACCTACGGCAAAAGTGCGAAGAGAAATGCAGACTGGTTTCAATCTCATAATGAAGAGCTGGAACCTGTCATAGCCGCTAAGCGCATTGCACTTTTGAACTACAAGAAAGCCCCCAGCGATTTAACATCCGCAGCACTTAAAGCAGCCAGAAGTACTGCACAAAGAACAGCTAGGCGTTGCGCAAACGACTACTGGCAACACCTATGCAGTCATATTCAGCTGGCCTCAGACACCGGAAACATCAGAGGAATGTATGATGGCATGAAGAGAGCTCTTGGGCCAACCATCAAGAAGATCACCCCCCTCAAATCTAAATCGGGGGACATAATCACTGACCAACGCAAACAGATGGACCGCTGGGTTGAGCACTACCTAGAACTGTACTCCAGGGAGAATGCTGTCACTGAGACTGCCCTCAATGCAGCCCAGCCTCTACCAGTCATGGATGAGCTGGACATACAGCCAACCAAATCGGAACTCAGTGATGCCATTGATTCCCTAGCCAGCGGAAAAGCCCCTGGAAAGGACAGCATTACCCCTGAAATAATCAAGAGTGCCAAGCCTGCTATACTCTCAGCACTACATGAACTGCTATGCCTGTGCTGGGACGAGGGAGCAGTACCCCAGGACATGCGCGATGCCAACATCATCACCCTCTATAAAAACAAAGGTGACCGCGGTGACTGCAACAACTACCGTGGAATCTCCCTGCTCAGCATAGTGGGGAAAGTCTTTGCTCGAGTCGCTCTGAACAGGCTCCAGAAGCTGGCCGAGCGCGTCTACCCTGAGGCACAGTGTGGCTTTCGTGCAGAGAGATCGACTATTGACATGCTGTTCTCCCTTCGTCAGATACAGGAGAAATGCCGTGAACAACAGATGCCCCTCTACATTGCTTTCATTGATCTCACCAAAGCCTTTGACCTCGTCAGCAGACGTGGTCTCTTCAGACTACTAGAAAAGATCGGATGTCCACCAAAGCTACTAAGTATCATCACCTCATTCCATGACAATATGAAAGGCACAATTCAACATGGTGGCTCCTCATCAGAGCCCTTTCCTATCCTGAGTGGTGTGAAACAGGGCTGTGTTCTCGCACCCACACTTTTTGGGATTTTCTTCTCCCTGCTGCTTTCACATGCGTTCAAATCCTCTGAAGAAGGAATTTTCCTCCACACAAGATCAGGGGGCAGGTTGTTCAACCTTGCCCGTCTAAGAGCGAAGTCCAAAGTACGGAAAGTCCTCATCAGAGAACTCCTCTTTGCTGACGATGCTGCTTTAACATCTCACACTGAAGAATGCCTGCAGAGTCTCATCGACAGGTTTGCGTCTGCCTGCAATGAATTTGGCCTAACCATCAGCCTCAAGAAAACGAACATCATGGGGCAGGATGTCAGAAATGCTCCATCCATCAATATTGGCGACCACGCTCTGGAAGTGGTTCAAGAGTTCACCTACCTAGGCTCAACTATCACCAGTAACCTGTCTCTAGATGCAGAAATCAACAAGCGCATGGGTAAGGCTTCCACTGCTATGTTCAGACTGGCCAAGAGAGTGTGGGAAAATGGCGCACTGACACGGAACACAAAAGTCCGAGTGTATCAGGCCTGTGTCCTCAGTACCTTGCTCTACGGCAGCGAGGCCTGGACAACGTATGCCAGCCAAGAGCGACGTCTCAATTCATTCCATCTTCGCTGCCTTCGGAGAATACTTGGCATCAGGTGGCAGGACTATATGTCCAACACAGAAGTCCTTGAAGCGGCCAACATCCCCAGCTTATACACACTACTGAGTCAGCGGCGCTTGAGATGGCTTGGCCATGTGAGCCGCATGGAAGATGGCAGGATCCCCAAAGACACATTGTACAGCGAGCTCGCCACTGGTATCAGACCCACCGGCCGTCCATGTCTCCGTTATAAAGACGTCTGCAAACGCGACATGAAATCATGTGACATTGATCACAAGTCGTGGGAGTCAGTTGCCAGCATTCGCCAGAGCTGGCGGGCAGCCATAAAGACAGGGCTAAATTGCGGCGAGTCGAAGAGACTTAGTAGTTGGCAGGAAAAAAGACAGAGGCGCAAGGGGAGAGCCAACTGTGCAACAGCCCCAACAAACAAATTTCTCTGCAGCACCTGTGGAAGAGCCTGTCACTCCAGAATTGGCCTTTATAGCCACTCCAGGCGCTGCTTCACAAACCACTGACCACCTCCAGGCGCGTATCCATTGTCTCTCGAGATAAGGAGGCCCAAAAGAAGTGTGTCAGTGTATGTCTTTGTGTCTTGGGGTCAGTTTATGTCTTTGTTACTTGGTGTCAGGGTATGTCTTTGTTACTTGGGGTAAGTGTATGTCTTTGTTACTTGGTGTCAGGGTATGTCTTTGTTACTTGGGGTAAGTGTATGTCTTTGTTACTTGGTGTCAGTGTATGTCTTTGTTACTTGGTGTATGTGTGTGTCTGTGTTACTGGGTATCACTGTATGTCTTTGTTCCTTGGTGTCAGTGTATGTCTGTGTTACTGGGTATCAAAGTATGTCTTTGTTACTGGGTGCCAGTGCATGTCTTTCTGACTTGGTGTCAGTGTATGTCTTTGTTACTTGGTGTAAGTGTATGTCTTTGTTACTTGGTGTAAGAGTGTGTCTGTGTTACTGGGTATCAGTGTATGTCTTTGTTACTTGGTGTAAGTGTGTGTCTGTGTTACTGGGTATCAGTGGATGTCTTTGTTACTTGGTGTCAGTGCATGTCTTTGTTACTTGGTGTAAGTGTATGTCTTTGTTACTGGGTATCAGTGTATGTCTTTGTTACTTGTTGTCAGTGTATGTATTTGTTACTTGGTGTAAGTGTGTGTCTGTGTTACTGTGGATCAGTGTATGTCTTTGTTACTTGGTGTCAGTGCATGTCTTTGTTACTTGGTGTAAGTGTATATCTTTGTTACTTGGTGTCAGTGTATGACTTTGTTACTTGATGTCAGTGTATGTCTTTGTTACTAGGTGTCAGTGTATTTCATTGTTACTGTTTGTCAGTGTATGTCTTTGTGTCTTGGTGTCAGTGTATGTCTTTGTTACTTGGTGTCAGGGTATGTCTTTGTTACTTGGGGTAAGTGTATGTCTTTGTTACTTGGTGTCAGTGTATGTCTTTGTTACTTGATGTAAGTGTGTGTCTGTGTTACTTGGTGTAATTGTATGTCTTTGTTACCTGGTGTCAGTGTATGTGTGTTACTTGGTGTATGTGTGTGTCTGTGTTACTGGGTATCACTGTATGTCTTTGTTCCTTGGTGTCAGTGTATGTCTTTGTGACTTGGTGTCAGTGTATGTCTTTGTTACTTGGTGTCAGTGTATGACTTTGTTACTTGGTGTCAGTGTATGTCTTTGTTACTTGGTGTAAGTGTGTGTCTGTGTTACTGGGTATCAGTGTATGTCTTTGTTACTTGGTGTAAGTGTATGTCTTTGTTACTTGGTGTCAGTGTATGTCTTTGTTACTCGGTGTCAGTGTATGTCTTTGTTACTTGGTGTAAGTGTATGTCTTTGTTACTTGGTGTCAGTGTATGTCTTTGTTACTTGGTGGAAGTGTGTGTCTGTGATACTGGGTATCAGTGTATGTCTTTTTTACTTGGTGTAAGTTTGTGTCTGTGTTACTGGGTATCAGTGGATGTCATTGTAACTTGGTGTCAGTGCATGTCTTTGTTACTTGGTGTAAGTGTATGTCTTTGTTACTTGGTGTCAGTGTATGACTTTGTTACTTGGTGCAAGTGTGTGCCTGTGTTACTGGGTATCAGTGTATGCCTTTGTTACTGGGTGTCAGTGTATTTCTTTGTTACTGGGTGTCAGTGTATGTCTTTGTGACTTGGTGTCAGTGTATGTCTTTGTTACTTGGTGCAAGTTTGTGTCTTTGTTACTTGGTGTCAGTGGATGTCTGTGTTACTTTGTGTAAGTGTATGTCTTTGTTACTTCGTGACAGTGTGTGTCTGTGTTACTGGGTATCAAAGTATGTCTTTGTTCCTAGGTGTCAGTGTATGTCTTTGTGAGTTGGTGTCAGTGTATGTCTTTGTTACTCGTTGTCAGAGTATGTCTTTTTTATTTGGTGTCAGTGTATGTCTTTGTTACTGGGTGTCATTGTATGTCTTTGTTACTTGGTGTAAGTGTGTGTCTGTGTTACTTGGTATCAGTGGATGTCTTTGTTACTTGGTGTCAGTGCATGTCTTTGTTACGTGGTGCAAGTGTATATCTTTGTTGCTTGTTTTCAGTGTATGACTTTGTTACTTGGTGTCAGTGTATGTCTTTGTTACTAGGTGTCAGTGTATTTCTTTGTAACTGGGTGTCAGTGTATGTCTTTGTGACTTGGTGTCAGTGTATGACTTTGTTACTTGGTGTCGGGGTATGTCTTTGTTACTTGGGGTAAGAGTATGTCTTTGTTACTTGGTGTCGGGGTATGTCTTTGTTACTTGTTGTAAGTGTGTGTCTGTGTTACTGGGTGTCAGTGGATGTCTTTGTTACTTGGTGTCAGTGCATGTCTTTGTTACTTGGTGTAAGTGTATACCTTTGTTACTTGGTGTCAGTGTATGACTTTGTTACTTGGTGTCAGTGTATGTCTTTGTTACTAGGTGTCAGTGTATTTCTTTGTTACTGGGTGTCAGTGTATGTCTTTGTTACTTGGTGTCAGTGTATGTCTTTGTGACTTGGTGTCAGTGTATGTCTTTGTTACTTGGGGTAAGTGCATGTCTTTGTTACTTGGTGTCAGTGTATGTCTTTGTTACTTGTTGTAAGTGTGTGTCTGTTACTGGGTATCAGTGTATGTCTTTGTTACTTGGTGTCAGTGTATGTCTTTGTTACTTGGCGTAAGTGTGTGTCTGTGTTATTTGGTGTAAGTGTATGTCTTTGTCACTTGGTGTCAGTGTCTGTCTTTGTTACTTGGTGTATGTGTGTGTCTGTGTTACTGGGTATCACTGACTATCTTTGTTCCTTGCTGTCGGTGTATGTCTTTGTGACAGGGTGTCAGTGTTTGTCTTTGTTACTTGGTGTCAGTGTATGACTTTGTTACTTGGTGTAAGAGTGTGTCTGTGTTACTGGGTATCAGTGTATGTCTGTGTTACTTGGTGTAAGTGTGTGTCTGTGTTACTGGGTATCAGTGGATGTCTTTGTTACTGGGTGTCAGTGCATGTCTTTGTTACTTGGTGTAAGTGTATGTCTTTGTTACTGGGTATCAGTGTATGTCTTTGTTACGTGTTGTCAGTGTATGTCTGTGTTACTAGGTGTCAGTGTATTTCTTTGTTACTGTTTGTCAGTGTATGTCTTTGTTCCTTGGTGTCAGTGTATGTCTTTGTGACTTGGTGTCAGTGTATGTCTTTGTTACTTGGTGTCAGTGTATGACTTTGTTACTTGGTGTCAGTGTATGTCTTTGTTACTTTGTGTAAGTGTGTGTCTGTGTTGCTGGGTATCAGTGTGTGTCTTTGTTACTTGGTGTCAGTGTATGTCTTTGTTACTTGGTGTCAGTGTATTTCTTTGTTACTGGGTGTCAGTGCATGTCTTTCTGACTTGGTGTCAGTGTATGTCTTTGTTACTTGGTGTAAGTGTATGTATTTGTTACTTGGTGTAAGAGTGTGTCTGTGTTACTGGGTATAAGTGTATGTCTTTGTCACTTGGTGTAAGTGTGTGTCTGTGTTACTGGGTATCAGTGGATGTCTTTGTTACTTGGTGTCAGTGCATGTCTTTGTTACTTGGTGTAAGTGTATGTCTTTGTTACTGGGTATCAGTGTATGTCTTTGTTACTTGTTGTCAGTGTATGTCTTTGTTACTTGGTTTAAGTGTGTGTCTGTGTTACTGTGGATCAGTGTATGTCTTTGTTACTTGGTGTCAGTGCATGTCTTTGTTACTTGGTGTAAGTGTATATCTTTGTTACTTGGTGTCAGTGTATGACTTTGTTACTTGATGTCAGTGTATGTCTTTGTTACTAGGTGTCAGTGTATTTCTTTGTTACTGTGTGTCAGTGTATGTCTTTGTGTCTTGGTGTCAGTGTATGTCTTTGTTACTTGGTGTCAGGGTATGTCTTTGTTACTTGGGGTAAGTGTATGTCTTTGTTACTTGGTGTCAGTGTATGTCTTTGTTACTTGATGTAAGTGTGTGTCTGTGTTACTTGGTGTAATTGTATGTCTTTGTTACTTGGTGTCAGTGTATGTCTGTGTTACTTGGTGTATGTGTGTGTCTGTGTTACTGGGTATCACTGTATGTCTTTGTTCCTTGGTGTCAGTGTATGTCTTTGTGACTTGGTGTCAGTGTATGTCTTTGTTACTTGGTGTCAGTGTATGACTTTGTTACTTGGTGTCAGTGTATGTCTTTGTTACTTGGTGTAAGTGTGTGTCTGTGTTACTGGGTATCAGTGTATGTCTTTGTTACTTGGTGTAAGTGTATGTCTTTGTTACTTGGTGTAAGTGTATGTCTTTGTTACTTGGTGTCAGTGTAGGTCTTTGTTACTTGGTGTAAGTGTGTGTCTCTGATACTGGGTATCAGTGTATGTCTTTGTTACTTGGTGTAAGTGTGTGTCTGCGTTACTGGGTATCAGTGGATGTCATTGTAACTTGGTGTCAGTGCATGTCTTTGTTACTTGGTGTAAGTGTATGTCTTTGTTACTTGGTGTCAGTGTATGACTTTGTTACTTGGTGTAAGTGTGTGCCTGTGTAACTGGGTATCAGTGTATGTCTTTGTTACTGGGTGTCAGTGTATTTCGTTGTTACTGGGTGTCAGTGTATGTCTTTGTGACTTGGTGTCAGTGTATGTCTTTGTTACTTGGTGCAAGTTTGTGTCTTTGTTACTTGGTGTCAGTGGATGTCTGTGTTACTTTGTGTAAGTGTATGTCTTTGTTACTTGGTGACAGTGTGTGTCTGTGTTACTGGGTATCAAAGTATGTCTTTGTTCCTAGGTGTCAGTGTATGTCTTTGTGAGTTGGTGTCAGTGTATGTCTTTGTTACTCGTTGTCAGAGTATGTCTTTTTTATTTGGTGTCAGTGTATGTCTTTGTTACTGGGTGTCATTGTATGTCTTTGTTACTTGGTGTAAGTGTGTGTCTTTGTTACTGTGGATCAGTGTATGTCTTTGTTACTTGGTGTAAGTGTGTGTCTGTGTTACTTGGTATCAGTGGATGTCTTTGTTACTTGGTGTCAGTGCATGTCTTTGTTACGTGGTGCAAGTGTATATCTTTGTTGCTTGGTGTCAGTGTATGACTTTGTTACTTGGTGTCAGTGTATGTCTTTGTTACTAGGTGTCAGTGTATTTCTTTGTAACTGGGTGTCAGTGTATGTCTTTGTGACTTGGTGTCAGTGTATGTCTTTGTTACTTGGTGTCGGGGTATGTCTTTGTTACTTGGGGTAAGAGTATGTCTTTGTTACTTGGTGTAAGTTTATGTCTTTGTTACTTGTTGTAAGTGTGTGTCTGTGTTACTGGGTATCAGTGGATGTCTTTCTTATTTGGTGTCAGTGCATGTCTTTGTTACTTGGTGTAAGTGTATACCTGAGTTACTTGGTGTCAGTGTATGACTTTGTTACTTGGTGTCAGTGTATGTCTTTGTTACTAGGTGTCAGTGTATTTCTTTGTTACTGGGTGTCAGTGTATGTCTTTGTTACTTGGTGTCAGTGTATGTCTTTGTTACTTGGGGTAAGTGCATGTCTTTGTTACTTGGTGTCAGTGTATGTCTTTGTTACTTGTTGTAAGTGTGTGTCTGTTACTGGGTATCAGTGTATGTCTTTGTTACTTGGTGTCAGTGTATGTCTTTGTTACTTGGCGTAAGTGTGTGTCTGTGTTACTTGGTGTAAGTGTATGTATTTGTCACTTGGTGTCAGTGTATGTCTTTGTTACTTGGTGTATGTGTGTGTCTGTGTTACTGGGTATCACTGACTGTCTTTGTTCCTTGCTGTCGGTGTATGTCTTTGTGACAGGGTGTCAGTATTTGTCTTTGTTACTTGGTGTCAGTGTATGACTTTGTTACTTGGTGTAAGAGTGTGTCTGTGTTACTGGGTATCAGTGTATGTCTTTGTTACTTGGTGTAAGTGTGTGTCTGTGTTACTGGGTATCAGTGGATGTCTTTGTTACTGGGTGTCAGTGCATGTCTTTGTTACTTGGTGTAAGTGTATGTCTTTGTTACTGGGTATCAGTGTATGTCTTTGTTACTTGTTGTCAGTGTATGTCTGTGTTACTAGGTGTCAGTGTATTTCTTTGTTACTGTGTGTCATTGTATGTCTTTGTGTCTTGGTGTCAGTGTATGTCTTTGTTCCTTGGTGTCAGTGTATGTCTTTGTGACTTGGTGTCAGTGTATGTCTTTGTTACTTGGTGTCAGTGTATGACTTTGTTACTTGGTGTCAGTGTATGTCTTTGTTACTTGGTGTAAGTGTGTGTCTGTGTTGCTGGGTTTCAGTGTATGTCTTTGTTACTTGGTGTCAGTGTATGTCTTTGTTACTTGGTGTCAGTGTATTTCTTTGTTACTGGGTGTCAGTGCATGTCTTTGTGACTTGGTGTCAGTGTATGTCTTTGTTACTTGGTGTAAGTGTATGTCTTTGTTACTTGGTGTAAGAGTGTGTCTGTGTTACTGGGTATCAGTGTATGTCTTTGTTACTTGGTGTAAGTGTGTGTCTGTGTTACTGGGTATCAGTGGATGACTTTGTTACTTGGTGTCAGTGCATGTCTTTGTTACTTGGTGTAAGTGTATGTCTTTGTTACTGGGTATCAGTGTATGTCTTTGTTACTTGTTGTCAGTGTATGTCTTTGTTACTTGGTGTAAGTGTGTGTCTGTGTTACTGTGGATCAGTGTATGTCTTTGTTACTTGGTGTCAGTGCATGTCTTTGTTACTTGGTGTAAGTGTATATCTTTGTTACTTGGTGTCAGTGTATGACTTTGTTACTTGATGTCAGTGTATGTCTTTGTTACTAGGTGTCAGTGTATTTCTTTGTTACTGTGTGTCAGTGTATGTCTTTGTGTCTTGGTGTCAGTGTATGTCTTTGTTACTTGGTGTCAGGGTATGTCTTTGTTACTTGGGGTAAGTGTATGTCTTTGTTACTTGGTGTCAGGGTATGTCTTTGTTACTTGTTGTAAGTGTGTGTCTGTGTTACTGGGTATCAGTGTTTGTCTTTGTTACTTGATGTCAGTGTATGTCTTTGTGACTTGGTGTCAGTGTATGTCTTTGTTACTTGGTGTCAGTGTATGACTTTGTTACTTGGTGTCATTGTATGTCTTTGTTACTTGGTGTAAGTGTGTGTCTGTGTTACTGGGTATCAGTGTATGTCTTTGTTACTTGGTGTAAGTGTATGTCTTTGTTACTCGGTGTCAGTGTATGTCTTTGTTACTTGGTGTAAGTGTATGTCTTTGTTACTTGGTGTCAGTGTATGTCTTTGTTACTTGGTGTAAGTGTGTGTCTGTGATACTGGGTATCAGTGTATGTCTTTGTTACTTGGTGTAAGTGTGTGTCTGTGTTACTGGGTATCAGTGGATGTCATTGTAACTTGGTGTAAGTGCATGTCTTTGTTACTTGGTGTAAGTGTATGTCTTTGTGACTTGGTGTCAGTGTATGTCTTTGATACTTGGTGTAAGTGTGTGCCTGTGTTACTGGGTATCAGTGTATGTCTTTGTTACTTGGTGTCAGTGTATTTCTTTGTTACTGGGTGTCAGTGTATGTCTTTGTGACTTGGTGTCAGTGTATGTCTTTGTTACTTGGTGCAAGTTTGTGTCTTTGTTACTTGGTGTCAGTGGATGTCTGTGTTACTTTGTGTAAGTGTTTGTCTTTGTTACTTGGTGTCAGTGTGTGTCTGTGTTACTGGGTATCAAAGTATGTCTTTGTTCCTAGGTGTCAGTGTATGTCTTTGTGAGTTGGTGTCAGTGTATGTCTTTGTTACTCGTTGTCAGAGTATGTCTTTGTTATTTGGTGTCAGTGTATGTCTTTGTTACTGGGTGTCATTGTATGTCTTTGTTACTTGGTGTCAGTGTATGACTTTGTTACTTGGTCTAAGTGTGTGTCTGTGTTATTGTGGATCAGTGTATATCTTTGTTACTTGGTGTAAGTGTGTGTCTGTGTTACTTGGTATCAGTGGATGTCTTTGTTACTTGGTGTCAGTGCATGTCTTTGTTACGTGGTGTAAGTGTATATCTTTGTTGCTTGGTGTCAGTGTATGACTTTGTTACTTGGTGTCAGTGTATGTCTTTGTTACTAGGTGTCAGTGTATTTCTTTGTAACTGGGTGTCAGTGTATGTCTTAGTGACTTGGTGTCAGTGTATGTCTTTGTTACTTGGTGTCGGGGTATGTCTTTGTTACTTGGGGTAAGTGTATGTCTTTGTTACTTGGTGTAAGTCTATGTCTTTGTTACTTGTTGTAAGTGTGTGTCTGTGTTACTGGGTATCAGTGTATGTCTTTCCAACTTGGTGTCAGTGTATGTCTTTGTTACTTGGTGTAAGTGTGTGTCAGTGTTACTTGGTGTAAGTGTATTTCTTTGTTACTTGGTGTCAGTGTATGTCTTTGTGACTTGGTGTCAGTGTATGTCTTTGTTACTTGGTGTCAGTGTATGACTTTGTTACTTGGTGTCAGTGTATGTCTTTGTTACTTGGTGTAAGTGTGTGTCTGAGTTACTGGGTATCAGTGTATGTCTTTGTTACTTGGTGTAAGTGTATGCCTTTGTTACTTGGTGTCGGTGTATGTCTTTGTTACTCGGTGTCAGTGTATGTCTTTGTTATTTGGTGTAAGTGTATGTCTTTGTTACTTGGTGTCAGTGCATGTCTTTGTTACGTGGTGTAAGTGTATATCTTTGTTGCTTGGTGTCAGTGCATGACTTTGTTACTTGGTGTCAGTGTATGAATTGTTACTAGGTGTCAGTGTATTTCTTTGTAACTGGGTGTCAGTGTATGTCTTTGTGACTTGGTGTCAGTGTATGTCTTTGTTACTTGGTGTCGGGGTAGGTCTTTGTTACTTGGTGTAAGTGTATGTCTTTGTTACTTGTTGTAAGTGTGTGTCTCTGTTACTGGGTATCAGTGTATGTCTTTCTAACTTGGTGTCAGTGTATGTCTTTGTTACTTGGTGTAAGTGTGTGTCAGTGTTACTTGGTGTAAGTGTATGTCTTTGTTACTTGGTGTCAGTGTTTGTCTTTGTTACTTGGTGTATGTGTGTGTCTGTGTTACTGGGTATCACTGTATGTCTTTGTTCCTTGGTGTCAGTGTATGTCTTTGTGACTTGGTGTCAGTGTATGTCTTTGTTACTTGGTGTCAGTGTATGACTTTGTTACTTGGTGTCAGTGTATGTCTTTGTTACTTGGAGTAAGTGTGTGTCTGAGTTACTGGGTATCAGTGTATGTCTTTGTTACTTGGTGTAAGTGTATGCCGTTGTTACTTGGTGTCGGTGTATGTCTTTGTTACTCGGTGTCAGTGTAGGTCTTAGTGACTTGGTGTCAGTGTATGTCTTTGTTACTTGGTGTCGGGGTATGTCTTTGTTACTTGGGGTAAGTGTATGTCTTTGTTACTTGGTGTAAGTCTATGTCTTTGTTACTTGTTGTAAGTGTGTGTCTGTGTTACTGGGTATCAGTGTATGTCTTTCCAACTTGGTGTCAGTGTATGTCTTTGTTACTTGGTGTAAGTGTGTGTCAGTGTTACTTGGTGTTAGTGTATGTCTTTGTTACTTGGTGTCAGTGTATGTCTTTGTTACTTGGTGTATGTGTGTGTCTGTGTTACTGGGCATCACTGTATGTCTTTGTTCCTTGGTGTCAGTGTATGTCTTTGTGACTTGGTGTCAGTGTATGTCTTTGTTACTTGGTGTCAGTGTATGATTTTGTTACTTGGTGTCAGTGTATGTCTTTGTTACTTGGTGTAAGTGTGTGTCTGAGTTACTGGGTATCAGTGTATGTCTTTGTTACTTCGTGTAAGTGTATGCCTTTGTTACTTGGTGTCAGTGTATGTCTTTGTTACTCGGTGTCAGTGTATGTCTTTGTTATTTGGTGTAAGTGTATGTCTTTGTTACTTGGTGTCAGTGCATGTCTTTGTTACGTGGTGTAAGTGTATATCTTTGTTGCTTGGTGTCAGTGTATGACTTTGTTTCTTGGTGTCAGTGTATGTCTTTGTTACTAGGTGTCAGTGTATTTCTTTGTAACTGGGTGTCAGTGTATGTCTTTGTGACTTGGTGTCAGTGTATGTCTTTGTTACTTGGTGTCGGGATATGTCTTTGTTACTTGGGGTAAGTGTATGTCTTTGTTACTTGGTGTAAGTGTATGTCTTTGTTACTTGTTGTAAGTGTGTGTCTGTGTTACTGGGTATCAGTGTATGTCTTTCCAACTTGGTGTCAGTGTATGTCTTTGTTACTTGGTGTAAGTGTGTGTCAGTGTTACTTGGTGTAAGTGTATTTCTTTGTTACTTGGTGTCAGTGTATGTCTTTGTGACTTGGTGTCAGTGTATGTCTTTGTTACTTGGTGTCAGTGTATGACTTTGTTACTTGGTGTCAGTGTATGTCTTTGTTACTTGGTGTAAGTGTGTGTCTGAGTTACTGGGTATCAGTGTATGTCTTTGTTACTTGGTGTAAGTGTATGCCTTTGTTACTTGGTGTCGGTGTATGTCTTTGTTACTCGGTGTCAGTGTATGTCTTTGTTATTTGGTGTAAATGTATGTCTTTGTTACTTGGTGTCAGTGCATGTCTTTGTTACGTGGTGTAAGTGTATATCTTTGTTGCTTGGTGTCAGTGCATGACTTTGTTACTTGGTGTCAGTGTATGAATTGTTACTAGGTGTCAGTGTATTTCTTTGTAACTGGGTGTCAGTGTATGTCTTTGTGACTTGGTGTCAGTGTATGTCTTTGTTACTTGGTGTCGGGGTATGTCTTTGTTACTTGGTGTAAGTGTATGTCTTTGTTACTTGTTGTAAGTGTGTGTCTCTGTTACTGGGTATCAGTGTATGTCTTTCTAACTTGGTGTCAGTGTATGTCTTTGTTACTTGGTGTAAGTGTGTGTCAGTGTTACTTGGTGTAAGTGTATGTCTTTGTTACTTGGTGTCAGTGTTTGTCTTTGTTACTTGGTGTATGTGTGTGTCTGTGTTACTGGGTATCACTGTATGTCTTTGTTCCTTGGTGTCAGTGTATGTCTTTGTGACTTGGTGTCAGTGTATGTCTTTGTTACTTGGTGTCAGTGTATGACTTTGTTACTTGGTGTCAGTGTATGTCTTTGTTACTTGGTGTAAGTGTGTGTCTGAGTTACTGGGTATCAGTGTATGTCTTTGTTACTTGGTGTAAGTGTATGCCGTTGTTACTTGGTGTCGGTGTATGTCTTTGTTACTCGGTGTCAGTGTAGGTCTTAGTGACTTGGTGTCAGTGTATGTCTTTGTTACTTGGTGTCGGGGTATGTCTTTGTTACTTGGGGTAAGTGTATGTCTTTGTTACTTGGTGTAAGTCTATGTCTTTGTTACTTGTTGTAAGTGTGTGTCTGTGTTACTGGGTATCAGTGTATGTCTTTCCAACTTGGTGTCAGTGTATGTCTTTGTTACTTGGTGTAAGTGTGTGTCAGTGTTACTTGGTGTTAGTGTATGTCTTTGTTACTTGGTGTCAGTGTATGTCTTTGTTACTTGGTGTATGTGTGTGTCTGTGTTACTGGGTATCACTGTATGTCTTTGTTCCTTGGTGTCAGTGTATGTCTTTGTGACTTGGTGTCAGTGTATGTCTTTGTTACTTGGTGTCAGTGTATGATTTTGTTACTTGGTGTCAGTGTATGTCTTTGTTACTTGGTGTAAGTGTGTGTCTGTGTTACTGGGTATCAGTGTATGTCTTTGTTACTTCGTGTAAGTGTATGCCTTTGTTACTTGGTGTCAGTGTATGTCTTTGTTACTCGGTGTCAGTGTATGTCTTTGTTATTTGGTGTAAGTGTATGTCTTTGTTACTTGGTGTCAGTGCATGTCTTTGTTACGTGGTGTAAGTGTATATCTTTGTTGCTTGGTGTCAGTGTATGACTTTGTTACTTGGTGTCAGTGTATGTCTTTGTTACTAGGTGTCAGTGTATTTCTTTGTAACTGGGTGTCAGTGTATGTCTTTGTGACTTGGTGTCAGTGTATGTCTTTGTTACTTGGTGTCGGGATATGTCTTTGTTACTTGGGGTAAGTGTATGTCTTTGTTACTTGGTGTAAGTGTATGTCTTTGTTACTTGTTGTAAGTGTGTGTCTGTGTTACTGGGTATCAGTGTATGTCTTTCTAACTTGGTGTCAGTGTATGTCTTTGTTACTTGGTGTAAGTGTGTGTCAGTGTTACTTGGTGTAAGTGTATGTCTTGGTTACTTGGTGTCAGTGTTTGTCTTTGTTACTTGGTGTATGTGTGTGTCTGTGTTACTGGGTATCACTGTTTATCTTTGTTCCTTGGTGTCAGTGTATGTCTTTGTGACTTGGTGTCAGTGTATGTCTTTGTTACTTGGTGTCAGTGTATGACTTTGTTACTTGGTGTCAGTGTATGTCTTTGTTACTTGGTGTAAGTGTGTGTCTGAGTTACTGGGTATCAGTGTATGTCTTTGTTACTTGGTGTAAGTGTATGCCGTTGTTACTTGGTGTCGGAGTATGTCTTTGTTACTCGGTGTCAGTGTATGTCTTTGTTACTTGGTGTAAGTGTATGTCTTTGTTACTTGGTGTCAGTGTATGTCTTTGCTACTTGGTGTATGTGTGTGTCTGTTTTACTGGGTATCACTGTATGTCTTTGTTCATTGGTGTCAGTGTATGTCTTTGTGACTTGGTGTCAGTGTATGTCTTTGTTACTTGGTGTATGTGTGTGTCTGTGTTACTGGGTATCACTGTATGTCTTTGTTCCTTGGTGTCAGTGTATGTCTTTGTGACTTGGTGTCAGTGTATGTCTTTGTTACTTGGTGTCAGTGTATGACTTTGTTACTTGGTGTCAGTGTATGTCTTTGTTACTTGGTGTCAGTGTATGTCTTTGTTACTTGGTGTCAGTGTATTTCTTTGTTACTGGGTGTCAGTGCATGTCTTTGTGACTTGGTGTCAGTGTATGTCTTTGTTACTTGGTGCAAGTGTATGTCTTTGTTACTTGGTGTAAGAGTGTGTCTGTGTTACTTGGTGTAAGAGTGTGTCTGTGTTACTGCGTATCAGTGTATGTCCTTGTTACTTGGTGAAAGTGTGTGTCTGTGTTACTGGGTATCAGTGGATGTCTTTGTTACTTGGTGTCAGTGTATGTCTTTGTTACTGGGTATCAGTGTATGTCTTTGTTACTTGTTGTCAGTGTATGTCTTTGTTAGTTGGTGTAAGTCTTTGTCTGTGTTACTGTGGATCAGTGTATGTCTTTGTTACTTGGTGTCAGTGCATGTCTTTGTTACTTGGTGAAAGTGTATATCTTTGTTACTTGGTGTCAGTGTATGACTTTGTTACTTGATGTCAGTGTATGTCTTTGTTACTAGGTGTCTGTGTATTTCTTTGTTACTGTGTGTCAGTGTATGTCTTTGTGTCTTGGTGTCAGTGTATGTCTTTGTTACTTGGTGTCAGGGTATGTCTTTGTTACTTGGCGTAAGTGTATGTCTTTGTTACTTGGTGTCAGTGTATGTCTTTGTTACTTGGTGTATGTGTGTGTCTGTGTTACTGGGTATCACTGTATGTCTTTGTTCCTAGGTGTCAGTGTATGTCTTTGTGACTTGGTGTCAGTGTATGTCTTTGTTACTTGGTGTAAGTGTGTGTCTGTGTTGCTGGGTATCAGTGTTTGTCTTTGTTACTTGGTGTCAGTGTATGTCTTTGTTACTTGGTGTCAGTGTATTTCTTTGTTACTGGGTGTCAGTGCATGTCTTTGTAACTTGGTGTCAGTTTATGTCTTTGTTACTTGGTGTAAGTGTATGTCTTTGTTCCTTGGTGTCAGTGTATGTCTTTGTGACTTGGTGTCAGTGTATGTCTTTGTTACTTGGTGTCAGTGTATGACTTTGTTACTTGGTGTCAGTGTATGTCTTTGTTACTTGGTGTAAGTGTGTGTCTGTGTTGCTGGGTATCAGTGTATGTCTTTATTACTTGGTGTCAGTGTATGTCTTTGTTACTTGGTGTCAGTGAATTTCTTTGTTACTGGGTGTCAGTGCATGTGTTTGTGACTTGGTGTCAGTGTATGTCTTTGTTACTTGGTGTAAGTGTATGTCTTTGTTACTTGGTGTAAGAGTGTGTCTGTGTTACTGGGTATCAGTGTATGTCTTTGTTACTTGGTGTAAGTGTGTGTCTGTGTTACTGGGTATCAGTGGATGTCTTTGTTACTTGGTGTCAGTGCATTTCTTTGTTACTTGGTGTAAGTGTATGTCTTTGTTACTTGGTGTAAGTGTGTGTCTGTGTTACTGTGGATCAGTGTATGTCTTTGTTACTTGGTGTCAGTGCATGTCTTTGTTACTTGGTGTAAGTGTATATCTTTGTTACTTGGTGTCAGTGTATGACTTTGTTACTTGATGTCAGTGTATGTCTTTGTTACTAGGTGTCAGTGTATTTCTTTGTTACTGTGTGTCAGTGTATGTCTTTGTGTCTTGGTGACAGTGTATGTCTTTGTTACTTGGTGTCAGGGTATGTCTTTGTTACTTGGGGTAAGTGTATGTCTTTGTTACTTGGTGTCAGGGTATGTCTTTGTTACTTGTTGTAAGTGTGTGTCTGTGTTACTGGGTATCAGTGTTTGTCTTTGTTACTTGGTGGCAGTGTATGTCTTTGTTACTTGATGTAAGTGTGTGTCTGTGTTACTTGGTGTAAGTGTATGTCTTTGTTACTTGGTGTCAGTGTATGTCTGTGTTACTTGGTGTATGTGTGTGTCTGTGTTACTGGGTATCACTGTATGTCTTTGTTCCTTGGTGTCAGTGTATGTCTTTGTGACTTGGTGTCAGTGTATGTCTTTGAAACTTGGTGTCAGTGTATGACTTTGTTACTTGGTGTCAGTGTATGTCTTTGTTACTTGGTGTAAGTGTGTGTCTGTGTTACTGGGTATCAGTGTATGTCTTTGTTACTTGGTGTAAGTGTATGTCTTTGTTACTTGGTGTCAGTGTATGTCTTTGTTACTCGGTGTCAGTGTATGTCTTTGTTACTTGGTGTAAGTGTATGTCTTTGTTACTTGCTGTCAGTGTATGTCTTTGTTACTTGGTGTAAGTGTGTGTCTGTGATACTGGGTATCAGTGTATGTCTTTGTTGCTTGGTGTAAGTGTATGTCTTTGTTACTTGGTGTCAGTGTATGTCTGTGTTACTTGGTGTATGTGTGTGTCTGTGTTACTGGGTATCACTGTATGTCTTTGTTCCTTGGTGTCAGTGTATGTCTTTGTGACTTGGTGTCAGTGTATGTCTTTGAAACTTGGTGTCAGTGTATGACTTTGTTACTTGGTGTCAGTGTATGTCTTTGTTACTTGGTGTACGTGTGTGTCTGTGTTACTGGGTATCAGTGTATGTCTTTGTTACTAGGTGTAAGTGTATGTCTTTGTTACTTGGTGTCAGTGTATGTCTTTGTTATTCGGTGTCAGTGTATGTCTTTGTTACTTGGTGTAAGTGTATGTCTTTGTTACTTGGTGTCAGGGTATGTCTTTGTTACTTGTTGTAAGTGTGTGTCTGTGTTACTGGGTATCAGTGTTTGTCTTTGTTACTTGGTGGCAGTGTATGTCTTTGTTACTTGATGTAAGTGTGTGTCTGTGTTACTTGGTGTAAGTGTATGTCTTTGTTACTTGGTGTCAGTGTATGTCTGTGTTACTTGGTGTATGTGTGTGTCTGTGTTACTGGGTATCACTGTATGTCTTTGTTCCTTGGTGTCAGTGTATGTCTTTGTGACTTGGTGTCAGTGTATGTCTTTGAAACTTGGTGTCAGTGTATGAATTTGTTACTTGGTGTCAGTGTATGTCTTTGTTACTTGGTGTAAGTGTGTGTCTGTGTTACTGGGTATCAGTGTATGTCTTTGTTACTTGGTGTAAGTGTATGTCTTTGTTACTTGGTGTCAGTGTATGTCTTTGTTACTCGGTGTCAGTGTATGTCTTTGTTACTTGGTGTAAGTGTATGTCTTTGTTACTTGCTGTCAGTGTATGTCTTTGTTACTTGGTGTAAGTGTGTGTCTGTGATACTGGGTATCAGTGTATGTCTTTGTTACTTGGTGTAAGTGTATGTCTTTGTTACTTCGTGTCAGTGTATGTCTGTGTTACTAGGTGTATGTGTGTGTCTGTGTTACTGGGTATCACTGTATGTCTTTGTTCCTTGGTGTCAGTGTATGTCTTTGTGACTTGGTGTCAGTGTATGTCTTTGAAACTTGGTGTCAGTGTATGACTTTGTTACTTGGTGTCAGTGTATGTCTTTGTTACTTGGTGTACGTGTGTGTCTGTGTTACTGGGTATCAGTGTATGTCTTTGTTACTTGGTGTAAGTGTATGTCTTTGTTACGTGGTGTCAGTGTATGTCTTTGTTACTCGGTGTCAGTGTATGTCTTTGTTACTTGGTGTAAGTGTATGTCTTTGTTACTTGGTGTCAGTGTATGTCTTTGTTACTTGGTGTAAGTGTGTGTCTGTGATACTGGGTATCAGTGTATGTCTTTGTTACTTGGTGTAAGTGTGTGTCTGTGTTACTGGGTATCAGTGGATGTCATTGTAACTTGGTGTCAGTGCATGTCTTTGTTACTTGGTGCAAGTGTATGTCTTTGTGACTTGGTGTCAGTGTAAGACTTTGATACTTTGTGTAAGTGTCTGCCTGTGTTACTGGGTATAAGTGTATGTCTTTGTTACTTGGTGTCAGTGTATTTCTTTGTTACTGGGTGTCAGTGTATGTCTTTGTGACTTGGTGTCAGTGTATGTCTTTGTTACTTGGTGCAAGTTTGTGTCTTTGTTACTTGGTGTCAGTGGATGTCTGTGTTACTTTGTGTAAGTGTATGTCTTTGTTACTTGGTGTCAGTGTGTGTCTGTGTTACTGGGTATCAAAGTATGTCTTTGTTCCTAGGTGTCAGTGTATGTCTTTGTGAGTTGGTGTCAGTGTATGTCTTTGTTACTCGTTGTCAGAGTATGTCTTTGTTATTTGGTGTCAGTGTATGTCTTTGTTACTGGGTGTCATTGTATGTCTTTGTTACTTGGTGTCAGTGTATGACTTTGTTACTTGGTGTAAGTGTGTGTCTGTGTTACTGTGGATCAGTGTATCTCTTTGTTACTTGGTGTAAGTGTGTGTCTGTGTTACTTGGTATCAGTGGATGTCTTTGTTACTTGGTGTCAGTGCATGTCTTTGTTACGTGGTGTAAGTGTATATCTCTGTTGCTTGGTGTCAGTGTATGACTTTGTTACTTGGTGTCAGTGTATGTCTTTGTTACTAGGTGTCAGTGTATTTCTTTGTAACTGGGTGTCAGTGTATGTCTTAGTGACTTGGTGTCAGTGTATGTCTTTGTTACTTGGTGTCGGGGTATGTCTTTGTTACTTGGGGTAAGTGTATGTCTTTGTTACTTGGTGTAAGTGTATGTCTTTGTTACTTGTTGTAAGTGTGTGTCTGTGTTACTGGGTATCAGTGTATGTCTTTCCAACATGGTGTCATTGTATGACTTTGTTACTTGGTGTAAGTGTGTGTCAGTGTTACTTGGTGTAAGTGTATGTCTTTGTTACTTGGTGTCAGTGTATGTCTTTGTTACTTGGTGTATGTGTGTGTCTGTGTTACTGGGTATCACTGTATGTCTTTGTTCCTTGGTGTCAGTGTATGTCTTTGTGACTTGGTGTCAGTGTATGTCGTTGTTACTTGGTGTCAGTGTATGACTTTGTTACTTGGTGTCAGTGTGTGTCTTTGTTACTTGGTGTAAGTGTGTGTCTGAGTTACTGGGTATCAGTGTATGTCTTTGTTACTTGGTGTAAGTGTATGCCTTTGTTACTTGGTGTCGGTGTATGTCTTTGTTACTCGGTGTCAGTGTATGTCTTTGTTATTTGGTGTAAGTGTATGTCTTTGTTACTTGGTGTCAGTGCATGTCTTTGTTACGTGGTGTAAGTGTATATCTTTGTTGCTTGGTGTCAGTGTATGACTTTGTTACTTGATGTCAGTGTATGTCTTTGTTACTAGGTGTCAGTGTATTTCTTTGTAACTGGGTGTCAGTGTATGTCTTTGTGACTTGGTGTCAGTGTATGTCTTTGTTACTTGGTGTCGGGGTATGTCTTTGTTACTTGGGGTAAGTGCATGTCTTTGTTACTTGGTGTAAGTGTATGTCTTTGTTACTTGTTGTAAGTGTGTGTCTGTGTTACTGGGTATCAGTGTATGTCTTTCTAACTTGGTGTCAGTGTATGTCTTTGTTACTTGGTGTAAGTGTGTGTCAGTGTTAGTTGGTGTAAGTGTATGTCTTTGTTACTTGGTGTCAGTGTTTGTCTTTGTTACTTGGTGTATGTGTGTGTCTGTGTTTCTGGGTATCACTGTATGTCTTTGTTCCTTGGTGTCAGTGTATGTCTTTGTGACTTGGTGTCAGTGTATGTCTTTGTTACTTGGTGTCAGTGTATGACTTTGTTACTTGGTGTCAGTGTATGTCTTTGTTACTTGGTGTAAGTGTGTGTCTGAGTTACTGGGTATCAGTGTATGTCTTTGTTACTTGGTGTAAGTGTATGCCGTTGTTACTTGGTGTCGGTGTATGTCTTTGTTACTCGGTGTCAGTGTATGTCTTTGTTACTTGGTGTAGGTGTATGTCTTTGTTACTTGGTGTCAGTGTATGTCTTTGTTACTTGGTGTATGTGTGTGTCTGTGTTACTGGGTATCACTGTATGTCTTTGTTCCTTGGTGTCAGTGTATGTCTTTGTGACTTGGTGTCAGTGTATGTCTTTGTTACTTGGTGTATGTGTGTGTCTGTGTTACTGGGAATCACTGTATGTCTTTGTTCCTTGGTGTCAGTGTATGTCTTTGTGACTTGGTGTCAGTGTATGTCTTTGTTACTTGGTGTCAGTTTATGACTTTGTTACTTGGTGTCAGTGTATGTCTTTGTTACTTGGTGTAAGTGTGTGTCTGTGTTGCTGGGTATCAGTGTATGTCTTTGTTACTTGGTGTCAGTGTATGGCTTTGTTACTTGGTGTCAGTGTATTTCTTTGAAACTGGGTGTCAGTGCATGTCTTTGTGACTTGGTGTCAGTGTATGTCTTTGTTACTTGGTGCAAGTGTATGTCTTTGTTACTTGGTGTAAGAGTGTGTCTGTGTTACTTGGTGTAAGAGTGTGTCTGTGTTACTGCGTTTCAGTGTATGTCTTTGTTACTTGGTGTAAGTGTGTGTCTGTGTTACTGGGTATCAGTGGATGTCTTTGTTACTTGGTGTCAGTGCATGTCTTTGTTACTTGGTGTAAGTGTATGTCTTTGTTACTGGGTATCAGTGTATGTCTTTGTTACTTGTTGTCAGTGTATGTCTTTGTTACTTGGTGTAAGTGTGTGTCTGTGTTACTGTGGATCAGTGTATGTCTTTGTTACTTGATGTCAGTGTATGTCTTTGTTACTAGGTGTCAGTGTATTTCTTTGTTACTGTGTGTCAGTGTATGTCTTTGTGTCTTGGTGTCAGTGTATGTCTTTGCTACTTGGTGTCAGGGTATGTCTTTGTTACTTGTTGTCAGTGTATGTCTTTGTTACTTGGTGTCAGTGTATGTCTTTGTTACTTGGTGTATGTGTGTGTCTGTGTTACTGGGTATCACTGTATGTCTTTGTTCCTAGGTGTCAGTGTATGTCTTTGTGACTTGGTGTCAGTGTATGTCTTTGTTACTTGGTGTACGTGTGTGTCTGTGTTGCTGGGTATCAGTGTTTGTCTTTGTTACTTGGTGTCAGTGTATGTCTTTGTTACTTGGTGTCAGTGTATTTCTTTGTTACTGGGTGTCAGTGCATGTTTTTGTGACTTGTTGTCAGTGTATGTCTTTGTTACTTGGTGTAAGTGTATGTCTTTGTTTCTTGGTGTAAGAGTGTGTCTGTGTTACTGGGTATCAGTGTATGTCTTTGTTACTTGGTGTAAGTGTGTGTCTGTGTTACTGGGTATCAGTGGATGTCTTTGTTACTTGGTGTCAGTGCATGTCTTTGTTACTTGGTGTAAGTGTATGTCTTTGTTACTGGGTATCAGTGTATGTCTTTGTTACTTGTTGTCAGTGTATGTCTTTGTTACTTGGTGTAAGTGTGTGTCTGTGTTACTGTGGATCAGTGTATGTCTTTGTTACTTGGTGTCAGTGCATGTCTTTGTTACTTGGTGTAAGTGTATATCTTTGTTACTTGGTGTCAGTGTATGACTTTGTTACTTGATGTCAGTGTATGTCTTTGTTACTAGGTGTCAGTGTATTTCTTTGTTACTCTGTGTCAGTGTATGTCTTTGTGTCTTGGTGTCAGTGTATGTCTTTGTTACTTGGTGTCAGGGTATGTCTTTGTTACTTGGGGTAAGTGTATGTCTTTGTTACTTGGGGTCAGGGTATGTCTTTGTTACTTGTTGTAAGTGTGTGTCTGTGTTACTGTGTATCAGTGTATGTCTTTGTTACTTGGTGTCAGTGTATGTCTTTGTTACTTGATGTAAGTGTGTGTCTGTGTTACTTGGTGTAAGTGTATGTCTTTGTTACTTGGTGTAAGTGTATGTCTGTGTTACTTGGTGTATGTGTGTGTCTGTGTTAATGGGTATCACTGTATGTCTTTGTTCCTTGGTGTCAGTGTATGTCTTTGTGACTTGTTGTCAGTGTATGTCTTTGTTACTTGGTGTAAGTCTGTGTCTGTGTTACTGTGGATCAGTGTATGTCTTTGTTACTTGGTGTCAGTGCATGTCTTTGTTACTTGGTGTAAGTGTATATCTTTGTTACTTGGTGTCAGTGTATGACTTTGTTACTTGATGTCAGTGTATGTCTTTGTTACTAGGTGTCAGTGTATTTCTTTGTTACTGTGTGTCAGTGTATGTCTTTGTGTCTTGGTGTCAGTGTATGTCTTTGTTACTTGGTGTTAGGGTATGTCTTTGTTACTTGGCGTAAGTGTATGTCTTTGTTACTTGGTGTCAGTGTATGTCTTTGTTACTTGGTGTATGTGTGTGTCTGTGTTACTGGGTATCACTGTATGTCTTTGTTCCTAGGTGTCAGTGTATGTCTTTGTGACTTGGTGTCAGTGTATGTCTTTGTTACTTGGTGTAAGTGTGTGTCTGTGTTGCTGGGTATCAGTGTTTGTCTTTGTTACTTGGTGTCAGTGTATGTCTGTGTTACTTGGTGTCAGTGTATTTCTTTGTTACTGGGTGTCAGTGCATGTCTTTGTGACTTGGTGTCAGTGTATGTCTTTGTTACTTGGTGTAAGTGTATGTCTTTGTTCCTTGGTGTCAGTGTATGTCTTTGTGACTTGGTGTCAGTGTATGTCTTTGTTACTTGGTGTCAGTGTATGACTTTGTTACTTGGTGTCAGTGTATGTCTTTGTTACTTGGTGTAAGTGTGTGTCTGTGTTGCTGGGTATCAGTGCATGTCTTTATTACTTGGTGTCAGTGTATGTCTTTGTTACTTGGTGTCAGTGAATTTCTTTGTTACTGGGTGTCAGTGCATGTGTTTGTGACTTGGTGTCAGTGTATGTCTTTGTTACTTGGTGTAAGTGTATGTCTTTGTTACTTGGTGTAAGAGTGTGTCTGTGTTACTGGGTATCAGTGTATGTCTTTGTTACTTGGTGTAAGTGTGTGTCTGTGTTACTGGGTATCAGTGGATGTCTTTGTTACTTGGTGTCAGTGCATTTCTTTGTTACTTGGTGTAAGTGTATGTCTTTGTTACTGGGTATCAGTGTATGTCTTTGTTACTTGTTGTCAGTGTATGTCTTTGTTACTTGGTGTAAGTGTGTGTCTGTGTTACTGTGGATCAGTGTATGTCTTTGTTACTTGGTGTCAGTGCATGTCTTTGTTACTTGGTGTAAGTGTATATCTTTGTTACTTGGTGTCAGTGTATGACTTTGTTACTTGATGTCAGTGTATGTCTTTGTTACTAGGTGTCAGTGTATTTCTTTGTTACTGTGTGTCAGTGTATGTCTTTGTGTCTTGGTGTCAGTGTATGTCTTTGTTACTTGGTGTCAGGGAATGTCTTTGTTACTTGGGGTAAGTGTATGTCTTTGTTACTTGGTGTCAGGGTATGTCTTTGTTACTTGTTGTAAGTGTGTGTCTGTGTTACTGGGTATCAGTGTTTGTCTTTGTTACTTGGTGGCAGTGTATGTCTTTGTTACTTGATGTAAGTGTGTGTCTGCGTTACTTGGTGTAAGTGTATGTCTTTGTTACTTGGTGTCAGTGTATGTCTGTGTTACTTGGTGTATGTGTGTGTCTGTGTTACTGGGTATCACTGTATGTCTTTGTTCCTTGGTGTCAGTGTATGTCTTTGTGACTTGGTGTCAGTGTATGTCTTTGAAACTTGGTGTCAGTGTATGACTTTGTTACTTGGTGTCAGTGTATGTCTTTGTTACTTGGTGTAAGTGTGTGTCTGTGTTACTGGGTATCAGTGTATGTCTTTGTTACTTGGTGTAAGTGTATGTCTTTGTTACTTGGTGTCAGTGTATGTCTTTGTTACTCGGTGTCAGTGTATGTCTTTGTTACTTGGTGTAAGTGTATGTCTTTGTTACTTGGTGTCAGTGTATGTCTTTGTTACTTGGTGTAAGTGTGTGTCTGTGATACTGGGTATCAGTGTATGTCTTTGTTACTTGGTGTAAGTGTATGTCTTTGTTACTTGGTGTCAGTGTATGTCTGTGTTACTTGGTGTATGTGTGTGTCTGTGTTACTGGGTATCACTGTATGTCTTTGGTCCTTGGTGTCAGTGTATGTCTTTGTGACTTGGTGTCAGTGTATGTCTTTGAAACTTGGTGTCAGTGTATGACTTTGTTACTTGGTGTCAGTGTATGTCTTTGTTACTTGGTGTAAGTGTGTGTCTGTGTTACTGGGTATCAGTGTATGTCTTTGTTACTTGGTGTAAGTGTATGTCTTTGTTACTTGGTGTCAGTGTATGTCTTTGTTACTCGGTGTCAGAGTATGTCTTTGTTACTTGGTGTAAGTGTATGTCTTTGTTACTTGGTGTTAGTGTATGTCTTTGTTACTTGGTGTAAGTGTGTGTCTGTGATACTGGGTATCAGTGTATGTCTTTGTTACTTGGTGTAAGTGTGTGTCTGTGTTACTGGGTATCAGTGGATGTCATTGTAACTTGGTGTCAGTGCATGTCATTGTTACTTGGTGTAAGTGTATGTCTTTGTGACTTGGTGTCAGTGTAAGACTTTGATACTTTGTGTAAGTGTCTGAGTGTGTTACTGGGTATAAGTGTATGTCTTTGTTACTTGGTGTCAGTGTATTTCTTTGTTACTGGGTGTCAGTGTATGTCTTTGTGACTTGGTGTCAGTGTATGTCTTTGTTACTTGGTGCAAGTTTGTGTCTTTGTTACTTGGTGTCAGTGGATGTCTGTGTTACTTTGTGTAAGTGTATGTCTTTGTTACTTGGTGTCAGTGTGTGTCTGTGTTACTGGGTATCAAAGTATGTCTTTGTTCTTAGGTGTCAGTGTATGTCTTTGTGAGTTGGTGTCAGTGTATGTCTTTGTTACTCGTTGTCAGAGTATGTCTTTGTTATTTGGTGTCAGTGTATGTCTTTGTTACTGGGTGTCATTGTATGTCTTTGTTACTTGGTGTCTGTGTATGACTTTGTTACTTGGTGTAAGTGTGTGTCTGTGTTACTGTGGATCAGTGTATATCTTTGTTACTTGGTGTAAGTGTGTGTCTGTGTTACTTGGTATCAGTGGATGTCTTTGTTACTTGGTGTCAGTGCATGTTTTTGTTACGTGGTGTAAGTGTATATCTCTGTTGCTTGGTGTCAGTGTATGACTTTGTTACTTGGTGTCAGTGTATGTCTTTGTTACTAGGTGTCAGTGTATTTCTTTGTAACTGGGTGTCAGTGTATGTCTTAGTGACTTGGTGTCAGTGTATGTCTTTGTTACTTGGTGTCGGGGTATGTCTTTGTTACTTGGGGTAAGTGTATGTCTTTGTTACTTGGTGTAAGTGTATGTCTTTGTTACTTGTTGTAAGTGTGTGTCTGTGTTACTGGGTATCAGTGTATGTCTTTCCAACTTGGTGTCAGTGTATGTCTTTGTTACTTGGTGTAAGTGTGTGTCAGTGTTACTTGGTGTAAGTGTATGTCTTTGTTACTTGGTGTCAGTGTATGTCTTTGTTACTTGGTGTATGTGTGTGTCTGTGTTACTGGGTTTCACTGTATGTCTTTGTTCCTTGGTGTCAGTGTATGTCTTTGTGACTTGGTGTCAGTGTATGTCTTTGTTACTTGGTGTCAGTGTATGACTTTGTTACTTGGTGTCAGTGTATGTCTTTGTTACTAGGTGTAAGTGTGTGTCTGAGTTACTGGGTATCAGTGTATGTCATTGTTACTTGGTGTAAGTGTATGCCTTTGTTACTTGGTGTCGGTGTATGTCTTTGTTACTCGGTGTCAGTGTATGTCTTTGTTATTTGGTGTAAGTGTATGTCTTTGTTACTTGGTGTCAGTGCATGTCTTTGTTACGTTTTGTAAGTGTATATCTTTGTTGCTTGGTGTCAGTGTATGACTTTGTTACTTGATGTCAGTGTATGTCTTTGTTACTCGGTGTCAGTGTATTTCTTTGTAACTGGGTGTCAGTGTATGTCTTTGTGACTTGGTGTCAGTGTATGTCTTTGTTACTTGGTGTCGGGGTATGTCTTTGTTACTTGGGGTAAGTGTATGTGTTTGTTACTTGGTGTAAGTGTATGTCTTTGTTACTTGTTGTAAGTGTGTGTCTTTGTTACTGGGTATCAGTGTATGTCTTTCTAACTTGGTGTCAGTGTATGTCTTTGTTACTTGGTGTAAGTGTGTGTCAGTGTTACTTGGTGTAAGTGTATGTCTTTGTTACTTGGTGTCAGTGTTTGTCTTTGTTACTTGGTGTATGTGTGTGTCTGTGTTACTGGGTATCACTGTATGTCTTTGTTCCTTGGTGTCAGTGTATGTCTTTGTGACTTGGTGTCATTGTATGTCTTTGTTACTTGGTGTCAGTGTATGACTTTGTTACTTGGTGTCAGTGTATGTCTTTGTTACTTGGTGTAAGTGTGTGTCTGAGTTACTGGGTATCAGTGTTTGTCTTTGTTACTTGGTGTAAGTGTATGCCGTTGTTACTTGGTGTCGGTGTATGTCTTTGTTACTCGGTGTCAGTGTATGTCTTTGTTACTTGGTGTAAGTGTATGTCTTTGTTACTTGGTGTCAGTGTATGTCTTTGTTACTTGGTGTATGTGTGTGTCTGTGTTACTGGGTATCACTGTATGTCTTTGTTCCTTGGTGTCAGTGTATGTCTTTGTGACTTGGTGTCAGTGTATGTCTTTGTTACTTGGTGTATGTGTGTGTCTGTGTTACTGGGTATCACTGTATGTCTTTGTTCCTTGGTGTCAGTGTATGTCTTTGTGACATGGTGTCAGTGTATGTCTTTGTTACTTGGTGTCAGTGTATGTCTTTGTTACTTGGTGTCAGTGTATGTCTTTGTTACTTGGTGTAAGTGTGTGTCTGTGTTGCTGGGTATCAGTGTATGTCTTTGTTACTTGGTGTCAGTGTATGTCTTTGTTACTTGGTGTCAGTGTATTTCTTTGTTACTGGGTGTCAGTGCATGTCTTTGTGACTTGGTGTCAGTGTATGTCTTTGTTACTTGGTGCAAGTGTATGTCTTTGTTACTTGGTGTAAGAGTGTGTCTGTGTTACTTGGTGTAAGAGTGTGTCTGTGTTACTGCGTTTCAGTGTATGTCTTTGTTACTTGGTGTCAGTGTGTGTCTGTGTTACTGGGTATCAGTGGATGTCTTTGTTACTTGGTGTCAGTGCATGTCTTTGTTACTTGGTGTAAGTGTATGTCTTTGTTACTGGGTATCAGTGTATGTCTTTGTTACTTGTTGTCAGTGTATGTCTTTGTTACTTGGTGTAAGTGTGTGTCTGTGTTACTGTGGATCAGTGTATGTCTTTGTTACTTGGTGTCAGTGCATGTCTTTGTTACTTGGTGTAAGTGTATATCTTTGTTACTTGGTGTCAGTGTATGACTTTGTTACTTGATGTCAGTGTATGTCTTTGTTACTAGGTGTCAGTGTATTTCTTTGTTACTGTGTGTCAGTGTATGTCTTTGTGTCTTGGTGTCAGTGTATGTCTTTGTTACTTGGTGTCAGGGTATGTCTTTGTTACTTGGCGTAAGTGTATGTCTTTGTTACATGGTGTCAGTGTATGTCTTTGTTACTTGGTGTCAGGGTATGTCTTTGTTACTTGGCGTAAGTGTATGTCTTTGTGACTTGGTGTCAGTGTATGTCCTTGTTACTTGGTGTACGTGTGTGTCTGTGTTGCTGGGTATCAGTGTTTGTCTTTGTTACTTGGTGTCAGTGTATGTCTTTGTTACTTGGTGTCAGTGTATTTCTTTGTTACTGGGTGTCAGTGCATGTCTTTGTGACTTGGTGTCAGTGTATGTCTTTGTTACTTGGTGTAAGTGTATGTCTTTGTTTCTTGGTGTAAGAGTGTGTCTGTGTTACTGGGTATCAGTGTATGTCTTTGTTACTTGGTGTAAGTGTGTGTCTGTGTTACTGGGTATCAGTGGATGTCTTTGTTACTTGGTGTCAGTGCATGTCTTTGTTACTTGGTGTAAGTGTATGTCTTTGTTACTGGGTATCAGTGTATGTCTTTGTTACTTGTTGTCAGTGTATGTCTTTGTTACTTGGTGTAAGTGTGTGTCTGTGTTACTGTGGATCAGTGTATGTCTTTGTTACTTGGTGTCAGTGCATGTCTTTGTTACTTGGTGTAAGTGTATATCTTTGTTACTTGGTGTCAGTGTATGACTTTGTTACTTGATGTCAGTGTATGTCTTTGTTACTAGGTGTCAGTGTATTTCTTTGTTACTCTGTGTCAGTGTATGTCTTTGTGTCTTGGTGTCAGTGTATGTCTTTGTTACTTGGTGTCAGGGTATGTCTTTGTTACTTGGGGTAAGTGTATGTCTTTGTTACTTGGTGTCAGGGTATGTCTTTGTTACTTGTTGTAAGTGTGTGTCTGTGTTACTGGGTATCAGTGTATGTCTTTGTTACTTGGTGTCAGTGTATGTCTTTGTTACTTGATGTAAGTGTGTGTCTGTGTTACTTGGTGTAAGTGTATGTCTTTGTTACTTGGTGAAAGTGTATGTCTGTGTTACTTGGTGTATGTGTGTGTCTGTGTTACTGGGTATCACTGTATGTCTTTGTTCCTTGGTGTCAGTGTATGTCTTTGTGACTTGGTGTCAGTGTATGTCTTTGTTACTTGGTGTCAGTGTATGACTTTGTTACTTGGTGTCAGTGTATGTCTTTGTTACTTGGTGTAAGTGTGTGTCTGTGTTACTGGGTATCAGTGTATGTCTTTGTTACTTGGTGTAAGTGTATGTCTTTGTTACTTGGTGTCAGTGTATGTCTTTGTTACTCGGTGTCAGTGTATGTCTTTGTTACTTGGTGTAAGTGTATGTCTTTGTTACTTGGTGTCAGTGTATGTCTTTGTTACTTGGTGTAAGTATGTGTCTGTGATACTGGGTATCAGTGTATGTCTTTGTTACTTGGTGTAAGTGTGTGTCTGTGTTACTGGGTATCAGTGGATGTCATTGTAACTTGGTGTAAGTGTATGTCTTTGTTACTTGGTGTCAGTGTATGACTTTGTTACTTGGTGTAAGTGTGTCCCTGTGTTACTGGGTATCAGTGTATGTCTTTGTTACTTGGTGTCAGTGTATTTCTTTGTTACTGGGTGTCAGTGTATGTCTTTGTGACTTGGTGTCAGTGTATGTCTTTGTTACTTGGTGCAAGTTTGTGTCTTGTTACTTGTTGTCAGTGGATGTCTGTGTTACTTTGTG
This sequence comes from Heterodontus francisci, assembly GCF_036365525.1. Lineage (NCBI taxonomy): Eukaryota > Metazoa > Chordata > Chondrichthyes > Heterodontiformes > Heterodontidae > Heterodontus > Heterodontus francisci. Next base: position 2,614,567 of record NW_027140682.1, on the reverse strand, counting down.
TAAGTGTATGTCTTTGTTACTTGGTGTCAGTGTGAGTCTGTGTTACTGGGTATCAAAGTATGTCTTTGTTCCTAGGTGTCAGTGTATGTCTTTGTGAGTTGGTGTCAGTGTATGTCTTTGTTACTCGTTGTCAGAGTATGTCTTTGTTATTTGGTGTCAGTGTATGTCTTTGTTACTGGGTGTCATTGTATGTCTTTGTTACTTGGTGTCAGTGTATGACTTTGTTACTTGGTGTAAGTGTGTGTCTGTGTTACTGTGGATCAGTGTTTGTCTTTGTTACTTGTTGTAAGTGTGTGTCTGTGTTACTTGGTATCAGTGGATGTCTTTGTTACTTGGTGTCAGTGCATGTCTTTGTTACGTGGTGTAAGTTTATATCTTTGTTGCTTGGTGTCAGTGTATGACTTTGTTACTTGGTGTCAGTGTATGTCTTTGTTACTAGGTGTCAGTGTATTTCTTTGTAACTGGGTGTCAGTGTATGTCTTTGTGACTTGGTGTCAGTGTATGTCTTTGTTACTTGGTGTCGGGGTATGTCTTTGTTACTTGGGGTAAGTGTATGTCTTTGTTACTTGGTGTAAGTGTATGTCTTTGTTACTTGTTGTAAGTGTGTGTCTGTGTTACTGGGTATCAGTGTATGTCTTTCTAACTTGGTGTCAGTGTATGTCTTTGTTACTTGTTGTAAGTGTGTGTCAGTGTTACTTGGTGTAAGTGTATGTCTTTGTTACTTGGTGTCAGTGTATGTCTTTGTTACTTGGTGCATGTGTGTGTCTGTGTTACTGGGTATCACTGTATGTCTTTGTTCCTTGGTGTCAGTGTATGTCTTTGTGACTTGGTGTCAGTGTATGTCTTTGTTACTTGGTGTCAGTGTATGTCTTTGTTACTTGGTGTAAGTGTGTGTCTGAGTTACTGGGTATCAGTGTATGTCTTTGTTACTTGGTGTAAGTGTATGCCTTTGTTACTTGGTGTCGGTGTATGTCTTTGTTACTCGGTGTCAGAGTATGTCTTTGTTATTTGGTGTAAGTGTATGTCTTTGTTGCTTGGTGTCAGTGTATGACTTTGTAACTTGGTGTCAGTGTATGTCTTTGTTACTAGGTGTCAGTGTATTTCTTTGTAACTGGGTGTCAGTGTATGTCTTTGTGACTTGGTGTCAGTGTATGTCTTTGTTACTTGGTGTCGGGGTATGTCTTTGTTACTTGGGGTAAGTGTATGTCTTTGTTACTTGGTGTAAGTGTATGTCTTTGTTATTTGTTGTAAGTGTGTGTCTGTGTTACTGGGTATCAGTGTATGTCTTTCTAACTTGGTGTCAGTGTATGTCTTTGTTACTTGGTGTAAGTGTGTGTCAGTGTTACTTGGTGTAAGTGTATGTCTTTGTTACTTGGTGTCAGTGTATGTCTTTGTTACTTGGTGTATGTGTGTGTCTGTGTTACTGGGTATCACTGTATGTCTTTGTTCCTTGGTGTCAGTGTATGTCTTTGTGACTTGGTGTAAGTGTATGTCTTTGTTACTTGGTGTCAGTGTATGACTTTGTTACTTGGTGTCAGTGTATGTCTTTGTTACTTGGTGTAAGTGTGTGTCTGAGTTACTGGGTATCAGTGTATGTCTTTGTTACTTGGTGTAAGTGTATGCCGTTGTTACTTGGTGTCGGTGTATGTCTTTGTTACTCGGTGACAGTGTATGTCTTTGTTACTTGGTGTAAGTGTATGTCTTTGTTACTTGGTGTCAGTGTATGTCTTTGTTACTTGGTGTATGTGTGTGTCTGTGTTACTGGATATCACTGTATGTCTTTGTTCCTTGGTGTCAATGTATGTCTTTGTGACTTGTTGTCAGTGCATGTCTTTGTTACTTGGTGTCAGTGTATGACTTTGTTACTTGGTGTCAGTGTATGTCTTTGTTACTTGGTGTAAGTGTGTGTCTGTGTTGCTGGGTATCAGTGTATGTCTTTGTTACTTGGTGTCAGTGTATGTCTTTGTTACTTGGTGTCAGTGTATTTCTTTGTTACTGGGTGTCAGTGTATGTCTTTCTGACTTGTTGTCAGTGTATATCTTTGTTAAATGGTGTAAGTGTATGTCTTTGTTACTTGGTGTAAGTGTGTGTCTGTGTTACTGGGTATCAGCGTATGTCTTTGTTACTTGGTGTATGTGTGTATCTGTGTTACTGGTCATCAGTGGATGTCTTTGTTACTTGGTGTCAGTGCATGTCTTTGTTACTTGGTTACAGTGTATGACTTTGTTACTTGGTGTAAGTGTGTGTCTGTGTTACTGGGTATCAGTGTATGTCTTTGTTACTTGCTGTATGTGTGTATCTGTGTTACTGGTCATCAGTGGATGTCTTTGTTACTTGGTGTAAGTGTATGTCTTTGTTACCTGGTGTCAGTGTATGACTTTGTTACTTGGTGTCAGTGTATGTCTTTGTGACTTGGTGTCAGTGTATGTCTTTGTTACGTGGTGTCAGGGTATGTCTTTTTTACTTGGTGTAAGTGTATGTCTTTATTACTTGGTGTCAGTGTATTTCTTTGTTACTGGGTGTCAGTGTATGTCTTTGTGACTTGGTGTCAGTGTATGTCTTTGTTACTTGGTGTCAGGGTATGTCTTTGTTACTTGGTGTAAGTGTATGTCTTTGTTACTTGGTGTCAGTGTATGTCTTTGTTACTTGTTGCAAGTGTGTGTCTGTGTTACTGGGGATCAGTGTATGTCTGTGTTACTTGGTGTCAGTGTATGTCTTTGTTACTTGGTGTAAGTGTGTGTCTGTGTTACTTGGTGTAAGTGTATGTCTTTGTTACTTGGTGTCAGTGTATGTCTTTGTTACTTGATGAATGTGTGTGTCTGTGTTACTGGGTATCATTGTATGTCTTTGTTCCTTGGTGTCAGTGTATGTCTTTGTGACTTGGTGTCAGTGTATGTCTTTGTTACTTGGTGTCAGTGTATGTCTTTGTTACTTGTTGTAAGTGTGTGTCTGTGTTACTGGGGATCAGTGTATGTCTTTGTTACTTGGTGTCAGTGTATGTCTTTGTTACTTGGTGTAATTGTGTGTCTGTGTTACTTGGTTTAAGTGTATGTCTTTGTTATTTGGTGTCAGTGTATGTCTTTGTTACTTGGTGTATGTGTGTGTCTGTGTTACTGGGTATCATTGTATGTCTTTGTTCCTTGGTGTCAGTGTATGTCTTTGTTACTTGGTGTCAGTGTATGACTTTATTACTTGGTGTCAGTTGATGACTTTATTACTTGGTGTAAGTGTTTGTCTGTGGTACTGGGTATCAGTGTATGTCTTTGTTACTTGGTGTAAGTGTGTGTCTGTGTTACTGGGTATCAGTGTATGTCTTTGTTACTTGGTGTCAATGTATGTCTTTGTTACTTGGTGTAAGTGTGTGTCTGTGTTACTTAGTGTAAGTGTATGTCTTTGTTACTTGGTGTCAGTGTATGTCTTTGTTACTTGGTGTATGTGTGTGTCTGTGTTACTGGGTATCATTGTATGTCTTTGTTCCTTGGTGTCAGTGTATGTCTTTGTTACTTGGTGTCAGTGTATTTCTTTGTTACTGGGTGTCAGTGTATGTCTTTGTGACTTGGTGTAAGTGTGTGTCTGTGTTACTTGGTGTAAGTGTATGTCTTTGTTACTTGGTGTCAGTGTATGTCTTTGTTACTTGATGTATGTGTGTGTCTGTGTTCCTGGGTATCATTGTATGTCTTTGTTCCTTGGTGTCAGTGTATGTCGTTGTGACTTGGTGTCAGTGTATGTCTTTGTGACTTGGTGTCAGTGTATGACTTTGTTACTTGGTGTCAGTGTATGTCTTTGTTACTTGGTGTCAGTGTATTTCTTTGTTACTGGGTGTCAGTGTCTGTCTTTGTGACTTGGTGTCAGTGTATGTCTTTGTTACTTGTCGTAAGTGTATGTCTTTGTTACTTGGTGTAAGTGTGTGTCTGTGGTCCTGGGTATCAGTGTATGTCTTTGTTACTTGGTGTAAGTGTGTGTCTGTGTCACTGGGTATCAAAAGAGGTCTTTGTTACTTGGTGTAAGTGCATGTCTTTGTTACTTGGTGCAAGTGTATGTCTTTGTTACTTGGTGTCAGTGTGTGACTTTGTTACTTGGTGTAAGTGTGTGTCTGTGTTACTGTGTATCAGTGTATGTCTTTGTTACTTGGTGTCAGTGTATTTCTTTGTTACTTGGTGTCAGTGTATGTCTTAGTGACTTGGTGTCAGTGTGTGTCTTTGTTACTTGGTGTCAAGGTATGTCTTTGTTACTTGGTGTAAGTGTATGTCTTTGTTACTTGGTGTCAGTGTATGTCTTTGTTACTTGTTGTAAGTGTGTGTCTGTGTTACTGGGTATCAGTGTATGTCTTTGTTACTTGGTGTCAGTGTATGTCTTTGTTACTTGGTGTAAGTTTGTGTCTGTGTTACTTGGTGTAAGTGTATGTCTTTGTTACTTGGTGTCAGTGTATGTCTTTGTTACTTGGTGTATATTTGTGTCTGTGTTACTGGGTATCATTGTATGACTTTGTTCCTTGGTGTCAGCGTATGTCTTTGTGACTTGGTGTCACTGTATGTCTTTTTTGTTCCTTGGTGTCAGTGTATGACTTTGTTACTTGGTGTCAGTGTATGTCTTTGTTACTTGGTGTCAGTGTGTGTCTGTGTTACTGGGTATCAGTGTATGTCTTTGTTACTTGGTGTAAGTGTGTGTCTGTGTTACTGGGTATCAGTGGATGTCATTGTTACTTGGTGTCACTGCATGTCTTTGTTACTTGGTGTAAGTGTATGTATTTGTTACTTGGTGTCAGTGTATGACTTTGTTACTTGGTGTAAGTGTGTGTCTGTGATACTGGGTATCAGTCTATGTCTTTGTTACTTGGTGTCAGTGTATTTCTTTGTTACTGGGTGTCAGTGTATGTCTTTGTGACTTGGTGTCAGTGTATGTCTTTGTTACTTGGTGTCAGTGTATGTCTTTGTTACTTGGTGTAAGTGTATGTCTTTGTTACTTGGTGTCAATGTATGTCTTTGTTACTTGGTGTCAGTGTGTGTCTGTGTTACTGGGTATCTGTGTATGTCTTTGTTACTTGGTGTCAGTGTATGTCTTTGTTACTTGGCGTCAGCGTATGTCCTTGTTACTTGTTGTAAGTGTGTGTCTGTGTTACTGGGTATCAGTGTTCTTTTGGGCCTCCTTATCTCGAGAGACAATGGATACGCGCCTGGAGGTGGTCAGTGGTTTGTGAAGCAGCGCCTGGAGTTGCTATAAAGGCCAATTCTGGAGTGACAGGCTCTTCCACAGGTGCTGCAGAGAAATTTGTTTGTTGGGGCTGTTGCACAGTTGGCTCTCCCCTTGCGCCTCTGTCTTTTTTCCTGCCAACTACTAAGTCTCTTCGACTCGCCACAATTTAGCCCTGTCTTTATGGCTGCCCGCCAGCTCTGGCGAATGCTGGCAACTGACTCCCACGACTTGTGATCAATGTCACACGATTTCATGTCGCGTTTGCAGACGTCTTTATAACGGAGACATGGACGGCCGGTGGGTCTGATACCATTGGCGAGCTCGCTGTACAATGTGTCTTTGGGGATCCTGCAATCTTCCATGCGGCTCACATGGCCAAGCCATCTCAAGCGCCGCTGACTCAGTAGTGTGTATAAGCTGGGGATGTTGGCCGCTTCAAGGACTTCTGTGTTGGAGATATAGTCCTGCCACCTGATGCCAAGTATTCTCCGAAGGCAGCGAAGATGGAATGAATTGAGACGTCGCTCTTGGCTGGCATACGTTGTCCAGGCCTCGCTGCCGTAGAGCAAGGTACTGAGGACACAGGCCTGATACACTCGGACTTTTGTGTTCCGTGTCAGTGCGCCATTTTCCCACACTCTCTTGGCCAGTCTGAACATAGCAGTGGAAGCCTTACCCATGCGCTTGTTGATTTCTGCATCTAGAGACAGGTTACTGGTGATAGTTGAGCCTAGGTAGGTGAACTCATGAACCACTTCCAGAGCGTGGTCTCCAATATTGATGGATGGAGCATTTCTGACATCCTGCCCCATGATGTTCGTTTTCTTGAGGCTGATGGTTAGGCCAAATTCATTGCAGGCAGACGCAAACCTGTCGATGAGACTCTGCAGGCATTCTTCAGTGTGAGATGTTAAAGCAGCATCGTCAGCAAAGAGGAGTTCTCTGATGAGGACTTTCCGTACTTTGGACTTCGCTCTTAGACGGGCAAGGTTGAACAACCTGCCCCCTGATCTTGTGTGGAGGAAAATTCCTTCTTCAGAGGATTTGAACGCATGTGAAAGCAGCAGGGAGAAGAAAATCCCAAAAAGTGTGGGTGCGAGAACACAGCCCTGTTTCACACCACTCAGGATAGGAAAGGGCTCAGTGTATGTCTTTGTTACTTGGGGTCAGTGTGTGTCTTTTTTACTTGCTGTAAGTGTGTGTCTGTGTTACTGGGTATCAGTGTATGTCTTTGTTACTTGGTGTCAGTGCATGTCTTTGTTGCTTGGTGTCTGTGCATGTCTGTGTTAATTGGTGTAAGTGTCTGTCTTTGTTACCTGGTGTCAGTGTATGTCTTGTTTACTTGGTGTAAGTGTGTGTCTGTGTTACTGGGTATCAGTGTATGTCTTTGTTACTTGGTGTCAGTGTATGTCTTTGTTATTTGGTGTAAGCATATGTCTGTGTTACTGGCTATCAGTGTATGTCTTTGTTACTTGGTGTCAGTGTATGTCTTTGTTACTTGGTGTAAGTGTATGTCTTTGTTACTTGGTGCCAGTGTATTTCTTTGTTACTTGGTGTAAGTGTGTGTCTGTGTTACTGGGTATCAGTGTATGTCTGTGTTACTTGGTGTAAGTGTGTGTCTGTGTTACTGGGTATCAGTGTATGTCTTTGTTACTTGGTGTCAGTGTATGTCTGTGTTATTTGGTGTAAGTGTGTGTCTTTTTTACTTGGTGTCAGTGGATGTCTGTGTTACTTGGTGTAAGTGTATGTCTTTGTTACTTGGTGTCAGTGTATGTCTTTGTTACTTGGTGTATGTGTGTGTCTGTGTTACTTGGTATCACTGTATGTCTTTGTTCCTTGGTGTCAGTGTATGTCTTTGTGACATGGTGTCAGTGCATGTCTTTGTTACTCGGTGTCAGTGTCTGTCTTTGTTACTTGGTGTCAGTGTATGTCTTTGTTACTGGGTGTCATTGTATGTCTTTGTTACTGGGTGTCAGTGTATGACTTTGTTACTTGGTGTCAGTGTATGTCTTTGTTACTTGGCGTAAGTGTGTGTCTGTGTTTCTGTGGATCAGTGTATGTCTTTGTTACTTGGTGTTAGTGTGTGTCTGTGTTACTGGGTATCAGTGGATGTCTTTGTTACTTGGTGTCAGTGCATGTCTTTGTTACTTGGTGTAAGTGTATGTCTTTGTTACTTGGTGTCAGTGTATGTCTTTGTTACTTGTTGTAAGTGTGTGTCTGTGTTACTGGGTATCAGTGTATGTCTTTGTTACTTGGTGTCAGTGTATGTCTTTGTTACTTGGTGAAAGTGTGTGTCTGTGTTAGTGGGTATCAGTGTATGTCTTTGTTTTTTGGTGTCAGTGCTTGCCTTTGTTGCTTGGTGCCAGTGCTTGTCTGTGTTACTTCGTGAAAGTGTATGTCTTTGTTACGTGGTGTCAGTGTATGTCTTGTTGACTTTGTGTCAGTGGATGTCTTTGTGACTTGGTGTCAGTGTATTTCTTTGTTGCTGGGTGTCAGTGTATCTCTTTGTGACTTGGTGTCAGTGTATGTCTTTGTTACTTGGTGTCAGTGTGTATCTGTGTTACTGGGAGTTAGTGTCTGTCTTTGTTACTGGGTGCAAGTGTATGTCTTTGTTACTTGGTGTCCGTGTATGTCTTGTTTACTTTGTGTCAGTGGATGTCTTTGTGACTTGGTGTCAGTGTATTTCTTTGTTGCTGGGTGTCAGTGTATCTCTTTGTGACTTGGTGTCAGTGTATGTCTTTGTTACTGGGTGTCAGTGTATGTCTGTGTTACTCTGTGTCAGTGTCTGTCTTTGTTACTGGGTGGTAGTATATCTCTGTGTTGCTGGGTGTCAGTGTCTGTCTGTGTTACTGGGTGTCAGTGTGTGTCTGTGACACTAGGTGTCAGTGTGTGTCTGTGTTACTGGGTGTCAGTGTGTGCTTCTAACTGGGTTTCAGTGTTTGTGTTGCTGGGTGTCAGTGTCTGTCTTTGATACTGGGTGGAAGTGTATGTCTGTGTTGCTGGTTGTCAGTGTATGTCTGTGTTACTGGGTGTCAGTGTGTGTCATTGTTACTGGGTGACAGTGTCTGTTTGTGACACTGTGTGTCAGTGTATGTTTGTCTGTTTCACTGGGTGTCAGTGTGTGCCTGTGATACAGTTGTCAGTGTGTATCTGTGTTACTGTGTTCCACTGTGTGTTTGTTAGTGTTACTGTCTATCAGTGTGTGTCTGTGACACAAGGTGTCATTGTGTGTCTGTGTTACTGGGGGGTCAATGTGTGTGTGTGTGTGTTACTGGGTCTCAGTGTGTGTCTGTGACACTAGGTGTCAGTGTGTGTCTTTGTTACTGGGTGACAGTGTTTGTCTGTGTTACTTGGTGCAAGTGTATGTCTTTGTTACTTGGTGTCAGTGTATGTCTGTGTTACTTGGTGTAAGTGTGTGTCTGTGTTACTGGGTATCAGTGGATGTCTGTGTTCCTGGGGGTCAGTGTGTGTCTGTGTTACTGGGTGTCAGCGTGTGTTTCTAACTGGGTGTCAGTGTGTTTGTTACTGGGTGTAAGTGTGTGTCTGTGTTACTGGGTAACATTGTATGTCTTTGTTACTTGGTGTAAGTGCATGTCTTTGTTACTTGGTGTCAGTGTATGTGTTTGTGACTTGGTGTCAGTGTATGTCTTTGTTACTGGGTGTCAGTGTATGTCTTTGTTACTTGGTGAAAGTGTGTGTCTGTGTTACTGGGTATCAGTGCATGTCTTTGTTACTTGGTGTCAGTGTATGTCTTTGTTACTTGCTGTCAGTGTATGTCTGTGTTATTTGGTGTACGTGTGTGTCTGTGTTACTGGGTATCAGTGTATGTCTTTGTTACTTGGTGTCAGTGTATGTCTGTGTTACTTGGTGTAAGTGTGTGTCTTTGTTTCTTGGTGTAAGTGTATGTCTTTGTTACTTGGTGTCAGTGTATATCTGTGATACTTGGTGTAAGTGTATGTCTTTGTTACTTGGTGTCAGTGTATGTCTTTGTTACTTGGTGTAAGTGTGTGTCTGTGTTACTGGGTATCAGTGTCTGTCTTTGTTACATGGTGTAAGTGTGTGTCTGTGTTACTGGGTATCAGTGTATGTCTTTGTTACTTGGTGTCAGTGTATGTCTGTGTTACTTGGTGTAAGTGTGTGTCTTTGTTACTTGGTGTAAGTGTATGTCTGTGTTACTTGGTATAAGTGTATGTCTTTGTTACTTGGTGTCAGTGTATGTCTTTGTTACTTGGTGTAATTGTGTGTCTGTGTTACTGGGTATCAGTGTATGTCTGTGTTACTGTGGGTTAGTGTGTGTCTGTGTTACTGGGTGTCTGTGTGTGCTTCTAACTGGGTGTCAGTGTGTGTCTGTTAATGGGTGTAAGTGTGTGTCTGTGTTACTGGTTATCATTGTATGTCTTTGTTACTTGGTGTAAGTGTATGTCTTTGTTCCTTGGTGTCAGTTTATGTCTTTGTGACTTGGTGTCAGTGTATGTCTTTGTTACTGGGTGTCAGTGCATGTCTTTGTTGCTTGGTGTAAGTGTGTGTCTGTGTTACTGGGTATCAGTTCATGTCTTTGTTACTTGGTGTCAGTGCATGTCTTTGTTACTTGGTGTAAGTGTGTGTCTTTATTACTTGGTGTCAGTGTAAGTCTTTGTTAATTGGTGTCAGTGTATGTCTTTGTAACTGGGTGTCAGTGTGTGTCTTTGTTACTGGGTGTCAGTGTCTGTCTTTGTTACTTGGTGTCAGTGTGTGTCTGTGTTACTGGGTGTCAGTCTGTTTGTTTGTGTTACTTGGTGTAAGTGTGTGTTTTTGTTACTTGGTGTAAGTGTATGTCTGTGTTACTGGGGGTCAGTGTATGTCTTTGTTCCTGGGTGTCAGTGTCTGTCTTTGTTACTTGGTGTCAGTGTATGTCTTTGTTACTGGGTGTCATTGTATGTCTTTGTTACTGGGTGTCAGTGTATGTCTTTGTTACTTGGTGTCAGTGTATGTCTTTGTTACTGGGTGTCATTGTATGTCTTTGTTACTGGGTGTCAGTGTATGACTTTGTTACTTGGTGTCAGTGTATGTCTTTGTTACTTGGTGTAAGTGTGTGTCTTTGTTACTCGGTGTCAGTGTCTGTCTTTGTTACTTGGTGTCAGTGTATGTCTTTGTTACTGGGTGTCATTGTATGTCTTTGTTACTGGGTGTCAGTGTATGACTTTGTTACTTGGTGTCAGTGTATGTCTTTGTTACTTGGTGTAAGTGTGTGTCTGTGTTTCTGTGGATCAGTGTATGTCTTTGTTACTTGGTGTTAGTGTGTGTCTGTGTTACTGGGTATCAGTGGATGTCTTTGTTACTTGGTGTCAGTGCATGTCTTTGTTACTTGGTGTAAGTGTATGTCTTTGTTACTTGGTGTCAGTGTATGTCTTTGTTACTTGTTGTAAGTGTGTGTCTGTGTTACTGGGTATCAGTGTATGTCTTTGTTACTTGGTGTCAGTGTATGTCTTTGTTACTTGGTGAAAGTGTGTGTCTGTGTTAGTGGGTATCAGTGTATGTCTTTGTTTTTTGGTGTCAGTGCTTGCCTTTGTTGCTTGGTGCCAGTGCTTGTCTGTGTTACTTCGTGAAAGTGTATGTCTTTGTTACGTGGTGTCAGTGTATGTCTTGTTGACTTTGTGTCAGTGGATGTCTTTGTGACTTGGTGTCAGAGTATTTCTTTGTTGCTGGGTGTCAGTGTATCTCTTTGTGACTTGGTGTCAGTGTATGTCTTTGTTACTTGGTGTCAGTGTGTATCTGTGTTACTGGGAGTTAGTGTCTGTCTTTGTTACTGGGTGCAAGTGTATGTCTTTGTTACTTGGTGTCCGTGTATGTCTTGTTTACTTTGTGTCAGTGGATGTCTTTGTGACTTGGTGTCAGTGTATTTCTTTGTTGCTGGGTGTCAGTGTATCTCTTTGTGACTTGGTGTCAGTGTATGTCTTTGTTACTGGGTGTCAGTGTATGTCTGTGTTACTCTGTGTCAGTGTCTGTCTTTGTTACTGGGTGGTAGTATATCTCTGTGTTGCTGGGTGTCAGTGTCTGTCTGTGTTACTGGGTGTCAGTGTGTGTCTGTGACACTAGGTGTCAGTGTGTGTCTGTGTTACTGGGTGTCAGTGTGTGCTTCTAACTGGGTTTCAGTGTTTGTGTTGCTGGGTGTCAGTGTCTGTCTTTGATACTGGGTGGAAGTGTATGTCTGTGTTGCTGGTTGTCAGTGTATGTCTGTGTTACTGGGTGTCAGTGTGTGTCATTGTTACTGGGTGACAGTGTCTGTTTGTGACACTGTGTGTCAGTGTATGTTTGTCTGTTTCACTGGGTGTCAGTGTGTGCCTGTGATACAGTTGTCAGTGTGTATCTGTGTTACTGTGTTCCACTGTGTGTTTGTTAGTGTTACTGTCTATCAGTGTGTGTCTGTGACACAAGGTGTCATTGTGTGTCTGTGTTACTGGGGGGTCAATGTGTGTGTGTGTGTGTAAACTGGGTCTCAGTGTGTGTCTGTGACACTAGGTGTCAGTGTGTGTCTTTGTTACTGGGTGACAGTGTTTGTCTGTGTTACTTGGTGCAAGTGTATGTCTTTGTTACTTGGTGTCAGTGTATGTCTGTGTTACTTGGTGTAAGTGTGTGTCTGTGTTACTGGGTATCAGTGGATGTCTGTGTTCCTGGGGGTCAGTGTGTGTCTGTGTTACTGGGTGTCAGCGTGTGTTTCTAACTGGGTGTCAGTGTGTTTGTTACTGGGTGTAAGTGTGTGTCTGTGTTACTGGGTAACATTGTATGTCTTTGTTACTTGGTGTAAGTGCATGTCTTTGTTACTTGGTGTCAGTGTATGTGTTTGTGACTTGGTGTCAGTGTATGTCTTTGTTACTGGGTGTCAGTGTATGTCTTTGTTACTTGGTGAAAGTGTGTGTCTGTGTTACTGGGTATCAGTGCATGTCTTTGTTACTTGGTGTCAGTGTATGTCTTTGTTACTTGCTGTCAGTGTATGTCTGTGTTATTTGGTGTACGTGTGTGTCTGTGTTACTGGGTATCAGTGTATGTCTTTGTTACTTGGTGTCAGTGTATGTCTGTGTTACTTGGTGTAAGTGTGTGTCTTTGTTTCTTGGTGTAAGTGTATGTCTTTGTTACTTGGTGTCAGTGTATATCTGTGATACTTGGTGTAAGTGTATGTCTTTGTTACTTGGTGTCAGTGTATGTCTTTGTTACTTGGTGTAAGTGTGTGTCTGTGTTACTGGGTATCAGTGTCTGTCTTTGTTACATGGTGTAAGTGTGTGTCTGTGTTACTGGGTATCAGTGTATGTCTTTGTTACTTGGTGTCAGTGTATGTCTGTGTTACTTGGTGTAAGTGTGTGTCTTTGTTACTTGGTGTAAGTGTATGTCTGTGTTACTTGGTATAAGTGTATGTCTTTGTTACTTGGTGTCAGTGTATGTCTTTGTTACTTGGTGTAATTGTGTGTCTGTGTTACTGGGTATCAGTGTATGTCTGTGTTACTGTGGGTTAGTGTGTGTCTGTGTTACTGGGTGTCTGTGTGTGCTTCTAACTGGGTGTCAGTGTGTGTCTGTTAATGGGTGTAAGTGTGTGTCTGTGTTACTGGTTATCATTGTATGTCTTTGTTACTTGGTGTAAGTGTATGTCTTTGTTCCTTGGTGTCAGTTTATGTCTTTGTGACTTGGTGTCAGTGTATGTCTTTGTTACTGGGTGTCAGTGCATGTCTTTGTTGCTTGGTGTAAGTGTGTGTCTGTGTTACTGGGTATCAGTTCATGTCTTTGTTACTTGGTGTCAGTGCATGTCTTTGTTACTTGGTGTAAGTGTGTGTCTTTATTACTTGGTGTCAGTGTAAGTCTTTGTTAATTGGTGTCAGTGTATGTCTTTGTAACTGGGTGTCAGTGTGTGTCTTTGTTACTGGGTGTCAGTGTCTGTCTTTGTTACTTGGTGTCAGTGTGTGTCTGTGTTACTGGGTGTCAGTCTGTTTGTTTGTGTTACTTGGTGTAAGTGTGTGTTTTTGTTACTTGGTGTAAGTGTATGTCTGTGTTACTGGGGGTCAGTGTATGTCTTTGTTCCTGGGTGTCAGTGTCTGTCTTTGTTACTTGGTGTCAGTGTATGTGTTTGCGACTTGGTGTCAGTGTATGTCTTTGTTACTGGGTATCAGTGCATGTCTTTGTTACTTGGTGTCAGTGTATGTGTTTGCGACTTGGTGTCAGTGTATGTCTTTGTTACTGGGTATCAGTGCATGTCTTTGTTACTTGCTGTCAGTGTATGTCTTTGTTACCTGGTGTAAGTGTATGTCTTTGTGACTTGGTGTAAGTTTGTGTCTTTGTTACTTGGTGTCAGTGTATGTCTTTGTTACTTGGTGTCAGTGTATGTCTTTGTTAATGGGTGTCAGTGTATGTCTTTGTGACTTGGTGTCAGTGTATCTCTTTGTTACTAGGTGTCAGTGACTGTCTTCGTTACTTGGTGTCAGTGTGTGTCTGCGTTACTGGGTGTCAGTGTATGTCTTTGTTACTAGGTGTAAATGTATGTCTTTGCTACTTGGTGTCAGTGTATGTGTTTGAGACTTGGTGATAGTGTATGTCTTTGTTACTTGGTGTAAGTGTATGTCTTTGTTACTTGGTGTAGGTGTGTGTCTTTGTTACTTGGTGTCAGTGTATGTCTTTGTTAATTGGTGTCAGTGTAAGTCTTTGTAACTGGGTGTCAGTGTGTGTCTTTGTTACTGGGTGTCATTGTCTGTCTTTGTTACTTGGCGTCAGTGTGTGTCTGTGTTACTGGGTGTCAGTCTGTTTGTTTGTGTTACTGGGTGTCAGTGTGTGTCTGTGTTACTTGGTGTAAGTGTGTGTCTTTGTTACTGGGTGTCAGTGTATGTCTTTGTTACTTGGTGTAAGTGTGTGTCTGTGTTACTGGGTATCAGTGTCTGTCTTTGTTACTTGGTGTAAGTGTGTGTCTGTGTCACTTGCTATCAGTGGATGTCTTTGTGACTTGGTGTCAGTGTATGTCTTTGTTACTTGGTGTCAGCGTATGTCTTTGTTAATTGGTGTCAGTGTGTGTCTGTGTTACTGGGTATCAGTGTATGTCTTTGTGACTTGGTGTCAGTGTATGTCTTTGTGACTTGGTGTGAGTTTATGTCTTTGTTACTTGATGTCAGTGTATGTCTTTGTTACTAGGTGTCAGTGTATTTCTTTGTTACTGTGTGTCAGTGTATGTCTTTGTGTCTTGGTGTCAGTGTATGTCTTTGTTACTTGGTGTAAGTGTATATCTTTGTTACTTGGTGTCAGTGTATGACTTTGTTACTTGATGTCAGTGTATGTCTTTGTTACTAGGTGTCAGTGTATTTCTTTGTTACTGTGTGTCAGTGTATGTCTTTGTGTCTTGGTGTCAGTGTATGTCTTTGTTACTTGGTGTCAGGGTATGTCTTTGTTACTTGGCGTAAGTGTATGTCTTTGTTACTTGGTGTCAGTGTATGTCTTTGTTACTTGGTGTCAGGGTATGTCTTTGTTACTTGGCGTAAGTGTATGTCTTTGTGACTTGGTGTCAGTGTATGTCTTTGTTACTTGGTGTACGTGTGTGTCTGTGTTGCTGGGTATCAGTGTTTGTCTTTGTTACTTGGTGTCAGTGTATGTCTTTGTTACTTGGTGTCATTGTATTTCTTTGTTACTGGGTGTCAGTGCATGTCTTTGTGACTTGGTGTCAGTGTATGTCTTTGTTACTTGGTGTAAGTGTATGTCTTTGTTTCTTGGTGTAAGAGTGTGTCTGTGTTACTGGGTATCAGTGTATGTCTTTGTTACTTGGTGTAAGTGTGTGTCTGTGTTACTGGGTATCAGTGGATGTCTTTGTTACTTGGTGTCAGTGCATGTCTTTGTTACTTGGTGTAAGTGTATGTCTTTGTTACTGGGTATCAGTGTATGTCTTTGTTACTTGTTGTCAGTGTATGTCTTTGTTACTTGGTGTAAGTGTGTGTCTGTGTTACTGTGGATCAGTGTATGTCTTTGTTACTTGGTGTCAGTGCATGTCTTTGTTACTTGGTGTAAGTGTATATCTTTGTTACTTGGTGTCAGTGTATGACTTTGTTACTTGATGTCAGTGTATGTCTTTGTTACTAGGTGTCAGTGTATTTCTTTGTTACTCTGTGTCAGTGTATGTCTTTGTGTCTTGGTGTCAGTGTATGTCTTTGTTACTTGGTGTCAGGGTATGTCTTTGTTACTTGGGGTAAGTGTATGTCTTTGTTACTTGGTGTCAGGGTATGTCTTTGTTACTTGTTGTAAGTGTGTGTCTGTGTTACTGGGTATCAGTGTATGTCTTTGTTACTTGGTGTCAGTGTATGTCTTTGTTACTTGATGTAAGTGTGTGTCTGTGTTACTTGGTGTAAGTGTATGTCTTTGTTACTTGGTGAAAGTTTATGTCTGTGTTACTTGGTGTATGTGTGTGTCTGTGTTACTGGGTATCACTGTATGTCTTTGTTCCTTGGTGTCAGTGTATGTCTTTGTGACTTGGTGTCAGTGTATGTCTTTGTTACTTGGTGTCAGTGTATGACTTTGTTACTTGGTGTCAGTGTATGTCTTTGTTACTTGGTGTAAGTGTGTGTCTGTGTTACTGGGTATCAGTGTATGTCTTTGTTACTTGGTGTAAGTGTATGTCTTTGTTACTTGGTGTCAGTGTATGTCTTTGTTACTCGGTGTCAGTGTATGTCTTTGTTACTTGGTGTAAGTGTATGTCTTTGTTACTTGGTGTCAGTGTATGTCTTTGTTACTTGGTGTAAGTATGTGTCTGTGATACTGGGTATCAGTGTATGTCTTTGTTACTTGGTGTAAGTGTGTGTCTGTGTTACTGGGTATCAGTGGATGTCATTGTAACTTGGTGTCAGTGCATGTCTTTGTTACTTGGTGTAAGTGTATGTCTTTGTTACTTGGTGTCAGTGTATGACTTTGTTACTTGGTGTAAGTGTGTCCCTGTGTTACTGGGTATCAGTGTATGTCTTTGTTACTTGGTGTCAGTGTATTTCTTTGTTACTGGGTGTCAGTGTATGTCTTTGTGACTTGGTGTCAGTGTATGTCTTTGTTACTTGGTGCAAGTTTGTGTCTTGTTACTTGTTGTCAGTGGATGTCTGTGTTACTTTGTGTAAGTGTATGTCTTTGTTATTTGGTGTCAGTGTGTGTCTGTGTTACTGGGTATCAAAGTATGTCTTTGTTCCTAGGTGTCAGTGTATGTCTTTGTGAGTTGGTGTCAGTGTATGTCTTTGTTACTCGTTGTCAGAGTATGTCTTTGTTATTTGGTGTCAGTGTATGTCTTTGTTACTGGGTGTCATTGTATGTCTTTGTTACTTGGTGTCAGTGTATGACTTTGTTACTTGGAGTAAGTGTGTGTCTGTGTTACTGTGGATCAGTGTTTGTCTTTGTTACTTGTTGTAAGTGTGTGTCTGTGTTACTTGGTATCAGTGGATGTCTTTGTTACTTGGTGTCAGTGCATGTCTTTGTTACGTGGTGTAAGTTTATATCTTTGTTGCTTGGTGTCAGTGTATGACTTTGTTACTTGGTGTCAGTGTATGTCTTTGTTACTAGGTGTCAGTGTATTTCTTTGTAACTGGGTGTCAGTGTATGTCTTTGTGACTTGGTGTCAGTGTATGGCTTTGTTACTTGGTGTCGGGGTATGTCTTTGTTACTTGGGGTAAGTGTATGTCTTTGTTACTTGGTGTAAGTGTATGTCTTTGTTACTTGTTGTAAGTGTGTGTCTGTGTTACTGGGTATCAGTGTATGTCTTTCTAACTTGGTGTCAGTGTATGTCTTTGTTACTTGTTGTAAGTGTGTGTCAGTGTTACTTGGTGTAAGTGTATGTCTTTGTTACTTGGTGTCAGTGTATGTCTTTGTTACTTGGTGTATGTGTGTGTCTGTGTTACTGGGTATCACTGTATGTCTTTGTTCCTTGGTGTCAGTGTATGTCTTTGTGACTTGGTGTCAGTGTATGTCTTTGTTACTTGGTGTAAGTGTGTGTCTGAGTTACTGGGTATCAGTGTATGTCTTTGTTACTTGGTGTAAGTGTATGCCTTTGTTACTTGGTGTCGGTGTATGTCTTTGTTACTCGGTGTCAGAGTATGTCTTTGTTATTTGGTGTAAGTGTATGTCTTTGTTGCTTGGTGTCAGTGTATGACTTTGTTACTTGGTGTCAGTGTATGTCTTTGTTACTAGGTGTCAGTGTATTTCTTTGTAACTGGGTGTCAGTGTATGTCTTTGTGACTTGGTGTCAGTGTATGTCTTTGTTACTTGGTGTCGGGGTATGTCTTTGTTACTTTTGGTAAGTGTATGTCTTTGTTACTTGGTGTAAGTGTATGTCTTTGTTACTTGTTGTAAGTGTGTGTCTGTGTTACTGGGTATCAGTGTATGTCTTTCTAACTTGGTGTCAGTGTATGTCTTTGTTACTTGGTGTAAGTGTGTGTCAGTGTTACTTGGTGTAAGTGTATGTCTTTGTTACTTGGTGTCAGTGTATGTCTTTGTTACTTGGTGTATGTGTGTGTCTGTGTTACTGGGTATCACTGTATGTCTTTGTTCCTTGGTGTCAGTGTATGTCTTTGTGACTTGGTGTAAGTGTATGTCTTTGTTACTTGGTGTCAGTGTATGACTTTGTTACTTGGTGTCAGTGTATGTCTTTGTTACTTGGTGTAAGTGTGTGTCTGAGTTACTGGGTATCAGTGTATGTCTTTGTTACTTGGTGTAAGTGTATGCCGTTGTTACTTGGTGTCGGTGTATGTCTTTGTTACTCGGTGTCAGTGTATGTCTTTGTTACTTGGTGTAAGTGTATGTCTTTGTTACTTGGTGTCAGTGTATGTCTTTGTTACTTGGTGTATGTGTGTGTCTGTGTTACTGGATATCACTGTATGTCTTTGTTCCTTGGTGTCAATGTATGTCTTTGTGACTTGGTGTCAGTGCATGTCTTTGTTACTTGGTGTCAGTGTATGACTTTGTTACTTGGTGTCAGTGTATGTCTTTGTTACTTGGTGTAAGTGTGTGTCTGTGTTGCTGGGTATCAGTGTATGTCTTTGTTACTTGGTGTCAGTGTATGTCTTTGTTACTTGGTGTCAGAGTATTTCTTTGTTACTGGGTGTCAGTGTATGTCTTTCTGACTTGGTGTCAGTGTATATCTTTGTTAAATGGTGTAAGTGTATGTCTTTGTTACTTGGTGTAAGTGTGTGTCTGTGTTACTGGGTATCAGCGTATGTCTTTGTTACTTGGTGTATGTGTGTATCTGTGTTACTGGTCATCAGTGGATGTCTTTGTTACTTGGTGTCAGTGCATGTCTTTGTTTCTTGGTTACAGTGTATGACTTTGTTACTTGGTGTAAGTGTGTGTCTGTGTTACTGGGTATCAGTGTATGTCTTTGTTACTTGGTGTATGTGTGTATCTGTGTTACTGGTCATCAGTGGATGTCTTTGTTACTTGGTGTAAGTGTATGTCTTTGTTACCGTGTGTCAGTGTATGACTTTTGTTACTTGGTGTCAGTGTATGTCTTTGTGACTTGGTGTCAGTGTATGTCTTTGTTACGTGGTGTCAGGGTATGTCTTTTTTACTTGGTGTAAGTGTATGTCTTTATTACTTGGTGTCAGTGTATTTCTTTGTTACTGGGTGTCAGTGTATGTCTTTGTGACTTGGTGTCAGTGTATGTCTTTGTTACTTGGTGTCAGGGTATGTCTTTGTTACTTGGTGTAAGTGTATGTCTTTGTTACTTGGTGTCAGTGTATGTCTTTGTTACTTGTTGTAAGTGTGTGTCTGTGTTACTGGGGATCAGTGTATGTCTTTGTTACTTGGTGTCAGTGTATGTCTTTGTTACTTGGTGTAAGTGTGTGTCTGTGTTACTTGGTGTAAGTGTATGTCTTTGTTACTTGGTGTCAGTGTATGTCTTTGTTACTTGATGAATGTGTGTGTCTGTGTTACTGGGTATCATTGTATGTCTTTGTTCCTTGGTGTCAGTGTATGTCTTTGTGACTTGGTGTCAGTGTATGTCTTTGTTACTTGGTGTCAGTGTATGTCTTTGTTACTTGTTGTAAGTGTGTGTCTGTGTTACTGGGGATCAGTGTATGTCTTTGTTACTTGGTGTCAGTGTATGTCTTTGTTACTTGGTGTAATTGTGTGTCTGTGTTACTTGGTTTAAGTGTATGTCTTTGTTATTTGGTGTCAGTGTATGTCTTTGTTACTTGGTGTATGTGTGTGTCTGTGTTACTGGGTATCATTGCATGTCTTTGTTCCTTGGTGTCAGTGTATGTCTTTGTTACTTGGTGTCAGTGTATGACTTTATTACTTGGTGTCAGTTGATGACTTTGTTACTTGGTGTAAGTGTTTGTCTGTGGTACTGGGTATCAGTGTATGTCTTTGTTACTTGGTGTAAGTGTGTGTCTGTGTTACTGGGTATCAGTGTATGTCTTTGTTACTTGGTGTCAATGTATGTCTTTGTTACTTGGTGTAAGTGTCTGTCTGTGTTACTTAGTGTAAGTGTATGTCTTTGTTACTTGGTGTCAGTGTATGTCTTTGTTACTTGGTGTATGTGTGTGTCTGTGTTACTGGGTATCATTGTATGTCTTTGTTCCTTGGTGTCAGTGTATGTCTTTGTTACTTGGTGTCAGTGTATTTCTTTGTTACTGGGTGTCAGTGTATGTCTTTGTGACTTGGTGTAAGTGTGTGTCTGTGTTACTTGGTGTAAGTGTATGTCTTTGTTACTTGGTGTCAGTGTATGTCTTTGTTACTTGATGTATGTGTGTGTCTGTGTTCCTGGGTATCATTGTATGTCTTTGTTCCTTGGTGTCAGTGTATGTCGTTGTGACTTGGTGTCAGTGTATGTCTTTGTGACTTGGTGTCAGTGTATGACTTTGTTACTTGGTGTCAGTGTATGTCTTTGTTACTTGGTGTCAGTGTATTTCTTTGTTACTGGGTGTCAGTGTCTGTCTTTGTGACTTGGTGTCAGTGTATGTCTTTGTTACTTGGCGTAAGTGTATGTCTTTTTTACTTGGTGTAAGTGTGTGTCTGTGGTCCTGGGTATCAGTGTATGTCTTTGTTACTTGGTGTAAGTGTGTGTCTGTGTCACTGGGTATCAAAAGAGGTCTTTGTTACTTGGTGTAAGTGCATGTCTTTGTTACTTGGTGCAAGTGTATGTCTTTGTTACTTGGTGTCAGTGTGTGACTTTGTTACTTGGTGTAAGTGTGTGTCTGTGTTACTGTGTATCAGTGTATGTCTTTGTTACTTGGTGTCAGTGTATTTCTTTGTTACTTGGTGTCAGTGTATGTCTTAGTGACTTGGTGTCAGTGTGTGTCTTTGTTACTTGGTGTCAAGGTATGTCTTTGTTACTTGGTGTAAGTGTATGTCTTTGTTACTTGGTGTCAGTGTATGTCTTTGTTACTTGTTGTAAGTGTGTGTCTGTGTTACTGGGTATCAGTGTATGTCTTTGTTACTTGGTGTCAGTGTATGTCTTTGTTACTTGGTGTAAGTTTGTGTCTGTGTTACTTGGTGTAAGTGTATGTCTTTGTTACTTGGTGTCAGTGTATGTCTTTGTTACTTGGTGTATATTTGTGTCTGTGTTACTGGGTATCATTGTATGACTTTGTTCCTTGGTGTCAGCGTATGTCTTTGTGACTTGGTGTCACTGTATGTCTTTTTTGTTCCTTGGTGTCAGTGTATGACTTTGTTACTTGGTGTCAGTGTATGTCTTTGTTACTTGGTGTCAGTGTGTGTCTGTGTTACTGGGTATCAGTGTATGTCTTTGTTACTTGGTGTAAGTGTGTGTCTGTGTTACTGGGTATCAGTGGATGTCATTGTTACTTGGTGTCACTGCATGTCTTTGTTACTTGGTGTAAGTGTATGTATTTGTTACTTGATGTCAGTGTATGACTTTGTTACTTGGTGTAAGTGTGTGTCTGTGATACTGGGTATCAGTGTATGTCTTTGTTACTTGGTGTCAGTGTATTTCTTTGTTACTGGGTGTCAGTGTATGTCTTTGTGACTTGGTGTCAGTGTATGTCTTTGTTACTTGGTGTCAGTGTATGTCTTTGTTACTTGGTGTAAGTGTATGTCTTTGTTACTTGGTGTCAATGTATGTCTTTGTTACTTGGTGTCAGTGTGTGTCTGTGTTACTGGGTATCTGTGTATGTCTTTGTTACTTGGTGTCAGTGTATGTCTTTGTTACTTGGCGTCAGCGTATGTCCTTGTTACTTGTTGTAAGTGTGTGTCTGTGTTACTGGGTATCAGTGTTCTTTTGGGCCTCCTTATCTCGAGAGACAATGGATACGCGCCTGGAGGTGGTCAGTGGTTTGTGAAGCAGCGCCTGGAGTTGCTATAAAGGCCAATTCTGGAGTGACAGGCTCTTCCACAGGTGCTGCAGAGAAATTTGTTTGTTGGGGCTGTTGCACAGTTGGCTCTCCCCTTGCGCCTCTGTCTTTTTTCCTGCCAACTACTAAGTCTCTTCGACTCGCCACAATTTAGCCCTGTCTTTATGGCTGCCCGCCAGCTCTGGCGAATGCTGGCAACTGACTCCCACGACTTGTGATCAATGTCACACGATTTCATGTCGCGTTTGCAGACGTCTTTATAACGGAGACATGGACGGCCGGTGGGTCTGATACCATTGGCGAGCTCGCTGTACAATGTGTCTTTGGGGATCCTGCAATCTTCCATGCGGCTCACATGGCCAAGCCATCTCAAGCGCCGCTGACTCAGTAGTGTGTATAAGCTGGGGATGTTGGCCGCTTCAAGGACTTCTGTGTTGGAGATATAGTCCTGCCACCTGATGCCAAGTATTCTCCGAAGGCAGCGAAGATGGAATGAATTGAGACGTCGCTCTTGGCTGGCATACGTTGTCCAGGCCTCGCTGCCGTAGAGCAAGGTACTGAGGACACAGGCCTGATACACTCGGACTTTTGTGTTCCGTGTCAGTGCGCCATTTTCCCACACTCTCTTGGCCAGTCTGAACATAGCAGTGGAAGCCTTACCCATGCGCTTGTTGATTTCTGCATCTAGAGACAGGTTACTGGTGATAGTTGAGCCTAGGTAGGTGAACTCATGAACCACTTCCAGAGCGTGGTCTCCAATATTGATGGATGGAGCATTTCTGACATCCTGCCCCATGATGTTCGTTTTCTTGAGGCTGATGGTTAGGCCAAATTCATTGCAGGCAGACGCAAACCTGTCGATGAGACTCTGCAGGCATTCTTCAGTGTGAGATGTTAAAGCAGCATCGTCAGCAAAGAGGAGTTCTCTGATGAGGACTTTCCGTACTTTGGACTTCGCTCTTAGACGGGCAAGGTTGAACAACCTGCCCCCTGATCTTGTGTGGAGGAAAATTCCTTCTTCAGAGGATTTGAACGCATGTGAAAGCAGCAGGGAGAAGAAAATCCCAAAAAGTGTGGGTGCGAGAACACAGCCCTGTTTCACACCACTCAGGATAGGAAAGGGCTCAGTGTATGTCTTTGTTACTTGGGGTCAGTGTGTGTCTTTTTTACTTGCTGTAAGTGTGTGTCTGTGTTACTGGGTATCAGTGTATGTCTTTGTTACTTGGTGTCAGTGCATGTCTTTGTTGCTTGGTGTCTGTGCATGTCTGTGTTAATTGGTGTAAGTGTCTGTCTTTGTTACCTGGTGTCAGTGTATGTCTTGTTTACTTGGTGTAAGTGTGTGTCTGTGTTACTGGGTATCAGTGTATGTCTTTGTTACTTGGTGTCAGTGTATGTCTTTGTTATTTGGTGTAAGCATATGTCTGTGTTACTGGCTATCAGTGTATGTCTTTGTTACTTGGTGTCAGTGTATGTCTTTGTTACTTGGTGTAAGTGTATGTCTTTGTTACTTGGTGCCAGTGTATTTCTTTGTTACTTGGTGTAAGTGTGTGTCTGTGTTACTGGGTATCAGTGTATGTCTGTGTTACTTGGTGTAAGTGTGTGTCTGTGTTACTGGGTATCAGTGTATGTCTTTGTTACTTGGTGTCAGTGTATGTCTGTGTTATTTGGTGTAAGTGTGTGTCTTTTTTACTTGGTGTCAGTGGATGTCTGTGTTACTTGGTGTAAGTGTATGTCTTTGTTACTTGGTGTCAGTGTATGTCTTTGTTACTTGGTGTATGTGTGTGTCTGTGTTACTTGGTATCACTGTATGTCTTTGTTCCTTGGTGTCAGTGTATGTCTTTGTGACATGGTGTCAGTGCATGTCTTTGTTACTCGGTGTCAGTGTCTGTCTTTGTTACTTGGTGTCAGTGTATGTCTTTGTTACTGGGTGTCATTGTATGTCTTTGTTACTGGGTGTCAGTGTATGACTTTGTTACTTGGTGTCAGTGTATGTCTTTGTTACTTGGTGTAAGTGTGTGTCTGTGTTTCTGTGGATCAGTGTATGTCTTTGTTACTTGGTGTTAGTGTGTGTCTGTGTTACTGGGTATCAGTGGATGTCTTTGTTACTTGGTGTCAGTGCATGTCTTTGTTACTTGGTGTAAGTGTATGTCTTTGTTACTTGGTGTCAGTGTATGTCTTTGTTACTTGTTGTAAGTGTGTGTCTGTGTTACTGGGTATCAGTGTATGTCTTTGTTACTTGGTGTCAGTGTATGTCTTTGTTACTTGGTGAAAGTGTGTGTCTGTGTTAGTGGGTATCAGTGTATGTCTTTGTTTTTTGGTGTCAGTGCATGCCTTTGTTGCTTGGTGCCAGTGCTTGTCTGTGTTACTTCGTGAAAGTGTATGTCTTTGTTACGTGGTGTCAGTGTATGTCTTGTTGACTTTGTGTCAGTGGATGTCTTTGTGACTTGGTGTCAGTGTATTTCTTTGTTGCTGGGTGTCAGTGTATCTCTTTGTGACTTGGTGTCAGTGTATGTCTTTGTTACTTGGTGTCAGTGTGTATCTGTGTTACTGGGAGTTAGTGTCTGTCTTTGTTACTGGGTGCAAGTGTATGTCTTTGTTACTTGGTGTCCGTGTATGTCTTGTTTACTTTGTGTCAGTGGATGTCTTTGTGACTTGGTGTCAGTGTATTTCTTTGTTGCTGGGTGTCAGTGTATCTCTTTGTGACTTGGTGTCAGTGTATGTCTTTGTTACTGGGTGTCAGTGTATGTCTGTGTTACTCTGTGTCAGTGTCTGTCTTTGTTACTGGGTGGTAGTATATCTCTGTGTTGCTGGGTGTCAATGTCTGTCTGTGTTACTGGGTGTCAGTGTGTGTCTGTGACACTAGGTGTCAGTGTGTGTCTGTGTTACTGGGTGTCAGTGTGTGCTTCTAACTGGGTGTCAGTGTTTGTGTTGCTGGGTGTCAGTGTCTGTCTTTGATACTGGGTGGAAGTGTATGTCTGTGTTGCTGGTTGTCAGTGTATGTCTGTGTTACTGGGTGTCAGTGTGTGTCATTGTTACTGGGTGACAGTGTCTGTTTGTGACACTGTGTGTCAGTGTATGTTTGTCTGTTTCACTGGGTGTCAGTGTGTGCCTGTGATACAGTTGTCAGTGTGTATCTGTGTTACTGTGTTCCACTGTGTGTTTGTTAGTGTTACTGTCTATCAGTGTGTGTCTGTGACACAAGGTGTCATTGTGTGTCTGTGTTACTGGGGGGTCAATGTGTGTGTGTGTGTGTTACTGGGTCTCAGTGTGTGTCTGTGACACTAGGTGTCAGTGTGTGTCTTTGTTACTGGGTGACAGTGTTTGTCTGTGTTACTTGGTGCAAGTGTATGTCTTTGTTACTTGGTGTCAGTGTATGTCTGTGTTACTTGGTGTAAGTGTGTGTCTGTGTTACTGGGTATCAGTGGATGTCTGTGTTCCTGGGGGTCAGTGTGTGTCTGTGTTACTGGGTGTCAGCGTGTGTTTCTAACTGGGTGTCAGTGTGTTTGTTACTGGGTGTAAGTGTGTGTCTGTGTTACTGGGTAACATTGTATGTCTTTGTTACTTGGTGTAAGTGCATGTCTTTGTTACTTGGTGTCAGTGTATGTGTTTGTGACTTGGTGTCAGTGTATGTCTTTGTTACTGGGTGTCAGTGTATGTCTTTGTTACTTGGTGAAAGTGTGTGTCTGTGTTACTGGGTATCAGTGCATGTCTTTGTTACTTGGTGTCAGTGTATGTCTTTGTTACTTGCTGTCAGTGTATGTCTGTGTTATTTGGTGTACGTGTGTGTCTGTGTTACTGGGTATCAGTGTATGTCTTTGTTACTTGGTGTCAGTGTATGTCTGTGTTACTTGGTGTAAGTGTGTGTCTTTGTTTCTTGGTGTAAGTGTATGTCTTTGTTACTTGGTGTCAGTGTATATCTGTGATACTTGGTGTAAGTGTATGTCTTTGTTACTTGGTGTCAGTGTATGTCTTTGTTACTTGGTGTAAGTGTGTGTCTGTGTTACTGGGTATCAGTGTCTGTCTTTGTTACATGGTGTAAGTGTGTGTCTGTGTTACTGGGTATCAGTGTATGTCTTTGTTACTTGGTGTCAGTGTATGTCTGTGTTACTTGGTGTAAGTGTGTGTCTTTGTTACTTGGTGTAAGTGTATGTCTGTGTTACTTGGTATAAGTGTATGTCTTTGTTACTTGGTGTCAGTGTATGTCTTTGTTACTTGGTGTAATTGTGTGTCTGTGTTACTGGGTATCAGTGTATGTCTGTGTTACTGTGGGTTAGTGTGTGTCTGTGTTACTGGGGGTCTGTGTGTGCTTCTAACTGGGTGTCAGTGTGTGTCTGTTAATGGGTGTAAGTGTGTGTCTGTGTTACTGGTTATCATTGTATGTCTTTGTTACTTGGTGTAAGTGTATGTCTTTGTTCCTTGGTGTCAGTTTATGTCTTTGTGACTTGGTGTCAGTGTATGTCTTTGTTACTGGGTGTCAGTGCATGTCTTTGTTGCTTGGTGTAAGTGTGTGTCTGTGTTACTGGGTATCAGTTCATGTCTTTGTTACTTGGTGTCAGTGCATGTCTTTGTTACTTGGTGTAAGTGTGTGTCTTTATTACTTGGTGTCAGTGTAAGTCTTTGTTAATTGGTGTCAGTGTATGTCTTTGTAACTGGGTGTCAGTGTGTGTCTTTGTTACTGGGTGTCAGTGTCTGTCTTTGTTACTTGGTGTCAGTGTGTGTCTGTGTTACTGGGTGTCAGTCTGTTTGTTTGTGTTACTTGGTGTAAGTGTGTGTTTTTGTTACTTGGTGTAAGTGTATGTCTGTGTTACTGGGGGTCAGTGTATGTCTTTGTTCCTGGGTGTCAGTGTATGTCTTTGTGACTTGGTGTCAGTGTATGTGTTTGCGACTTGGTGTCAGTGTATGTCTTTGTTAATGGGTATCAGTGCATGTCTTTGTTACTTGGTGTCAGTGTATGTGTTTGCGACTTGGTGTCAGTGTATGTCTTTGTTACTGGGTATCAGTGCATGTCTTTGTTACTTGCTGTCAGTGTATGTCTTTGTTACCTGGTGTAAGTGTATGTCTTTGTGACTTGGTGTAAGTTTGTGTCTTTGTTACTTGGTGTCAGTGTATGTCTTTGTTACTTGGTGTCAGTGTATGTCTTTGTTAATGGGTGTCAGTGTATGTCTTTGTGACTTGGTGTCAGTGTATCTCTTTGTTACTAGGTGTCAGTGACTGTCTTCGTTACTTGGTGTCAGTGTGTGTCTGCGTTACTGGGTGTCAGTGTATGTCTTTGTTACTAGGTGTAAATGTATGTCTTTGCTACTTGGTGTCAGTGTATGTGTTTGAGACTTGGTGATAGTGTATGTCTTTGTTACTTGGTGTAAGTGTATGTCTTTGTTACTTGGTGTAGGTGTGTGTCTTTGTTACTTGGTGTCAGTGTATGTCTTTGTTAATTGGTGTCAGTGTAAGTCTTTGTAACTGGGTGTCAGTGTGTGTCTTTGTTACTGGGTGTCATTGTCTGTCTTTGTTACTTGGCGTCAGTGTGTGTCTGTGTTACTGGGTGTCAGTCTGTTTGTTTGTGTTACTGGGTGTCAGTGTGTGTCTGTGTTACTTGGTGTAAGTGTGTGTCTTTGTTACTGGGTGTCAGTGTATGTCTTTGTTACTTGGTGTAAGTGTGTGTCTGTGTTACTGGGTATCAGTGTCTGTCTTTGTTACTTGGTGTAAGTGTGTGTCTGTGTCACTTGCTATCAGTGGATGTCTTTGTGACTTGGTGTCAGTGTATGTCTTTGTTACTTGGTGTCAGCGTATGTCTTTGTTAATTGGTGTCAGTGTGTGTCTGTGTTACTGGGTATCAGTGTATGTCTTTGTGACTTGGTGTCAGTGTATGTCTTTGTGACTTGGTGTGAGTTTATGTCTTTGTTACTGATTCTTAGTGTTTCTCTGTGTTACTGTGTGTCAGTGTGTATCTGTGACACTAGATGTCAGTATTTAGTTTAGTTTGGAGATACAGCACTTAAACAGGCCCTGCGGCCCACTGAGTCTGTGCCGACCATCAACCACACATTTATATTAATCCTACACGAATCCCGTATTACTATCACATCCCCACCTGTCCCCATATATTTTCCTACCAACGAAGTATACTAGGGACAATTTATGATGGCCAATTAACCTATCAACCTGCAAGTCTTTGGCATGTGGGAGGAAACCGGAGCACCCGGAGGAAACCCACGCAGACACAGGGAGAACTAGCAAACTCTGCACAGGCAGTACCCAGAATCGAACCCGGGTCCCTGGAGCTGTGAGACTGCGGTGCTAACCACTGCGCCAATGTGCCCCCCACCCCCCTGGTGTGCGCCTGTGTTACTGGGTATCAGTGTATGTCTTTGTTAATTGGTGTCAGTGCATGTCTGTATTACTTGGTGTAAGTGTGTGTCTTTGTTACTTGGTGTAAGTGTATGTCTTTGTTACTTGGTGTCAGTGTATGTCTGCGTTACTGGGTGTCAGTGTATGTCTTTGTTACTAGGTGTAAATGTATGTCTTTGCTACTTGGTGTCAGTGTATGTGTTTGAGACTTGGTGATAGTGTATGTCTTTGTTACTTGGTGTAAGTGTATGTCTTTGTTACTTGGTGTAGGTGTGTGTCTTTGTTACTTGGTGTCAGTGTCTGTCTTTGTTAATTGGTGTCAGTGTAAGTCTTTGTAACTGGGTGTCAGTGTGTGTCTTTGTTACTGGGTGTCATTGTCTGTCTTTGTTACTTGGCGTCAGTGTGTCTCTGTGTTACTGGGTGTCAGTCTGTTTGTTTGTGTTACTGGGTGTCAGTGTGTGTCTGTGTTACTTGGTGTAAGTGTGTGTCTTTGTTACTGGGTGTCAGTGTATGTCTTTGTTACTTGGTGTAAGTGTGTGTCTGTGTTACTGGGTATCAGTGTCTGTCTTTGTTACTTGGTGTAAGTGTGTGTCTGTGTCACTTGCTATCAGTGGATGTCTTTGTGACTTGGTGTCAGTGTATGTCTTTGTTACTTGTTGTCAGCGTATGTCTTTGTTAATTGGTGTCAGTGTGTGTCTGTGTTACTGGGTATCAGTGTATGTCTTTGTGACTTGGTGTCAGTGTATGTCTTTGTGACTTGGTGTGAGTTTATGTCTTTGTTACTGATTCTTAGTGTTTCTCTGTGTTACTGGGTGTCAGTGTGTATCTGTGACACTAGATGTCAGTATTTAGTTTAGTTTGGAGATACAGCACTTAAACAGGCCCTGCGGCCCACCGAGTCTGTGCCGACCATCAACCACATATTTATATTAATCCTACACGAATCCCGTATTACTATCACATCCCCACCTGTCCCCATATATTTTCCTACCAACGACGTATTCTAGGGACAATTTATGATGGCCAATTAACCTACCAACCTGCAAGTCTTTGGCATGTGGGAGGAAACCGGAGCACCCGGAGGAAACCCACGCAGACACAGGGAGAACTAGCAAACTCTGCACAGGCAGTACCCAGAATCGAACACGGGTCCCTGGAGCTGTGAGACTGCGGTGCTAACCACTGCGCCAGTGTGCCCCCCACCCCCCTGGTGTGCGCCTGTGTTACTGGGTATCAGTGTATGTCTTTGTTAATTGGTGTCAGTGCATGTCTGTATTACTTGGTGTAAGTGTGTGTCTTTGTTACTTGGTGTAAGTGTATGTCTTTGTTACTTGGTGTCAGTGTATGTCTTTGTTACTTGGTGTCAGTGTATGTCTTTGTTACTGGGTGTCAGTGTATGTCTTTGTGACTTGGTGTCAGTGTATGTCTTTGTTACTAGGTGTCAGTGACTGTCTTCGTTACTTGGTGTCAGTGTGTGTCTGCGTTACTGGGTGTCAGTGTATGTCTTTGTTACTAGGTGTAAATGTATGTCTTTGCTACTTGGTGTCAGTGTATGTGTTTGAGACTTGGTGATAGTGTATGTCTTTGTTACTTGGTGTAAGTGTATGTCTTTGTTACTTGGTGTAGGTGTGTGTCTTTGTTACTTGGTGTCAGTGTATGTCTTTGTTAATTGGTGTCAGTGTATGTCTTTGTAACTGGGTGTCAGTGTGTGTCTTTGTTACTGGGTGTCAGTGTCTGTTTTTGTTACTTGGTGTCAGTGTGTGTCTGTGTTACTGGGTGTAAGTGTGTGTCTGTGTTACTTGCTATCAGTGTATGTCTTTGTGACTTGGTGTCAGTGTATGTCTTTGTTACTTGGTGTAAGTGTGTGTCTGTGTTACTGGGTATCAGTGTATGCCTTTGTTACTTGGTGTAAGTGTATGTCTTTGTTACCTGGTGTCAGTGTATGACTTTGTTACTTGGTGTCAGTGTATGTCTTTGTTACTTGGTGTCAGTGTATGTCTTTGTTAATTGGTGTCAGTGTGTGTCTGTGTTACTGGGTATCAGTGTATGTCTTTGTGACTTGGTGTCAGTGTATGTCTGTATTACTTGATGTAAGTGTGTGTCTTTGTTACTTGGTGTAAGTGTATGTCTGTGCTACTGGGGGTCAGTGTATGTCTTTGTTACTGGGTGTCAGTGTATGTCTTTGTGACTTGGTGTCAGTGTATGTGTTTGCGACCTGGTGTCAGTGTATGTCTTTGTTACTGGGTATCAGTGCATGTCTTTGTTACTTGGTGTCAGTGTATGTGTTTGCGACTTGGTGTCAGTGTATGTCTTTGTTACTGGGTATCAGTGCATGTCTTCGTTACTTGGTGTCAGTGTATGTCTTTGTTACCTGGTGTAAGTGTATGTCTTTGTTACTTGGTGTAAGTTTGTGTCTTTGTTACTTGGTGTCAGTGTATGTCTTTGTTACTTGGTGTCAGTGTATGTCTTTGTTACTGGGTGTCAGTGTATGTCTTTGTGACTTGGTGTCAGTGTATGTCTTTGTTACTAGGTGTCAGTGACTGTCTTCGTTACTTGGTGTCAGTGTGTGTCTGCGTTACTGGGTGTCAGTGTATGTCTTTGTTACTAGGTGTAAATGTATGTCTTTGCTACTTGGTGTCAGTGTATGTGTTTGTGACTTGGTGATAGTGTATGTCTTTGTTACTTGGTGTAAGTGTATGTCTTTGTTACTTGGTGTAGGTGTGTGTCTTTGTTACTTGGTGTCAGTGTATGTCTTTGTTACTTGGTGTCAGTGTCTGTCTTTGTTACTGGGTGTCAGTGTTTGTCTTTGTTACTTGGTGTCAGTGTGTGTCTTTGTTACTTGGTGTCAGTGTATGTCTTTGTTACTTGGTGTCAGTGTATGTCTTTGTTACTAGGTGTCAGTGGCTGTCTTCATTACTTGGTGTCAGTGTGTGTCTGTATTACTGGGTGTCAGTGTCTGTCTTTGTTACTGTGTACCCGTGTTTCTCTGTGTTACTTGGTGTCAAGTGTATGTCTGTTTGTGTTACTGGGTGTCAGTGTATGTCTTTGTTACTTGGTGTAAGTGTGTGTCTGTGTTACTGGGTATCAGTGTCTGTCTTTGTTACTTGGTGTAAGTGTGTGTCTGTGTTACTGGGGATCTGTGTATGTCTTTGTTACTTGGTATCAGTGTATGTCTTTGTTACGTGCTGTCAGTGTATGTCTGTGTTACTTGGTGTAAGTGTGTGTCTTTGTTACTTGGTGTCAGTGTATGTCTTTGTTACTTGGTGTCAGTGTGTGTCTGTGCTACTGGGTATCAGTGTATGTCTTTGTTACGGGGTGTCAGTGTGTGTCTGTGTTACTTGCTATCACTGTATGTCTTTGTTACTGTGCACCAGTGTTTCTCTGTGTCAGTGTTTGTTTGTTTGTGTTACTGGGTGTCAGTGTGTGTCTGTGACACTAGGTGTCAGTATTTAGTTTAGTTTAGAGATGCAACACTGAAACAGCCCCTTCGTCCCACCGTGTCTGTGCCGATCTTCAAACACCCATTTATACTAATCCTACACTAATCCCGTACTCCTATCACATTCTCACCTGTCCCTATATATTTCCCGACCACCGACCTATACTAGGGGCAATTTATCATGGCCAATTAACCTATCAACCTGCAAGTCTTTGGCATGTGGGAGGAAACCGGAGCATCCGGAGGAAACCCACGCAGACACAGGGAGAACTTGCAAACTCCGCACAGGCAGTACCCAGAATCGAACCCGGGGTCCCTGTAGCTGTGAGGCTGCAGTGCTAACCACTGCGCCAATGTGCCCCCCCCCCAGTGTGTGTCTGTGTTACTGGGTATCAGTGTATGTCTTTGTTACTTGGTGTCATTGTATGTCAAAATACATGGTGTAAGTATATGTCTTTGTTACTTGGTGTAATTGTCTGCCTTTGTTAATTGGAGTCAGTGTATGTCTGTGTTACTTGGTGTAACTGTGTGTCTTTGTTACTTGGTGTAATTGTATGTCTTTGTTACTTGGTATCAGTGTCTGTCTTTGTTACTGGGTGTAAGTGTGTGTCTGTGTTACTGGGTATCAAAGTATGTCTTTGTTACTTGGTATCAGTGTATGTCTTTGTTACTGGGTATCAGTGTCTGTCTTTGTTACTTGGTGTAAGTGTGTGTCTGTGTTACTGGGTATCAGTGTATGTCTTTGTTACTTGGTATCAGTGTATGACTTTGTTACGTGCTGTCAGTGTATGTCAGTGTTACTTGGTGTACGTGTGTGTCTTTGTTACTTGGTGTAAGTGTATGTCTTTGTTACTTGGTGTCAGTGTATGTCTTTGTTACTTGGTGTCAGTGTGTGTCTGTGTAACTGGGTATCAGTGTATGTCTTTGTTACTTGGTGTCAGTGTATGTCTGTGTTACTTGTTGTAAGTGTGTGTCTGTGTTACTGGGTGTCAGTGTGTGTCTGTGTTACTTGGTGTTATTGTATGTCTTTGTTACTTGGTGTCCGTGTGTGTCTGTGTTACTGGGTGTCAGTGTATGTCTTTGTTACTTGGTGTAAGAGTGTGTCTGTGTTACTGGGTATCAGTGCATGTCTTTGTTATTTGGTGTCAGTGTCTGTCTGTGTTACTTGTTGTAAGTGTGTATCTGTGTTACTGGGTATCAGCGTATGTCTTTGTGACTTGGTGTCAGTGTGTCTTTGTTACTGGGTGTCAGTGTTTGTCTTTGTTACTTGGTGTAAATGTATGTCTTTGCGACTTGGTGTCAGTGTCTGTCTTTGTTACTTGGTGTAAGTGTGTGTCTGTGTTACTGGTTATCAGTGTATGTCTTTGTTACTTGGTGTCAGTGTATGTCAAAATACATGGTGTAAGTATAAGTCTTTGTTACTTGGTGTAATTGTCTGTCTTTGTTAATTGGAGTCAGTGTATGTCTGTGTTATTTGGTGTAAGTGTGTGTCTTTGTTACTTGGTGTAATTGTATGTCATTGTTACTTGGTGTCAGTGTATGTCCTTGTTACTTGGTGTCAGTGTGTGTCTGTGTGAATTGGTATCAGTGCATGTCTTTGTGACTTGGTGTCAGTGTATGTCTTTTTTACTGGACGTCAGTGTGTGTCTGTGTTACTTGGTGTCAGTGTATGTCTTTGTTGCTGTGTATCAGTGTTTCTCTGTGTTCCTGGGTGTCCGTGTGTGTTTGTTTGTGTTACTGTGTGTCAGTGTGTGTCTGTGTTACTTGGTGTAAGTATATGTCTTTGTTACTTGGTGTCCGTGTGTGTCTGTGTTACTGGGTGTCAGTGTATGTCTTTGTTACTTGGTGTAAGTGTGTGTCTTTGTTACTGGGTGTCAGTGTTTGTCTGTGTTACTTGGTGTCCGTGTGTGTCTATGTTACTTGGTGTAAGTGCATGTCTTTGTTACTTGGTGTCAGTGCATGTCTGTGTTACTTTGTGTTAGTGTGTGTCTTTGTGACTTGGTGTCAGTGTATGTCTTTGTTACTTGGTGTAAGTGTGTGTCTGTGTTACTGGGTATCAGTATATGTATTTGTTACTTGGTGTCAGTGTATGCCAAAATACTTGGTGTCAGTGTATGTCTTTTTTACTGGGTGTCAGTGTGTGTCTGTGTTACTTGGTGTCAGTGTATGTCTTTGTTACTGGGTATCAGTGTATGTCTGTGTGACTTGGTGTCAGTATATGTCTTTGTTACTTGGTGTAAGTGTGTGTCTGTGTTACTGGGTATCAGTGTATGTCTTTGTTTCTTGGTGTCAGTGTCTGTCGGTTTTACTTGGTGTAAGTGTGTGTCTGTGTTACTGGGTATCAGTGTATGTGTGTGTGACTGGGTGTCAGTGTATGACTTTGTTACTTGGAGTAAGTGTGTGTCTGTGTTACTGGGTATCAGTGCATGTCTTTGTTACTTGTTGTAATTGTCTGTCTTTGTTACTTGGTGTAAGTGAATGTCTTTGTTACTTGGTGTCAGTGTATGTCTTTGTTACTTGGTGTCCGTGTGTGTCTGTGTTACTGGGTGTCAGTGCATGTCTTTGTTACTGGGTGTCAATGGATGTCTTTGTTACTTGGTGTAAGTGTGTTTGTGTGTTACTGGGTATCAGTGTCTGTCTTTGTTACTTGGTGTAAGTGTGTGTCTGTGTTACTGGGTATCAGTGTATGACTTTGTGACTTGGTGTAAGTGTGTGTCTGTGTTACTGGGTGTTCGTGTACGTCTGTGTTACTTGGTGGAAGAGTGTGTCTGTGTTACTGGGTATCAGTGCATGTCTTTGTTACTTAGTGTCAGTGTATGTATGTGTTACTTGGTGCAAGTGTGTGTCTGTGTTACTGGGTATCAGTGTATGTCTTTGTGACTTGGTGTCAGTGTATGTCTTTGTTACTGGGTGTCAGTGTGTGTCTTTGTGACTTGGTGTCAGTGTATGTCTTTGTTACTTGGTGTCGGGGTATGTCTTTGTTACTTGGGGTAAGTGTATGTCTTTGTTACTTGGTGTAAGTGTATGTCTTTGTTACTTGGTGTAATTGTCTGTCTTGTTACTTGGTGTCAGTGCATGTCTGTGTTACTTGGTGTAAGTGTATGTCTTTTTTACTGGGCATCAGTGCATGTCTTTGTCACTTAGTGTCAGTGTATGTATGTGTTACTTGGTGCAAGTGTGTGTCTGTGTTCCTGGGTATCAGTGTATGTCTTGTTACTTGGTGTCAGTGTATGTCAAAATACTTGGTGTAAGTGTATGTCTTTGTTACTTGGTGTAATTGTCTGTCTTGTTACTTGGTGTCAGTGCATGTCTGTGTTACTTGGTGTAAGTGTGTGTCTTTTTTACTGGGCATCAGTGTATGTCTTTGTGACTTCGTATCAGTGTATGTCTTTGTGACTTGGTGTCAGTGTATGTCTTTTTTACTGGGTGTCAGTGTGTGTCTGTGTTACTTGGCGTCAGTGTATGTATTTGTTACTGTGTATCAGTGTTTCTCTATGTTACTGGGTGTCAGTGTGTGTTTGTTTGTGTTACTGGGTGTCAGTGTGTGTCTGTGTTACTTGGTGTAAGTGTATGTCTTTGTTACTTGGTGTCCGTGTGTGTCTGTGTTACTGGGTGTCAGTGTATGTCTTTGTTACTTGGTGTAAGTGTGTGTGTGTGTGACTGGGTGTCAGTGTATGTCTTTGTTACTTGGTGTAAATGTGTGTCTGTGTTACTGGGCATCAGTGCATGTCTTTGTGAAATGGTGTCAGTTTATGTCTTTGGTACTTGGTGTAAGTGTGTGTTTGTGTTACTGGGTATCAGTGTATGTCTTTGTTACTTGTTGTAATTGTCTGTCTTTGTTACTTGGTGTAAGTGTATGTCTTTGTTACTTGGTGTCTGTGTATGTCTTTGTTACTTGGTGTCCGTGTGTGTCTGTGTTACTGGGTGTCAGTGCATGTCTTTGTTACTGGGTGTCAATGCATGTCTTTGTTACTTGGTGTAAGTGTGTTTGTGTGTTACTGGGTATCAGTGTCTGTCTTTGTTACTTGGTGTAAGTGTGTGTCTGTGTTACTGGGTATCAGTGTATGACTTTGTGACTTGGTGTCAGTGCATGACTTTGTTACTGGGTGTCAGTCTGTGTCTTTTTGACTTTGTGTCAGTGTATGTCTTTGTTACTTGGTGTAAGTGTGTGCCTGAGTTACTGGGTATCAGTGTATGTCTTTGTTACTTGGTGTCAGTGTATGTCTGTGTTACTTGGTGTCAGTGTGTTTGATTGTGTTACTGGGTGTCAGTGCGTGTCTGTGTTACTTGGTGTAAGTGTGTGTCTTTGTTACTTGGTGTCCGTGTGTGTCTGTGTTACTGGGTGTCAGTGTATGTCTTTGTTACCTGGTGTAAGTGTGTGTCTGTGTTACTGGGTATCAGTGTCTGTCTTTTTTACTTGTTGTAAGTGTGTGTCTGTGTTACTGGGTATCAGTGTATGTCTTGTTACTTGGTGTCAGTGTATGTCAAAATACTTGGTGTAAGTATATGTCTCTGTCACTTGGTGTAATTGTCTGTCTTGTTACTTGGTGTCAGTGCATGTCTGTGTTACTTGGTGTAAGTGTGTGTCTATTGTACTGGGCATCAGTGTATGTCTTTGTGACTTGGTGTCAGTGTATGACTTTTTTACTGGGTGTCAGTGTGTGTCTGTGTTACTTGGTGTCAGTGTATGTCTTTGTTACTGTGTATCAGTGTTTCTCTATGTTACTGGGTGTCAGTGTGTGTTTGTTTGTGTTACTGGGTGTCAGTGTGTGTCTGTGTTACTTGGTGTAAGTGTATGTCTTTGTTACCTTGTGGAAGTGTGTGTCTGTGTTACTGGGTGTCAGTGTTTGTCTGTGTTACTTTGTGTTAGTGTGTGTCTTTGTGACTTCGTGTCAGTGTATGTCTTTGTTACTTGGTGTCAGTGTATGCCAAAATACGTGGTGTCAGTGTTTGTCTTTTTTACTGGGTGTCAGTGTGTGTCTGTGTTACTTGGTGTCAGTGTATGTCTTTGTTACTGGGTATCAGTGTATGTCTATGTGACTTGGTGTCAGTATATGTCTTTGTTACTTGGTGTAAGTGTGTGTCTGTGTTACTGGGTATCAGTGTATGTCTTTGTTTCTTGGTCTCAGTGTCTGTCGGTTTTACTTGGTGTAAGTGTGTGTCTGTGTTACTGGGTATCAGTGTATGTGTGTGTGACTGGGTGTCAGTGTATGTCTTTGTTACTTGGTGTAAGTGTGTGTCTGTGTTACTGGGTATCAGTGCATGTCTTTGTGAAATGGTGTCAGTTTATGTCTTTGTTACTTGGTGTAAGTGTGTGTTTGTGTTATTGGGTATCAGTGTATGTCTTTGTTACTTGTTGTAATTGTCTGTCTTTGTTACTTGGTATAAGTGTATGTCTTTGTTACTTGGTGTCAGTGTATGTCTTTGTTACTTGGTGTCCGTGTGTGTCTGTGTTACTGGGTGTCAGTGCATGTCTTTGTTACTGGGTGTCAATGGATGTCTTTGTTACTTGGTGTAAGTGTGTTTGTGTGTTACTGGGTATCAGTGTCTGTCTTTGTTACTTGGTGTAAGTGTGTGTCTGTGTTACTGGGTATCAGTGTATGACTTTGTGACTTGGTGTCAGTGTATGTCTTTGTTACTGGGTGTCAGTCTTTGTCTTTGTGACTTGGTGTCAGTGCATGTCTTTGTTACTTGGTGTAAGTGTGTGCCTGTGTTACTGGGTATCAGTGTATGTCTTTGTTACTTGGTGTCAGTGCATGTCTGTGTTACTTGGTGTCAGTGTGTTTGATTGTGTTACTGGGTGTCAGTGCGTGTCTGTGTTACTTGGTGTAAGTGTGTGTCTTTGTTACTTGGTGTCCGTGTGTGTCTGTGTTACTGGGTGTCAGTGTATGTCTTTGTTACCTGGTGTAAGTGTGTGTCTGTGTTACTGGGTATCAGTGTCTGTCTTTTTTACTTGGTGTAAGTGTGTGTCTGTGTTACTGGTTATCAGTGCATGTCTTTGTTACTTGGTGTCAGGGTATGTCTGTGTTACTTGGTGTAAGTGAGTGTCTGTGTTACTGGGTATCAGTGTATGTCTTTGTTCCTGGGTGTCAATGTATGTCATTGTTACTTGGTGTAAGTGTGTGTCTGTGTTACTGGGTATCAGTGTATGTCTTTGTTACTTGGTGTCAGTGTATGTCTGTGTTACTTGGTGTAAGTGTGTGTCTGTGCTACTGGGTATCAGAGTATGACTTTGTGACTTGGTGTCAGTGTATGTCTTTTTTACTGGGTGTCAGTGTGTGTCTTTGTGACTTGGTGTCAGTGTATGTCTTTGTTACTTGGTGTAAGTGTGTGTCTGTGTTACTGGGTATCAGTGTCTGTCTTTGTTACTTGGTGTCAGTGTATTCTGTGTTACTTGCTGTAAGTGTGTGTCTGTGTTACTGGGTATCAGTGTATGTCTGTGTGACTTGGTGTCAGTGTGTGTCTTTGTTACTTGGTGTAAGTGTGTGTCTGTGTTATTGGGTATCAGTGTATGTCTTTGTTACTTGGTTTCATTGTATGTCTTTGTTACTGGGTGTAAGTGTGTGTCTATGTGACTTGGTGTCAGTGTATGTCTGTGTTACTTGGTGTAAGTGTGTGTCTGTGTTACTGGGTATCAGTGTTTGTATTTTTTAATTGGTGTAAGTGTGTGTCTGTGTTACTGGGTATCAGTGTATGTCTTTGTTACTGGGTGTCAATGTATGTCATTGTTACTTGGTGTAAGTGTGTTTCTGTGTTACTGGGTATCAGTGTCTTTCTTTGTTACTTGGTGTAAGTGTGTGGCTGTGTTACTGGGTATCAGTGTATGTCTTTGTTACTTGGTGTCAGTGTATGTCTGTGTTACTTGGTGTAAGTGTGTGTCTGTGCTACTCGGTATCAGAGTATGAATTTGTGACTTGGTGTCAGTGTATGCCTTTTTTACTGGGTGTCAGTGTGTGTCTTTGTGACTTGGTGTCAGTGTATGTCTTTGTTACTTGGTGTAAGTGTGTTTCTGTGTTACTGGGTATCAGTGTCTGTCTTTGTTAATTTGTGTCAGTGTGTGTCTTTGTAACTTGGTGTAAGTGTGTGTCTGTGTTACTGGGTATCAGTGTATGTCTTTGTGACTTGGTGTCAGTGTATGTCTCTGTTACTGGATGTCAGTGTGTGTCTTTGTGACTTGGTGTCAGTGTATGTCTTTGTTACTTGGTGTAAGTGTGTGTCTGTGTTACTGGGTATCAGTGTATGTCTTTGTTACTTGGTGTCAGTGTATGTCTGTGTTACTTGGTGTAAGTGTATGTCTGTGTTACTGGGTATCAGTGTATGTCTGTGTGACTTGGTGTCAGTGTATGTCTTTCTTACTTGGTGTAAGTGTGTGTCTGTGTTACTGGGTATCAGTGTATGTCTTTGTTTCTTGGTGTCAGTGTATGTCGGTTTTCCTTGGTGTAAGTGTGTGTCTGTGTTACTGGGTATCAGCGTATGTCTGTGTGACTGGGTGTCAGTGTATGTCTTTCTAACTTGGTGTAAGTGTGTGTCTGTGTTACTGGGTATAAGTGTATGTCTTTGTGAAATGGTGTCAGTTTATGTCTTTGTTACTTGGTGTAAGTTTGTGTTTGTGTTACTGGGTATCAGTGTATGTCTTTGTTACTTGGTGTCAGTGTATGTCAAAATACTTGGTGTAAGTGTATGTCTTTGTTACTTGGTGTAATTGTCTGTCTTTGTTACTTGGTGTAAGTGTATGTCTTTGTTACTTGGTGTCAGTGTATGTCTTTGTTACTTGGGGTCCGTGTGTGTCTGTGTTACTGGGTGTCAGTGCATGTCTTTGTTACTGGGTGTCAATGGATGTCTTTGTTACTTAGTGTAAGTGTGTTTGTGTGTTACTGGGTATCAGTGTCTGTCTTTGTTACTTGGTGTAAGTGTGTGTCTGTGTTACTGGGTAACAGTGTATGACTTTGTGACTTGGTGTCAGTGTATGTCTTTGTTACTGGGTGTCAGTGTGTGTCTTTGTGACTTGGTGTCAGTGTATGTCTTTGTTACTTAGTGTAAGTGTGTGTCTGTGTTACTGGGTATCAGTGCCAGTCTTTGCTACTTGGTGTCAGTGTATGTCTGTGTTACTTGGTGTAAGTGTGTGTCTGTGTTACTGCGTATCAGTGTATGTCTGTGTGACTTGGAGTCAGTGTGTGTCTGTGTTACTGGTTATCAGTGTATGTCTTTGTTACTTGGTGTAAGTGTGTGTCTGTGTTACTGGGTATCAGTGTATGTCTTTGTGACTTGGTTTCAGTGTATGTCTTTGTTACTGGGTGTCATTGTGTGACTTTGTGACTTGGTGTCAGTGTATGTCTTTGTGACTTGGTGTAAGTGTGTGTCTGTGTTACTGGGTATCAGTGTATGTCTTTGTTACTTGGTGTCAGTGTATGTCAGTGTTACTTGGTGTAAGTGTATGTCTGTGTTACTGGGTATCAGTGTATGTCTGTGTGACTTGGTGTCAATGTGTGTCTTTGTGACTTGGTGTCAGTGTATGTCTCTGTTACTTGGTGTAAGTGTGTGTCTGTGTTACAGGGTATCAGTGTATGACTTTGTTACATGGTGTCAGTGTATGTTAAAATACTTGGTGCAAGTGTATGTCTTTGTTACTTGGTGTAATTGTATGACTTTGTTACTTGGTGTAAATGTGTGTCTCTGTTCCTAGGTATCAGTGTCTGTCTTTGTTACTTGGTGTAAGTGTGTGTCTGTGTTACTGTGTATCAGTGTGTGTCTTTGTTACTTGGTGTCAGTGTATGTCTGTGTTACTTGGTGTAAGTGTGTGTCTGTGTTACTGGGTATCAGTGTATGTCTTTGAGAATTGGTGTCAGTGCATGTCTTTGTTACTGGGTGTCAGTGTGTCTCTTTGTGACTTGGTGTCATTGTATGTCTTTGTTACTTGGTGTAACTGTGTGTGTCTGTGTTACTGGGTATCAGTATATGTTTTTGTTACTTGGTGTCAGTGTATGTCTGTGTTACTTGGTGTACGTGTGTGTCTGTGTTACTGGGTATCAGTGTATGTCTCTGTGACTTGGTGTCAGTGTGTGTCTGTGTTACTGGGTATCAGTGTATGTCTTTGAGACTTGGTGTCAGTGAATGTCTTTGTTACTTGGTGTAAGTGTGTGTCTGTGTTACTGGGTATCAGTGTATGTCTTTGTTACATGGTGTCAGTGTATGTCTGTGTTACTTGGTGTAAGTTTGTGTCTGTGTTACTGGGTATCAGTGTATGTCTGTGTGACTTGGTGTCAGTGTATGTCTGTGTGACTTGGTGTCAGTGTATGTCTTTGTTACTTCGTGTTAATGTGTGTCTGTGTTATTGGTTATCAGTGTATGTCTTTGTTACTTGGTGTCCGTGTATGTCGAAATACTTGGTGTAAGTGTATGTCTTTGTTACTTGGTGTAATTGTCTGTCTTTGTTACTTGGTGTTAGTGTATGTCTTTGTTACTTGGTGTCAGTGTATGTCTGTGTGACTTGGTGTCAGTGTATGTCTTTGTTACTGGGTGTCAGTGTGTCTCTTTGTAACTTGGTGTCAGTGTATGTCTTTGTTACTTGGTGTAAGTGTGTGTCTGTGTTACTGGGTATCAGTATATGTCTTTTTTACTTGGTGTCAGTGTATGTCTGTGTTACTTGGTGTAAGTTTGTGTCTGTGTTACTGGGTATCAATGTCTGTCTGTGTGACTTGGTGTCAGTGTGTGTCTTTTTTACTTGGTGTAAGTGTGTGTCTGTGTTACTGGGTATCAGTGTATGTCTTTGTGACTTCGTGTCAGTGTATGTCTTTGTTACTGGGTGTCAGTGTCTGTCTTTGTGTCTTGGTGTCAGTGTGTGTCTTTTTTACTTGGTGTAAGTGTGTGTCTGTGTTACTGGGTATCAGTGTATGTCTGTGTGTCTTGGTGTCAGTGTATGTCTGTGTTACTTCGTGTAAGTGTGTGTCTGTGTTACTGGGTATCAGTGGATGTCTTTGTGACTTGGTGTCAGTGTCGCTCTTTGTTGCTTGGTGTCATTGTGTGTCTTTGTGACTTGCTGTCAGTGTATGTCTTTGTTACTTGGTGTAAGTGTGTGTCTGTGTTACTGGGTATCAGTGTATGTCTTTGTTACTTGGTGTCAGTGTCTGTCTGTGTTACTTGGTGTCAGTGTGTTTGATTGTGTTACTGGGTGTCAGTGCGTGTCTGTGTTACTTGGTGTAAGTGTGTGTCTGTGTTACTGTGTATCAGTGTGTGTCTTTGTTACTTGGTGTCAGTGTATGTCTGTGTTACTTGGTGTAAGTGTGTGTCTGTGTTACTGGGTATCAGTGTATGTCTTTGAGAATTGGTGTCAGTGCATGTCTTTGTTACTGGGTGTCAGTGTGTCTCTTTTTGACTTGGTGTCATTGTATGTCTTTGTTTCTTGGTGTAAGTGTGTGTCTGTGTTACTGGGTATCAGTATATGTTTTTGTTACTTGGTGTCAGTGTATGTCTGTGTTACTTGATGTAAGTGTGTGTCTGTGTTACTGGGTATCAGTGTATGTCTCTGTGACTTTGTGGCAGTGTGTGTCTGTGTTACTGGGTATCAGTGTATGTCTTTGTGACTTGGTGTCAGTGTATGTCTTTGTTACTTGGTGTAAGTGTGTGTCTGTGTTACTGGGTATCAGTGTATGTCTTTGTTACATGGTGTCAGTGTATGTCTGTGTTACTTGGTGTAAGTGTGTGTCTGTGTTACTGGGTATCAGTGTATGTCTGTGTGACTTGGTGTCAGTGTATGTCTGTGTGACTTGGTGTCAGTGTATGTCTTTGTTACTTCGTGTAAATGTGTGTCTGTGTTATTGGTTATCAGTGTATGTCTTTGTTACTTGGTGTCCGTGTATGTCAAAATACTTGGTGTAAGTGTATGTCTTTGTTACTTGGTGTAATTGTCTGTCTTTGTTACTGGGTGTCAGTGTGTCTCTTTGTAACTTGGTGTCAGTGTATGTCTTTGTTACTTGGTGTAAGTGTGTGTCTGTGTTACTGGGTATCAGTATATGTCTTTTTTACTTGGTGTCAGTGTATGTCTGTGTTACTTAGTGTAAGTGTGTGTCTGTGTTACTGGGTATCAGTGTATGTCTTTGTTACTTGGTGTCAGTGTCTGTCTGTGTTACTTGGTGTCAGTGTGTTTGATTGTGTTACTGGGTGTCAGTGCGTGTCTGTGTTACTTGGTGTAAGTGTGTG
This sequence comes from Heterodontus francisci, assembly GCF_036365525.1. NCBI lineage: Eukaryota > Metazoa > Chordata > Chondrichthyes > Heterodontiformes > Heterodontidae > Heterodontus > Heterodontus francisci. The sequence continues at coordinate 2,572,114 of NW_027140682.1, read as the reverse complement.
TCTGTGTTACTGTGTATCAGTGTGTGTCTTTGTTACTTGGTGTCAGTGTATGTCTGTGTTACTTGGTGTAAGTGTGTGTCTGTGTTACTGGGTATCAGTGTATGTCTTTGAGAATTGGTGTCAGTGCATGTCTTTGTTACTGGGTGTCAGTGTGTCTCTTTTTGACTTGGTGTCATTGCATGTCTTTGTTTCTTGGTGTAAGTGTGTGTCTGTGTTACTGGGTATCAGTATATGTTTTTGTTACTTGGTGTCAGTGTATGTCTGTGTTACTTGATGTAAGTGTGTGTCTGTGTTACTGGGTATCAGTGTATGTCTCTGTGACTTGGTGGCAGTGTGTGTCTGTGTTACTGGGTATCAGTGTATGTCTTTGTGACTTGGTGTCAGTGTATGTCTTTGTTACTTGGTGTAAGTGTGTGTCTGTGTTACTGGGTATCAGTGTATGTCTTTGTTACATGGTGTCAGTGTATGTCTGTGTTACTTGGTGTAAGTGTGTGTCTGTGTTACTGGGTATCAGTGTATGTCTGTGTGACTTGGTGTCAGTGTATGTCTCTGTGACTTGGTGTCAGTGTATGTCTTTGTTACTTCGTGTAAATGTGTGTCTGTGCTATTGGTTATCAGTGTATGTCTTTGTTACTTGGTGTCCGTGTATGTCAAAATACTTGGTGTAAGTGTATGTCTTTGTTACTTGGTGTAATTGTCTGTCTTTGTTACTGGGTGTCAGTGTGTCTCTTTGTAACTTGGTGTCAGTGTATGTCTTTGTTACTTGGTGTAAGTGTGTGTCTGTGTTACTGGGTATCAGTATATGTCTTTTTTACTTGGTGTCAGTGTATGTCTGTGTTACTTGGTGTAAGTGTGTGTCTGTGTTACTGGGTATCAGTATATGTTTTTGTTACTTGGTGTCAGTGTATGTCTGTGTTACTTGGTGTAAGTGTGTGTCTGTGTTACTGGGTATCAGTGTATGTCTCTGTGACTTGGTGTCAGTGTATGTCTTTGTTACTTCGTGTATATGTGTGTCTGTGTTATTGGTTATCAGTGTATGTCTTTGTTACTTGGGGTCCGTGTATGTCAAAATACTTGGTGTAAGTGTATGTCTTTGTTACTTGGTGTAATTGTCTGTCTTTGTTACTGGGTGTCAGTGTGTCTCTTTGTAACTTGGTGTCAGTGTATGTATTTGTTACTTTGTGTAAGTGTGTGTCTGTGTTACTGGGTATCAGTATATGTCTTTTTTACTTGGTGTCAGTGTATGTCTGTGTTACTTGGTGTAAGTTTGTGTCTGTGTTACTGGGTATCAGTGTCTGTCTGTGTGACTTGGTGTCAGTGTGTGTCTTTTTTACTTGGTGTAAGTGTGTGTCTGTGTTACTGGGTATCAGTGTATGTCTTTGTGACTTGGTGTCAGTGTATGTCTTTGTTACTGGGTGTCAGTGTCTGTCTTTGTGTCTTGGTGTCAGTGTATGTCTTTGTTACTTGGTTTAATTTTCTGTCTTTGTTACTTGGTGTAAGTGTATGTCTTTGTTACTTGGTGTCAGTGGATGTCTTTGTTACTTGGTGTCCGTGTGTGTCTGTGTTACTGGGTGTCAGTGTATGTCTTTGTTAATGGGTGTCAATGTATGTCTTTGTTACTTGGTGTAAGTGTGTTTCTGTGTTACTGGGTATCAGTGCCTGTCTTTGTTACTTGGTGTAAGTGTGTGTCTGTGTGACTGGGTATCAGTGTATGTCTTTGTTACTTGGTGTCAGTGTATGTCTGTGTCACTTGGTGTAAGTGTGTGTCTATGTTACTGGGTATCAGTGTATGCCTTTGTGACTTGGTGTCAGTGTATGTCTTTGTTACTGGGTGTCAGTGTGTGTCTTTGTGACTTGGTGTCAGTGTATGTCTTTGTTACTTGGTGGAAGTGTGTGTCTGTTTTACTGGGTATCAGTGTCTGTCTTTATACTTGGTGTAAGTGTGTGTCTGTGTTACTGGGTATCAGTGTATGTCTTTGTTACTTGGTGTCAGTGTGTGTCTGTGTTACTTGGTGTAAGTGTGTGTCTGTGTTACTGGGTATCAGTGTATGACTTTGTGACTTGGTGTCAGTGTATGTCTTTGTTACTGGGTGTCAGTGTGTGTCTTTGTGGCTTGGTGTCAGTGTATGTCTTTGTTACTTGGTGTAGCTGTGTGTCTGTGTTACTGGGTATCAGTGTCTGTCTTTGTTACTTGGTGTCAGTGTGTGTCTGTGTTACTTGGTGTAAGTGTGTGTCTGTGTTACTGGATATCAGTGTATGTCTGTGTGACTTGGTGTCAGTGTGTGTCTTTGTTACTTGGTGTTAGAGTGTGTCTGTGTTACTATGTATCAGTGAATGTCTTTGTGACTTGGAGTCAGTGTCTCTCTTTGTTACTTGGTGTCAGTATGTGTCTTTGTGACTTGGTGTCAGTGTATGTCTTTGATACTTGGTGTAAGTGTGTGTCTGTGTTACTGGGTTTCAGTGTATGTCTTTGTTACTTGGTGTCAGTGTATCTCTGTGTTACTTGGTGTAATTGTATGTCTGTGTTACTGGGTATCAGTGTATGTCTGTGTGACTTGGTGTCAGTGTATGTCTGTGTTACTTCGTGTAAGTGTGTGTCTGTGTTACTGGGTATCAGTGGATGTCTTTGTGACTTGGTGTCAGTGTCTCTCTTTGATACTTGGTGTCAGTGTGTGTCTTTGTGACTTGCTGTCAGTGTATGTCTTTGTTACTTGGTGTAAGTGTGTGTCTGTGTTACTGGGTATCAGTTTATGTCTTTGTGACTTGGTGTAATTGTCTGTCTTGTTACTTGGTGTCAGTGCATGTCTGTGTTACTTGGTGTAAGTGTGTGTCTTTTTTACTGGGCATCAGTGTATGTCTTTGTGACTGCGTATCAGTGTATGTCTTTGTGACTTGGTGTCAGTGTATGTCTTTTTTACTGTGTGTCAGTGTGTGTCTGTGTTACTTGGTGTCAGTGTATGTCTTTGTTACTGTGTATCAGTGTTTCTCTATGTTACTGGTTGTCAGTGTGTGTTTGTTTGTGTTACTGGGTGTCAGTGTGTGTCTGTGTTACTTGGTGTAAGTGTATGTCTTTGTTACTTGGTGTCCGTGTGTGTCTGTGTTACTGGGTGTCAGTGTATGTCTTTGTTACTTGGTGTAAGTGTGTGTCTTTGTTACTGGGTGTCAGTGTTTGTCTGTGTTACTTGGTGTCCGTGTGTGTCTATGTTACTTGGTGTAATTGCATGTCTTTGTTACTTGGTGTCAGTGCATGTCTGTGTTACTTTGTGTTAGTGTATGTCTTTGTTACTTGGTGTAAGTGTGTGTCTGTGTTACTGGGTATCAGTATATGTATTTGTTACTTGGTGTCAGGTTATGCCAAAATACTTGGTGTCAGTGTATGTCTTTTTTACTGGGTGTCAGTGTGTGTCTGTGTTACTTGGTGTCAGTGTATGTCTTTGTTACTGGGTATCAGTGTATGTCTGTGTGACTTGGTGTCAGTATATGTCTTTGTTACTTGGTGTAAGTGTGTGTCTGTGTTACTGGGTATCAGTGTATGTCTTTGTTTCTTGGTGTCAGTGTCTGTCGGTTTTACTTGGTGTAAGTGTGTGTCTGTGTTACTGGGTATCAGTGTATGTGTGTGTGACTGGGTGTCAGTGTATGACTTTGTTACTTGGAGTAAGTGTGTGTCTGTGTTACTGGGTATCAGTGCATGTCTTTGTTACTTGTTGTAATTGTCTGTCTTTGTTACTTGGTGTAAGTGAATGTCTTTGTTACTTGGTGTCAGTGTATGTCTTTGTTACTTGGTGTCCGTGTGTGTCTGTGTTACTGGGTGTCAGTGCATGTCTTTGTTACTGGGTGTCAATGGATGTCTTTGTTACTTGGTGTAAGTGTGTTTGTGTGTTACTGGGTATCAGTGTCTGTCTTTGTTACTTGGTGTAAGTGTGTGTCTGTGTTACTGGGTATCAGTGTATGACTTTGTGACTTGGTGTAAGTGTGTGTCTGTGTTACTGGGTGTTCGTGTACGTCTGTGTTACTTGGTGGAAGAGTGTGTCTGTGTTACTGGGTATCAGTGCATGTCTTTGTTACTTAGTGTCAGTGTATGTATGTGTTACTTGGTGCAAGTGTGTGTCTGTGTTACTGGGTATCAGTGTATGTCTTTGTGACTTGGTGTCAGTGTATGTCTTTGTTACTGGGTGTCAGTGTGTGTCTTTGTGACTTGGTGTCAGTGTATGTCTGTGTTCCTGGGTATCAGTGCATGTCTGTGTTACTTGGTGTAAGTGTGTGTCTTTTTTACTGGGCATCAGTGTATGTCTTTGTGACTTCGTATCAGTGTATGTCTTTGTGACTTGGTGTCAGTGTATGTCTTTTTTACTGGGTGTCAGTGTGTGTCTGTGTTACTTGGTGTCAGTGTATGTATTTGTTACTGTGTATCAGTGTTTCTCTATGTTACTGGGTGTCAGTGTGTGTTTGTTTGTGTTACTGGGTGTCAGTGTGTGTCTGTGTTACTTGGTGTAAGTGTATGTCTTTGTTACTTGGTGTAAGTGTGTGTGTGTGTGACTGGGTGTCTGTGTATGTCTTTGTTACTTGGTGTAAGTGTGTGTCTGTGTTACTGGGCATCAGTGCATGTCTTTGTGAAATGGTGTCAGTGTATGTCTTTGGTACTTGGTGTAAGTGTGTGTTTGTGTTACTGGGTATCAGTGTATGACTTTGTGAAATGGTGTCAGTGTACGTCTTTGTTACTTGTTGTAATTGTCTGTCTTTGTTACTTGGTGTAAGTGTATGTCTTTGTTACTTGGTGTCTGTGTATGTCTTTGTTACTTCGTGTCCGTGTGTGTCTGTGTTACTGGGTGTCAGTGCATGTCTTTGTTACTGGGTGTCAATGCATGTCTTTGTTACTTGGTGTAAGTGTGTTTGTGTGTAACTGGGTATCAGTGTCTGTCTTTGTTACTTGGTGTAAGTGTGTGTCTGTGTTACTGGGTATCAGTGTATGACTTTGTGACTTGGTGTCAGTGTATGACTTTGTTACTGGGTGTCAGTCTGTGTCTTTTTGACTTTGTGTCAGTGTATGTCTTTGTTACTTGGTGTAAGTGTGTGCCTGTGTTACTGGGTATCAGTGTATGTCTTTGTTACTTGGTGTCAGTGTATGTCTGTGTTACTTGGTGTCAGTGTGTTTGATTGTGTTACTGGGTGTCAGTGCGTGTCTGTGTTACTTGGTGTAAGTGTGTGTCTTTGTTACTTGGTGTCCGTGTGTGTCTGTGTTACTGGGTGTCAGTGTATGTCTTTGTTACCTGGTGTAAGTGTGTGTCTGTGTTACTGGGTATCAGTGTCTGTCTTTTTTACTTGGTGTAAGTGTGTGTCTGTGTTGCTGGGTATCAGTGTATGTCTTGTTACTTGGTGTCAGTGTATGTCAAAATACTTGGTGTAAGTATATGTCTCTGTCACTTGGTGTAATTGTCTGTCTTGTTACTTGGTGTCAGTGCATGTCTGTGTTACTTGGTGTAAGTGTGTGTCTTTTTTACTGGGCATCAGTGTATGTCTTTGTGACTTGGTGTCAGTGTATGACTTTTTTACTGGGTGTCAGTGTGTGTCTGTGTTACTTGGTGTCAGTGTATGTCTTTGTTACTGTGTATCAGTGTTTCTCTATGTTACTGGGTGTCAGTGTGTGTTTGTTTGTGTTACTGGGTGTCAGTGTGTGTCTGTGTTACTTGGTGTAAGTGTATGTCTTTGTTACTTGGTGGAAGTGTGTGTCTGTGTTACTGGGTGTCAGTGTTTGTCTGTGTTACTTGGTGTCCGTGTGTGTCTATGTTACTTGGTGTAAGTGCATGTCTTTGTTACTTGGTGTCAGTGCATGTCTGTGTTACTTTGTGTTAGTCTGTGTCTTTGTGACTTCGTGTCAGTGTATGTCTTTGTTACTTGGTGTCAGTGTATGCCAAAATACTTGGTGTCAGTGTTTGTCTTTTTTACTGGGTGTCAGTGTGTGTCTGTGTTACTTGGTGTCAGTGTATGTCTTTGTTACTGGGTATCAGTGTATGTCTATGTGACTTGGTGTCAGTATATGTCTTTGTTACTTGGTGTAAGTGTGTGTCTGTGTTACTGGGTATCAGTGTATGTCTTTGTTTCTTGGTCTCAGTGTCTGTCGGTTTTACTTGGTGTAAGTGTGTGTCTGTGTTACTGGGTATCAGTGTATGTGTGTGTGACTGGGTGTCAGTGTATGTCTTTGTTACTTGGTGTAAGTGTGTGTCTGTGTTACTGGGTATCAGTGCATGTCTTTGTGAAATGGTGTCAGTTTATGTCTTTGTTACTTGGTGTAAGTGTGTGTTTGTGTTACTGGGTATCAGTGTATGTCTTTGTTACTTGTTGTAATTGTCTGTCTTTGTTACTTGGTATAAGTGTATGTCTTTGTTACTTGGTGTCAGTGTATGTCTTTGTTACTTGGTGTCCGTGTGTGTCTGTGTTACTGGGTGTCAGTGCATGTCTTTGTTACTGGGTGTCAATGGATGTCTTTGTTACTTGGTGTAAGTGTGTTTGTGTGTTACTGGGTATCAGTGTCTGTCTTTGTTACTTGGTGTAAGTGTGTGTCTGTGTTACTCGGTATCAGTGTATGACTTTGTGACTTGGTGTCAGTGTATGTCTTTGTTACTGGGTGTCAGTCTTTGTCTTTGTGACTTGGTGTCAGTGCATGTCTTTGTTACTTGGTGTAAGTGTGTGCCTGTGTTACTGGGTATCAGTGTATGTCTTTGTTACTTGGTGTCAGTGTATGTCTGTGTTACTTGGTGTCAGTGTGTTTGATTGTGTTACTGGGTGTCAGTGCGTGTCTGTGTTACTTGGTGTAAGTGTGTGTCTTTGTTACTTGGTGTCCGTGTGTGTCTGTGTTACTGGGTGTCAGTGTATGTCTTTGTTACCTGGTGTAAGTGTGTGTCTGTGTTACTGGGTATCAGTGTCTGTCTTTTTTACTTGGTGTAAGTGTGTGTCTGTGTTACTGGTTATCAGTGCATGTCTTTGTTACTTGGTGTCAGGGTATGTCTGTGTTACTTGGTGTAAGTGAGTGTCTGTGTTACTGGGTATCAGTGTATGTCTTTGTTCCTGGGTGTCAATGTATGTCATTGTTACTTGGTGTAAGTGTGTGTCTGTGTTACTGGGTATCAGTGTATGTCTTTGTTACTTGGTGTCAGTGTATGTCTGTGTTACTTGGTGTAAGTGTGTGTCTGTGCTACTGGGTATCAGAGTATGACTTTGTGACTTGGTGTCAGTGTATGTCTTTTTTACTGGGTGTCAGTGTGTGTCTTTGTGACTTGGTGTCAGTGTATGTCTTTGTTACTTGGTGTAAGTGTGTGTCTGTGTTACTGGGTATCAGTGTCTGTCTTTGTTACTTGGTGTCAGTGTATTCTGTGTTACTTGGTGTAACTGTGTGTGTCTGTGTTACTGGGTATCAGTGTATGTCTGAGTGACTTGGTGTCATTGTGTGTCTTTGTTACTTGGTGTAAGTGTGTGTCTGTGTTACTGGGTATCAGTGTATGTCTTTGTTACTTTGTTTCATTGTATGTCTTTGTTACTGGGTGTAAGTGTGTGTCTATGTGACTTGGTGTCAGTGTATGTCTGTGTTACTTGGTGTAAGTGTGTGTCTGTGTTACTGGGTATCAGTGTCTGTATTTTTAATTGGTGTAAGTGTGTGTCTGTGTTACTGGTTATCAGTGCACGTCTTTGTTACTTGGTGTCAGGGTATGTCTGTGTTACTTGGTGTATGTGTGTGTCTGTGTTACTGGGTATCAGTGTAAGTCTTTGTTACTGGGTGTCAATGTATGTCATTGTTACTAGGTGTAAGTGTGTGTCTTTGTTACTTGGTGTCCGTGTGTGTCTGTGTTACTGGGTGTCAGTGTCTGTCTTTTTTACTTGGTGTAAGTGTGTGTCTGTGTTACTGGTTATCAGTGCATGTCTTTGTTACTTGGTTTCAGGGTATGTCTGTGTTACTTGGTGTAAGTGAGTGTCTGCGTTACTGGGTATCAGTGTATGTCTTTGTTACTGGGTGTCAATGTATGTCATTGTTACTTGGTGTAAGTGTACTTCTGTGTTACTGGGTATCAGTGTCTGTCTTTGTTGCTTGGTGTAAGTGTGTGTCTGTGTTACTGGGTATCAGTGTATGTCATTGTTACTTGGTGTCAGTGTATGTCTGTGTTACTTGGTGTAACTGTGTGTCTGTGCTACTGGGTATCAGAGTATGACTTTGTGACTTGGTGTCAGTGTATGTCTTTTTTACTGGGTGTCAGTGTGTGTCTTTGTGACTTGGTGTCAGTGTATGTCTTTGTTACTTGGTGTAAGTGTGTGTCTGTGTTACTGGGTATCAGTGTCTGTCTTTGTTACTTGGTGTCAGTGTATTCTGTGTTACTTGCTGTAAGTGTGTGTCTGTGTTACTGGGTATCAGTGTATGTCTGTGTGACTTGGTGTCAGTGTGTGTCTTTGTTACTTGGTGTAAGTGTGTGTCTGTGTTATTGGGTATCAGTGTATGTCTTTGTTACTTGGTTTCATTGTATGTCTTTGTTACTGGGTGTAAGTGTGTGTCTATGTGACTTGGTGTCAGTGTATGTCTGTGTTACTTGGTGTAAGTGTGTGTCTGTGTTACTGGGTATCAGTGTTTGTATTTTTTAATTGGTGTAAGTGTGTGTCTGTGTTACTGGTTATCAGTGCATGTCTTTGTTACTTGGTGTCAGGGTATGTCTGTGTTACTTGGTGTAAGTGTGTGTCTGTGTTACTGGGTATCAGTGTATGTCTTTGTTACTGGGTGTCAATGTATGTCATTGTTACTTGGTGTAAGTGTGTTTCTGTGTTACTGGGTATCAGTGTCTTTCTTTGTTACTTGGTGTAAGTGTGTGGCTGTGTTACTGGGTATCAGTGTATGTCTTTGTTACTTGGTGTCAGTGTATGTCTGTGTTACTTGGTGTAAGTGTGTGTCTGTGCTACTCGGTATCAGAGTATGAATTTGTGACTTGGTGTCAGTGTATGCCTTTTTTACTGGGTGTCAGTGTGTGTCTTTGTGACTTGGTGTCAGTGTATGTCTTTGTTACTTGGTGTAAGTGTGTTTCTGTGTTACTGGGTATCAGTGTCTGTCTTTGTTAATTTGTGTCAGTGTGTGCCTTTGTAACTTGGTGTAAGTGTGTGTCTTTGTTACTTGGTGTCAGTGTATGTCTTTGTTACTTGGTGTAAGTGTGTGTCTGTGTTACTGGGTATCAGTGTATGTCTTTGTTACTTGTTGTCAGTGTATGTCTGTGTTAATTGGTGTAAGTGTATGTCTGTGTTACTGGGTATCAGTGTATGTCTGTGTGACTTGGTGTCAGTGTATGTCTTTCTTACTTGGTGTAAGTGTGTGTCTGTGTTACTGGGTATCAGTGTATGTCTTTGTTTCTTGGTGTCAGTGTATGTCGGTTTTCCTTGGTGTAAGTGTGTGTCTGTGTTACTGGGTATCAGCGTATGTCTGTGTGACTGGGTGTCAGTGTATGTCTTTCTAACTTGGTGTAAGTGTGTGTCTGTGTTACTGGGTATCAGTGTATGTCTTTGTGAAATGGTGTCAGTTTATGTCTTTGTTACTTGGTCTAAGTTTGTGTTTGTGTTACTGGGTATCAGTGTATGTCTTTGTTACTTGGTGTCAGTGTATGTCAAAATACTTGGTGTAAGTGTATGTCTTTGTTACTTGGTGTAATTGTCTGTCTTTGTTACTTGGTGTAAGTGTATGTCTTTGTTACTTGGTGTCAGTGTATGTCTTTGTTACTTGGTGTCCGTGTGTGTCTGTGTTACTGGGTGTCAGTGCATGTCTTTGTTACTGGGTGTCAATGGATGTCTTTGTTACTTAGTGTAAGTGTGTTTGTGTGTTACTGGGTATCAGTGTCTGTCTTTGTTACTTGGTGTAAGTGTGTGTCTGTGTTACTGGGTATCAGTGTATGACTTTGTGACTTGGTGTCAGTGTATGTCTTTGTTACTGGGTGTCAGCGTGTGTCTTTGTGACTTGGTGTCAGTGTATGGCTTTGTTACTTAGTGTAAGTGTGTGTCTGTGTTACTGGGTATCAGTGCCAGTCTTTGCTACTTGGTGTCAGTGTATGTCTGTGTTACTTGGTGTAAGTGTGTGTCTGTGTTACTGCGTATCAGTGTATGTCTGTGTGACTTGGAGTCAGTGTGTGTCTGTGTTACTGGTTATCAGTGTATGTCTTTGTTACTTGGTGTAAGTGTGTGTCTGTGTTACTGGGTATCAGTGTATGTCTTTGTGACTCGGTTTCAGTGTATGTCTTTGTTACTGGGTGTCATTGTGTGACTTTGTGACTTGGTGTCAGTGTATGTCTTTGTGACTTGGTGTAAGTGTGTGTCTGTGTTACTGGGTATCAGTGTATGTCTTTGTTACTTGGTGTCAGTGTATGTCAGTGTTACTTGGTGTAAGTGTATGTCTGTGTTACTGGGTATCAGTGTATGTCTGTGTGACTTGGTGTCAATGTGTGTCTTTGTGACTTGGTGTCAGTGTATGTCTCTGTTACTTGGTGTAAGTGTGTGTCTGTGTTACAGGGTATCAGTGTATGACTTTGTTACATGGTGTCAGTGTATGTTAAAATACTTGGTGCAAGTGTATGTCTTTGTTACTTGGTGTAATTGTATGACTTTGTTACTTGGTGTAAATGTGTGTCTCTGTTCCTAGGTATCAGTGTCTGTCTTTGTTACTTGGTGTAAGTGTGTGTCTGTGTTACTGTGTATCAGTGTGTGTCTTTGTTACTTGGTGTCAGTGTATGTCTGTGTTACTTGGTGTAAGTGTGTGTCTGTGTTACTGGGTATCAGTGTATGTCTTTGTTACTTGGTGTCAGTGTATGTCAAAATACTTGGTGTAAGTGTATGTCTTTGTTACTTGGTGTAATTGTCTGTCTTTGTTACTTGGTGTAAGTGTATGTCTTTGTTACTTGGTGTCAGTGTATGTCTTTGTTACTTGGTGTCCGTGTGTGTCTGTGTTACTGGGTGTCAGTGCATGTCTTTGTTACTGGGTGTCAATGGATGTCTTTGTTACTTAGTGTAAGTGTGTTTGTGTGTTACTGGGTATCAGTGTCTGTCTTTGTTACTTGGTGTAAGTGTGTGTCTGTGTTACTGGGTATCAGTGTATGACTTTGTGACTTGGTGTCAGTGTATGTCTTTGTTACTGGGTGTCAGCGTGTGTCTTTGTGACTTGGTGTCAGTGTATGGCTTTGTTACTTAGTGTAAGTGTGTGTCTGTGTTACTGGGTATCAGTGCCAGTCTTTGCTACTTGGTGTCAGTGTATGTCTGTGTTACTTGGTGTAAGTGTGTGTCTGTGTTACTGCGTATCAGTGTATGTCTGTGTGACTTGGAGTCAGTGTGTGTCTGTGTTACTGGTTATCAGTGTATGTCTTTGTTACTTGGTGTAAGTGTGTGTCTGTGTTACTGGGTATCAGTGTATGTCTTTGTGACTCGGTTTCAGTGTATGTCTTTGTTACTGGGTGTCATTGTGTGACTTTGTGACTTGGTGTCAGTGTATGTCTTTGTGACTTGGTGTAAGTGTGTGTCTGTGTTACTGGGTATCAGTGTATGTCTTTGTTACTTGGTGTCAGTGTATGTCAGTGTTACTTGGTGTAAGTGTATGTCTGTGTTACTGGGTATCAGTGTATGTCTGTGTGACTTGGTGTCAATGTGTGTCTTTGTGACTTGGTGTCAGTGTATGTCTCTGTTACTTGGTGTAAGTGTGTGTCTGTGTTACAGGGTATCAGTGTATGACTTTGTTACATGGTGTCAGTGTATGTTAAAATACTTGGTGCAAGTGTATGTCTTTGTTACTTGGTGTAATTGTATGACTTTGTTACTTGGTGTAAATGTGTGTCTCTGTTCCTAGGTATCAGTGTCTGTCTTTGTTACTTGGTGTAAGTGTGTGTCTGTGTTACTGTGTATCAGTGTGTGTCTTTGTTACTTGGTGTCAGTGTATGTCTGTGTTACTTGGTGTAAGTGTGTGTCTGTGTTACTGGGTATCAGTGTATGTCTTTGAGAATTGGTGTCAGTGCATGTCTTTGTTACTGGGTGTCAGTGTGTCTCTTTGTGACTTGGTGTCATTGTATGTCTTTGTTACTTGGTGTAACTGTGTGTGTCTGTGTTACTGGGTATCAGTATATGTTTTTGTTACTTGGTGTCAGTGTATGTCTGTGTTACTTGGTGTAAGTGTGTGTCTGTGTTACTGGGTATCAGTGTATGTCTCTGTGACTTGGTGTCAGTGTGTGTCTGTGTTACTGGGTATCAGTGTATGTCTTTGAGACTTGGTGTCAGTGAATGTCTTTGTTACTTGGTGTAAGTGTGTGTCTGTGTTACTGGGTATCAGTGTATGTCTTTGTTACATGGTGTCAGTGTATGTCTGTGTTACTTGGTGTAAGTGTGTGTCTGTGTTACTGGGTATCAGTGTATGTCTGTGTGACTTGGTGTCAGTGTATGTCTGTGTGACTTGGTGTCAGTGTATGTCTTTGTTACTTCGTGTTAATGTGTGTCTGTGTTATTGGTTATCAGTGTATGTCTTTGTTACTTGGTGTCCGTGTATGTCAAAATACTTGGTGTAAGTGTATGTCTTTGTTACTTGGTGTAATTGTCTGTCTTTGTTACTTGGTGTTAGTGTATGTATTTGTTACTTGGTGTCAGTGTATGTCTGTGTGACTTGGTGTCAGTGTATGTCTTTGTTACTGGGTGTCAGTGTGTCTCTTTGTAACTTGGTGTCAGTGTATGTCTTTGTTACTTGGTGTAAGTGTGTGTCTGTGTTACTGGGTATCAGTATATGTCTTTTTTACTTGGTGTCAGTGTATGTCTGTGTTACTTGGTGTAAGTTTGTGTCTGTGTTACTGGGTATCAATGTCTGTCTGTGTGACTTGGTGTCAGTGTGTGTCTTTTTTACTTGGTGTAAGTGTGTGTCTGTGTTACTGGGTATCAGTGTATGTCTTTGTGACTTCGTGTCAGTGTATGTCTTTGTTACTGGGTGTCAGTGTCTGTCTTTGTGTCTTGGTGTCAGTGTGTGTCTTTTTTACTTGGTGTAAGTGTGTGTCTGTGTTACTGGGTATCAGTGTATGTCTTTGTTACTTGGTGTCAGTGTATGTCAGTGTTACTTGGTGTAAGTGTATGTCTGTGTTACTGGGTATCAGTGTATGTCTGTGTGACTTGGTGTCAATATGTGTCTTTGTGACTTGGTGTCAGTGTATGTCTCTGTTACTTGGTGTAAGTGTGTGTCTGTGTTACAGGGTATCAGTGTATGACTTTGTTACATGGTGTCAGTGTATGTTAAAATACTTGGTGCAAGTGTATGTCTTTGTTACTTGGTGTAATTGTATGACTTTGTTACTTGGTGTAAATGTGTGTCTCTGTTCCTAGGTATCAGTGTCTGTCTTTGTTACTTGGTGTAAGTGTGTGTCTGTGTTACTGTGTATCAGTGTGTGTCTTTGTTACTTGGTGTCAGTGTATGTCTGTGTTACTTGGTGTAAGTGTGTGTCTGTGTTACTGGGTATCAGTGTATGTCTTTGAGAATTGGTGTCAGTGCATGTCTTTGTTACTGGGTGTCACTGTGTCTCTTTGTGACTTGGTGTCATTGTATGTCTTTGTTACTTGGTGTAACTGTGTGTGTCTGTGTTACTGGGTATCAGTATATGTTTTTGTTACTTGGTGTCAGTGTATGTCTGTGTTACTTGGTGTAAGTTTGTGTCTGTGTTACCGAGTATCAGTGTATGTCTCTGTGACTTGGTGTCAGTGTGTGTCTGTGTTACTGGGTATCAGTGTATGTCTTTGAGACTTGGTGTCAGTGAATGTCTTTGTTACTTGGTGTAAGTGTGTGTCTGTGTTACTGGGTATCAGTGTATGTCTTTGTTACATGGTGTCAGTGTATGTCTGTGTTACTTGGTGTAAGTGTGTGTCTGTGTTACTGGGTATCAGTGTATGTCTGTGTGACTTGGTGTCAGTGTATGTCTGTGTGACTTGGTGTCAGTGTATGTCTTTGTTACTTCGTGTTAATGTGTGTCTGTGTTATTGGTTATCAGTGTATGTCTTTGTTACTTGGTGTCCGTGTATGTCAAAATACTTGGTGTAAGTGTATGTCTTTGTTACTTGGTGTAATTGTCTGTCTTTGTTACTTGGTGTTAGTGTATGTCTTTGTTACTTGGTGTCAGTGTATGTCTGTGTGACTTGGTGTCAGTGTATGTCTTTGTTACTGGGTGTCAGTGTGTCTCTTTGTAACTTGGTGTCAGTGTATGTCTTTGTTACTTGGTGTAAGTGTGTGTCTGTGTTACTGGGTATCAGTATATGTCTTTTTTACTTGGTGTCAGTGTATGTCTGTGTTAATTGGTGTAAGTTTGTGTCTGTGTTACTGGGTATCAATGTCTGTCTGTGTGACTTGGTGTCAGTGTGTGTCTTTTTTACTTGGTGTAAGTGTGTGTCTGTGTTACTGGGTATTAGTGTATGTCTTTGTGACTTCGTGTCAGTGTATGTCTTTGTTACTGGGTGTCAGTGTCTGTCTTTGTGTCTTGGTGTCAGTGTGTGTCTTTTTTACTTGGTGTAAGTGTGTGTCTGTGTTACTGGGTATCAGTGTATGTCTGTGTGACTTGGTGTCAGTGTATGTCTGTGTTACTTCGTGTAAGTGTGTGTCTGTGTTACTGGGTATCAGTGGATGTCTTTGTGACTTGGTGTCAGTGTCGCTCTTTGTTACTTGGTGTCAGTGTGTGTCTTTGTGACTTGCTGTCAGTGTATGTCTTTGTTACTTGGTGTAAGTGTGTGTCTGTGTTACTGGGTATCAGTGTATGTCTTTGTTACTTGGTGTCAGTGTCTGTCTGTGTTACTTGGTGTCAGTGTGTTTGATTGTGTTACTGGGTGTCAGTGCGTGTCTGTGTTACTTGGTGTAAGTGTGTGTCTGTGTTACTGTGTATCAGTGTGTGTCTTTGTTACTTGGTGTCAGTGTATGTCTGTGTTACTTGGTGTAAGTGTGTGTCTGTGTTACTGGGTATCAGTGTATGTCTTTGAGAATTGGTGTCAGTGCATGTCTTTGTTACTGGGTGTCAGTGTGTCTCTTTTTGACTTGGTGTCATTGTATGTCTTTGTTTCTTGGTGTAAGTGTGTGTCTGTGTTACTGGGTATCAGTATATGTTTTTGTTACTTGGTGTCAGTGTATGTCTGTGTTACTTGATGTAAGTGTGTGTCTGCGTTACTGGGTATCAGTGTATGTCTCTGTGACTTGGTGGCAATGTGTGTCTGTGTTACTGGGTATCAGTGTATGTCTTTGTGACTTGGTGTCAGTGTATGTCTTTGTTACTTGGTGTAAGTGTGTGTCTGTGTTACTGGGTATCAGTGTATGTCTTTGTTACATGGTGTCAGTGTATGTCTGTGTTACTTGGTGTAAGTGTGTGTCTGGTTTACTGGGTATCAGTGTATGTCTGTGTGACTTGGTGTCAGTGTATGTCTGTGTGACTTGGTGTCAGTGTATGTCTTTGTTACTTCGTGTAAATGTGTGTCTGTGTTATTGGTTATCAGTGTATGTCTTTGTTACTTGGTGTCCGTGTATGTCAAAATACTTGGTGTCAGTGTATGTCTTTGCTACTTGGTGTAATTGTCTGTCTTTGTTACTGGGTGTCAGTGTGTCTCTTTGTAACTTGGTGTCAGTGTATGTCTTTGTTACTTGGTGTAAGTGTGTGTCTGTGTTACTGGGTATCAGTATATGTCTTTTTTACTTGGTGTCAGTGTATGTCTGTGTTACTTGGTGTAAGTTTGTGTCTGTGTTACTGGGTATCAGTGTCTGTCTGTGTGACTTGGTGTCAGTGTGTGTCTTTTTTACTTGGTGTAAGTGTGTGTCTGTGTTACTGGGTATCAGTGTATGTCTTTGTGACTTGGTGTCAGTGTATGTCTTTGTTACTGGGTGTCAGTGTCTGTCTTTGTGTCTTGGTGTCAGTGTATGTCTTTGTTACTTGGTTTAATTGTCTGTCTTTGTTACTTGGTGTAAGTGTATGTCTTTGTTAATTGGTGTCAGTGGATGTCTTTGTTACTTGGTGTCCGTGTGTGTCTGTGTTACTGGGTGTCAGTGTATGTCTTTGTTAATGGGTGTCAATGTATGTCTTTGTTACTTGGTGTAAGTGTGTATCTGTGTTACTGGGTATCAGTGCCTGTCTTTGTTACTTGGTGTAAGTGTGTGTCTGTGTGACTGGGTATCAGTGCATGTCTTTGTTACTTGGTGTCAGTGTATGTCTGTGTCACTTGGTGTAAGTGTGTGTGTATGTTACTGGGTATCAGTGTATGGCTTTGTGACTTGGTGTCAGTGTATGTCTTTGTTACTGGGTGTCAGTGTGTGTCTTTGTGACTTGGTGTCAGTGTATGTCTTTGTTACTTGGTGGAAGTGTGTGTCTGTGTTACTGGGTATCAGTGTCTGTCTTTATACTTGGTGTAAGTGTGTGTCTGTGTTACTGGGTATCAGTGTATGTCTTTGTTACTTGGTGTCAGTGTATGTCTGTGTTACTTGGTGTAAGTGTGTGTCTGTGTTACTGGGTATCAGTGTATGACTTTGTGACTTGGTGTCAGTGTATGTCTTTGTTACTGGGTGTCAGTGTGTGTCTTTGTGGCTTGGTGTCAGTGTATGTCTTTGTTACTTGGTGTAGGTGTGTGTCTGTGTTACTGGGTATCAGTGTCTGTCTTTGTTACTTGGTGTCAGTGTGTGTCTGTGTTACTTGGTGTAAGTGTGTGTCTGTGTTACTGGATATCAGTGTATGTCTGTGTGACTTGGTGTCAGTGTGTGTCTTTGTTACTTGGTGTTAGAGTGTGTCTGTGTTACTATGTATCAGTGTATGTCTTTGTGACTTGGTGTCAGTGTCTCTCTTTGTTACTTGGTGTCAGTATGTGTCTTTGTGACTTGGTGTCAGTGTATGTCTTTGATACTTGGTGTAAGTGTGTGTCTGTGTTACTGGGTTTCAGTGTATGTCTTTGTTACTTGGTTTCAGTGTATCTCTGTGTTACTTGTTGTAATTGTATGTCTGTGTTAATGGGTATCAGTGTATGTCTGTGTGACTTGGTGTCAGTGTATGTCTGTGTTACTTCGTGTAAGTGTGTGCCTGTGTTACTGGGTATCAGTGGATGTCTTTGTGACTTGGTGTCAGTGTCTCTCTTTGATACTTGGTGTCAGTGTGTGTCTTTGTGTCTTGCTGTCAGTGTATGTCTTTGTTACTTGGTGTAAGTGTGTGTCTGTGTTACTGGGTATCAGTGTATGTCTTTGTTACTTGGTGTCAGTGTCTGTCTGTGTTACTTGGTGTCAGTGTGTTTGATTTTGTTACTGGGTGTCAGTGCGAGTCTGTGTTACTTGGTGTAAGTGTGCGTCTGTGTTACTGTGTATCAGTGTGTGTCTTTGTTACTTGGTGTCAGTGTATGTCTGTGTTACTTGGTGTAAGTGTGTGTCTGTGTTACTGGGTATCAGTGTATGTCTCTGTGACTTGGTGGCAGTGTGTGTCTGTGTTACTGGGTATCAGTGTATGTCTTTGTGACTTGGTGTCAGTGTATGTCTTTGTTACTTGGTGTAAGTGTGTGTCTGTGTTACTGGGTATCAGTGTATGTCTCTGTGACTTGGTGGCAGTGTGTGTCTGTGTTACTGGGTATCAGTGTATGTCTTTGTGACTTGGTGTCAGTGTATGTCTTTGTTACTTGGTGTAAGTGTGTGTCTGTGTTACTGGGTATCAGTGTATGTCTTTGTTACATGGTGTCAGTGTATGTCTGTGTTACTTGGTGTAAGTGTGTGTCTGTGTTACTGGGTATCAGTGTATGTCTGTGTGACTTGGTGTCAGTGTATGTCTGTGTGACTTGGTGTCAGTGTATGTCTTTGTTACTTCGTGTAAATGTGTGTCTGTGTTATTGGTTATCAGTGTATGTCTTTGTTACTTGGGGTCCGTGTATGTCAAAATACTTGGTGTAAGTGTATGTCTTTGTTACTTGGTGTAATTGTCTGTCTTTGTTACTGGGTGTCAGTGTGTCTCTTTGTAACTTGGTGTCAGTGTATGTATTTGTTACTTTGTGTAAGTGTGTGTCTGTGTTACTGGGTATCAGTATATGTCTTTTTTACTTGGTGTCAGTGTATGTCTGTGTTACTTGGTGTAAGTTTGTGTCTGTGTTACTGGGTATCAGTGTCTGTCTGTGTGACTTGGTGTCAGTGTGTGTCTTTTTTACTTGGTGTAAGTGTGTGTCTGTGTTACTGGGTATCAGTGTATGTCTTTGTGACTTGGTGTCAGTGTATGTCTTTGTTACTGGGTGTCAGTGTCTGTCTTTGTGTCTTGGTGTCAGTGTATGTCTTTGTTACTTGGTTTAATTGTCTGTCTTTGTTACTTGGTGTAAGTGTATGTCTTTGTTACTTGGTGTCAGTGGATGTCTTTGTTACTTGGTGTCCGTGTGTGTCTGTGTTACTGGGTGTCACTGTATGTCTTTGTTAATGGGTGTCAATGTATGTCTTTGTTACTTGGTGTAAGTGTGTTTCTGTGTTACTGGGTATCAGTGCCTGTCTTTGTTACTTGGTGTAAGTGTGTGTCTGTGTGACTGGGTATCAGTGTATGTCTTTGTTACTTGGTGTCAGTGTATGTCTGTGTCACTTGGTGTAAGTGTGTGTCTATGTTACTGGGTATCAGTGTATGCCTTTGTGACTTGGTGTCAGTGTATGTCTTTGTTACTGGGTGTCAGTGTGTGTCTTTGTGACTTGGTGTCAGTGTATGTCTTTGTTACTTGGTGGAAGTGTGTGTCTGTGTTACTGGGTATCAGTGTCTGTCTTTATACTTGGTGTAAGTGTGTGTCTGTGTTACTGGGTATCAGTGTATGTCTTTGTTACTTGGTGTCAGTGTATGTCTGTGTTACTTGGTGTAAGTGTGTGTCTGTGTTACTGGGTATCAGTGTATGACTTTGTGACTTGGTGTCAGTGTATGTCTTTGTTACTGGGTGTCAGTGTGTGTCTTTGTGGCTTGGTGTCAGTGTATGTCTTTGTTACTTGGTGTAGGTGTGTGTCTGTGTTACTGGGTATCAGTGTCTGTCTTTGTTACTTGGTGTCAGTGTGTGTCTGTGTTACTTGGTGTAAGTGTGTGTCTGTGTTACTGGATATCAGTGTATGTCTGTGTGACTTGGTGTCAGTGTGTGTCTTTGTTACTTGGTGTTAGAGTGTGTCTGTGTTACTATGTATCAGTGAATGTCTTTGTGACTTGGTGTCAGTGTCTCTCTTTGTTACTTGGTGTCAGTATGTGTCTTTGTTACTTGGTGTCAGTGTATGTCAAAATAGTTGGTGTAAGTGTATGTCTTTGTTACTTGTTGTAATTGTCTGTCTTTGTTACTTGGTGTACGTGTATGTCTTTGGTACTTGGTGTCAGTGTATGTCAAAATAGTTGGTGTAAGTGTATGTCTTTGTTACTTGTTGTAATTGTCTGTCTTTGTTACTTGGTGTAAGTGTATGTCTTTGTTACTTGGTGTCAGTGTATGTCTTTGTTACTTGGTGTCCGTGTGTGTCTGCGTTACTGGGTGTCAATGCATGTCTTTGTTACTGGGTGTCAATGGATGTCTTTGTTACTTGGTGTAAGTGTGTTTGTGTGTTACTGGGTATCAGTGTCTGTCTTTGTTACTTGGTGTAAGTGTGTGTCTGTGTTACTGGGTATCAGAGTATGACTTTGTGACTTGGTGTCAGTGTATGTCTTTTTTACTGGGTGTCAGTGTGTGTCTTTGTGACTTGGTGTCAGTGTATGTCTTTGTTACTTGGTGTAAGTGTGTGTCTGTGTTACTGGGTATCAGTGTCTGTCTTTGTTACTTGGTGTCAGTGTATTCTGTGTTACTTGGTGTAACTGTGTGTGTCTGTGTTACTGGGTATCAGTGTATGTCTGAGTGACTTGGTGTCAGTGTGTGTCTTTGTTACTTGGTGTAAGTGTGTGTCTGTGTTACTGGGTATCAGTGTATGTCTTTGTTACTTTGTTTCATTGTATGTCTTTGTTACTGGGTGTAAGTGTGTGTCTATGTGACTTGGTGTCAGTGTATGTCTGTGTTACTTGGTGTAAGTGTGTGTCTGTGTTACTGGGTATCAGTGTCTGTATTTTTTAATTGGTGTAAGTGTGTGTCTGTGTTACTGGTTATCAGTGCACGTCTTTGTTACTTGGTGTCAGGGTATGTCTGTGTTAAATGGTGTATGTGTGTGTCTGTGTTACTGGGTATCAGTGTAAGTCTTTGTTACTGGGTGTCAATGTATGTCATTGTTACTAGGTGCAAGTGTGTGTCTTTGTTACTTGGTGTCCGTGTGTGTCTGTGTTACTGGGTGTCAGTGTCTGTCTTTTTTACTTGGTGTAAGTGTGTGTCTGTGTTACTGGTTATCAGTGCATGTTTTTGTTACTTGGTTTCAGGGTATGTCTGTGTTACTTGGTGTAAGTGAGTGTCTGTGTTACTGGGTATCAGTGTATGTCTTTGTTACTGGGTGTCAATGTATGTCATTGTTACTTGGTGTAAGTGTACTTCTGTGTTACTGGGTATCAGTGTCTGTCTTTGTTACTTGGTGTAAGTGTGTGTCTGTGTTACTGGGTATCAGTGTATGTCATTGTTAATTGGTGTCAGTGTATGTCTGTGTTACTTGGTGTAAGTGTGTGTCTGTGCTACTGGGTGTCAGAGTATGACTTTGTGACTTGCTGTCAGTGTATGTCTTTTTTACTGGGTGTCAGTGTGTGTCTTTGTGACTTGGTGTCAGTGTATGTCTTTGTTACTTGGTGTAAGTGTGTGTCTGTGTTACTGGGTATCAGTGTCTGTCTTTGTTACTTGGTGTCAGTGTATTCTGTGTTACTTGCTGTAAGTGTGTGTCTGTGTTACTGGGTATCAGTGTATGTCTGTGTGACTTGGTGTCAGTGTGTGTCTTTGTTACTTGGTGTAAGTGTGTGTCTGTGTTATTGGGTATCAGTGTATGTCTTTGTTACTTGGTTTCATTGTATGTCTTTGTTACTGGGTGTAAGTGTGTGTCTATGTGACTTGGTGTCAGTGTATGTCTGTGTTACTTGGTGTAAGTGTGTGTCTGTGTTACTGGGTATCAGTGTTTGTATTTTTTAATTGGTGTAAGTGTGTGTCTGTGTTACTGGTTATCAGTGCATGTCTTTGTTACTTGGTGTCAGGGTACGTCTGTGTTACTTGGTGTAAGTGTGTGTCTGTGTTACTGGGTATCAGTGTATGTCTTTGTTACTGGGTGTCAATGTATGTCATTGTTACTTGGTGTAAGTGTGTTTCTGTGTTACTGGGTATCAGTGTCTTTCTTTGTTACTTGGTGTAAGTGTGTGGCTGTGTTACTGGGTATCAGTGTATGTCTTTGTTACTTGGTGTCAGTGTATGTCTGTGTTACTTGGTGTAAGTGTGTGTCTGTGCTACTCGGTATCAGAGTATGAATTTGTGACTTGGTGTCAGTGTATGCCTTTTTTACTGGGTGTCAGTGTGTGTCTTTGTGACTTGGTGTCAGTGTATGTCTTTGTTACTTGGTGTAAGTGTGTTTCTGTGTTACTGGGTATCAGTGTCTGTCTTTGTTAATTTGTGTCAGTGTGTGTCTTTGTAACTTGGTGTAAGTGTGTGTCTGTGTTACTGGGTATCAGTGTATGTCTTTGTGACTTGGTGTCAGTGTATGTCTCTGTTACTGGATGTCAGTGTGTGTCTTTGTGACTTGGTGTCAGTGTATGTCTTTGTTACTTGGTGTAAGTGTGTGTCTGTGTTACTGGGTATCAGTGTATGTCTTTGTTACTTGGTGTCAGTGTATGTCTGTGTTACTTGGTGTAAGTGTATGTCTGTGTTACTGGGTATCAGTGTATGTCTGTGTGACTTGGTGTCAGTGTATGTCTTTCTTACTTGGTGTAAGTGTGTGTCTGTGTTACTGGGTATCAGTGTATGTCTTTGTTTCTTGGTGTCAGTGTATGTCGGTTTTCCTTGGTGTAAGTGTGTGTCTGTGTTACTGGGTATCAGCGTATGTCTGTGTGACTGGGTGTCAGTGTATGTCTTTCTAACTTGGTGTAAGTGTGTGTCTGTGTTACTGGGTATCAGTGTATGTCTTTGTGAAATGGTGTCAGTTTATGTCTTTGTTACTTGGTGTAAGTTTGTGTTTGTGTTACTGGGTATCAGTGTATGTCTTTGTTACTTGGTGTCAGTGTATGTCGAAATACTTGGTGTAAGTGTATGTCTTTGTTACTTGGTGTAATTGTCTGTCTTTGTTACTTGGTGTAAGTGTATGTCTTTGTTACTTGGTGTCAGTGTATGTCTTTGTTACTTGGTGTCCGTGTGTGTCTGTGTTACTGGGTGTCAGTGCATGTCTTTGTTACTGGGTGTCAATGGATGTCTTTGTTACTTAGTGTAAGTGTGTTTGTGTGTTACTGGGTATCAGTGTCTGTCTTTGTTACTTGGTGTAAGTGTGTGTCTGTGTTACTGGGTATCAGTGTATGACTTTGTGACTTGGTGTCAGTGTATGTCTTTGTTACTGGGTGTCAGTGTGTGTCTTTGTGACTTGGTGTCAGTGTATGTCTTTGTTACTTAGTGTAAGTGTGTGTCTGTGTTACTGGGTATCAGTGCCAGTCTTTGCTACTTGGTGTCAGTGTATGTCTGTGTTGCTTGGTGTAAGTGGGTGTCTGTGTTACTGCGTATCAGTGTATGTCTGTGTGACTTGGAGTCAGTGTGTGTCTGTGTTACTGGTTATCAGTGTATGTCTTTGTTACTTGGTGTAAGTGTGTGTCTGTGTTACTGGGTATCAGTGTATGTCTTTGTGACTTGGTTTCAGTGTATGTCTTTTTTACTGGGTATCATTGTGTGACTTTGTGACTTGGTGTCAGTGTATGTCTTTGTGACTTGGTGTAAGTGTGTGTCTGTGTTACTGGGTATCAGTGTATGTCTTTGTTACTTGGTGTCAGTGTATGTCAGTGTTACTTGGTGTAAGTGTATGTCTGTGTTACTGGGTATCAGTGTATGTCTGTGTGACTTGGTGTCAATGTGTGTCTTTGTGACTTGGTGTCAGTGTATGTCTCTGTTACTTGGTGTAAGTGTGTGTCTGTGTTACAGGGTATCAGTGTATGACTTTGTTACATGGTGTCAGTGTATGTTAAAATACTTGGTGCAAGTGTATGTCTTTGTTACTTGGTGTAATTGTATGACTTTGTTACTTGGTGTAAATGTGTGTCTCTGTTCCTAGGTATCAGTGTCTGTCTTTGTTACTTGGTGTAAGTGTGTGTCTGTGTTACTGTGTATCAGTGTGTGTCTTTGTTACTTGGTGTCAGTGTATGTCTGTGTTACTTGGTGTAAGTGTGTGTCTGTGTTACTGGGTATCAGTGTATGTCTTTGAGAATTGGTGTCAGTGCATGTCTTTGTTACTGGGTGTCAGTGTGTCTCTTTGTGACTTGGTGTCATTGTATGTCTTTGTTACTTGGTGTAACTGTGTGTGTCTGTGTTACTGGGTATCAGTATATGTTTTTGTTACTTGGTGTCAGTGTATGTCTGTGTTACTTGGTGTAAGTGTGTGTCTGTGTTACTGGGTATCAGTGTATGTCTCTGTGACTTGGTGTCAGTGTGTGTCTGTGTTACTGGGTATCAGTGTATGTCTTTGTGACTTGGTGTCAGTGTATGTCTTTGTTACTTGGTGTAAGTGTGTGTCTGTGTTACTGGGTATCAGTGTATGTCTTTGTTACTTGGTGTCCGTGTATGTCAAAATACTTGGTGTTAGTGTATGTCTTTGTTACTTGGTGTAATTGTCTGTCTTTGTTACTTGGTGTTAGTGTATGTCTTTGTCACTTGGTGTCAGTGTAAGTCTGTGTGACTTGGTGTCAGTGTATGTCTTTGTTACTGGGTGTCAGTGTGTTTCTTTGTAACTTGGTGTCAGTGTATGTCTTTGTTACTTGGTGTAAGTGTGTGTCTGTGTTACTGGGTATCAATGTCTGTCTGTGTGACTTGGTGTCAGTGTGTGTCTTTTTTACTTGGTGTAAGTGTGTGTCTGTGTTACTGGGTATCAGTGTATGTCTTTGTGACTTCGTGTCAGTGTATGTCTTTGTTACTGGGTGTCAGTGTCTGTCTTTGTGTCTTTGTGTCAGTGTGTGTCTTTTTTACTTGGTGTAAGTGTGTGTCTGTGTTACTGGGTATCAGTGTATGTCTGTGTGACTTGGTGTCAGTGTATGTCTGTGTTACTTCGTGTAAGTGTGTGTCTGTGTTACTGGGTATCAGTGGATGTCTTTGTGACTTGGTGTCAGTGTCGCTCTTTGTTACTTGGTGTCAGTGTGTGTCTTTGTGACTTGCTGTCAGTGTATGTCTTTGTTACTTGGTGTAAGTGTGTGTCTGTGTTACTGGGTATCAGTGTATGTCTTTGTTACTTGGTGTCAGTGTCTGTCTGTGTTACTTGGTGTCAGTGTGTTTGATTGTTTTACTGGGTGTCAGTGCGTGTCTGTGTTACTTGGTGTAAGTGTGTGTCTGTGTTACTGTGTATCAGTGTGTGTCTTTGTTACTTGGTGTCAGTGTATGTCTGTGTTACTTGGTGTAAGTGTGTGTCTGTGTTACTGGGTATCAGTGTATGTCTTTGAGAATTGGTGTCAGTGCATGTCTTTGTTACTGGGTGTCAGTGTGTCTCATTTTGACTTGGTGTCATTGTATGTCTTTGTTACTTGGTGTAAGTGTGTGTCTGTGTTACTGGGTATCAGTATATGTTTTTGTTACTTGGTGTCAGTGTATGTCTGTGTTACTTGATGTAAGTGTGTGTCTGTGTTACTGGGTGTCAGTGTATGTCTCTGTGACTTGGTTGCAGTGTGTGTCTGTGTTACTGGGTATCAGTGTATGTCTTTGTGACTTGGTGTCAGTGTATGTCTTTGTTACTTGGTGTAAGTGTGTGTCTGTGTTACTGGGTATCAGTGTATGTCTTTGTTACATGGTGTCAGTGTATGTCTGTGTTACTTGGTGTAAGTGTGTGTCTGTGTTACTGGGTATCAGTGTATGTCTGTGTGACTTGGTGTCAGTGTATGTCTGTGTGACTTGGTGTCAGTGTATGTCTTTGTTACTTCGTGTAAATGTGTGTCTGTGTTATTGGTTATCAGTGTATGTCTTTGTTACTTGGTGTCCGTGTATGTCAAAATACTTGGTGTAATTGTCTGTCTTTGTTACTGGGTGTCAGTGTGTCTCTTTGTAACTTGGTGTCAGTGTATGTCTTTGTTACTTGGTGTAAGTGTGTGTCTGTGTTACTGGGTATCAGTATATGACTTTTTTACTTGGTGTCAGTGTATGTCTGTGTTACTTGGTGTAAGTTTGTGTCTGTGTTACTGGGTATCAGTGTCTGTCTGTGTGACTTGGTGTCAGTGTGTGTCTTTTTTACTTGGTGTAAGTGTGTGTCTGTGTTACTGGGTATCAGTGTATGTCTTTGTGACTTGGTGTCAGTGTATGTCTTTGTTACTGGGTGTCAGTGTCTGTCTTTGTGTCTTGGTGTCAGTGTATGTCTTTGTTACTTGGTTTAATTGTCTGTCTTTGTTACTTGGTGTAAGTGTATGTCTTTGTTACTTGGTGTCAGTGGATGTCTTTGTTACTTGGTGTCCGTGTGTGTCTGTGTTACTGGGTGTCAGTGTATGTCTTTGTTAATGGGTGTCAATGTATGTCTTT
Source organism: Heterodontus francisci (assembly GCF_036365525.1). Classification (NCBI taxonomy): domain Eukaryota; kingdom Metazoa; phylum Chordata; class Chondrichthyes; order Heterodontiformes; family Heterodontidae; genus Heterodontus; species Heterodontus francisci. The sequence continues at coordinate 2,546,524 of NW_027140682.1, read as the reverse complement.
GTTACTTGGTGTAAGTGTGTTTCTGTGTTACTGGGTATCAGTGCCTGTCTTTGTTACTTGGTGTAAGTGTGTGTCTGTGTGACTGGGTATCAGTGCATGTCTTTGTTACTTGGTGTCAGTGTATGTCTGTGTCACTTGGTGTAAGTGTGTGTGTATGTTACTGGGTATCAGTGTATGGCTTTGTGACTTGGTGTCAGTGTATGTCTTTGTTACTGGGTGTCAGTGTGTGTCTTTGTGACTTGGTGTCAGTGTATGTCTTTGTTACTTGGTGGAAGTGTGTGTCTGTGTTACTGGGTATCAGTGTCTGTCTTTATACTTGGTGTAAGTGTGTGTCTGTGTTACTGGGTATCAGTGTATGTCTTTGTTACTTGGTGTCAGTGTATGTCTGTGTTACTTGGTGTAAGTGTCTTTCTGTGTTACTGGGTATCAGTGTATGACTTTGTGACTTGGTGTCATTGTATGTCTTTGTTACTGGGTGTCAGTGTGTGTCTTTGTGGCTTGGTGTCAGTGTATGTCTTTGTTACTTGGTGTAGGTGTGTGTCTGTGTTACTGGGTATCAGTGTCTGTCTTTGTTACTTGGTGTCAGTGTGTGTCTGTGTTACTTGGTGTAAGTGTGTGTCTGTGTTACTGGATATCAGTGTATGTCTGTGTGACTTGGTGTCAGTGTGTGTCTTTGTTACTTGGTGTTAGAGTGTGTCTGTGTTACTATGTATCAGTGTATGTCTTTGTGACTTGGTGTCAGTGTCTCTCTTTGTTACTTGGTGTCAGTATGTGTCTTTGTGACTTGCTGTCAGTGTATGTCTTTGTTACTTGGTGTAAGTGTGTGTCTGTGTTACTGGGTATCAGTGTATGTCTTTGTTACTTGGTGTCAGTGTCTGTCTGTGTTACTTGGTGTCAGTGTGTTTGATTGTGTTACTGGGTGTCAGTGCGTGTCTGTGTTACTTGGTGTAAGTGTGTGTCTGTGTTACTGTGTATCAGTGTGTCTCTTTTTGACTTGGTGTCATTGTATGTCTTTGTTACTTGGTGTAAGTGTGTGTCTGTGTTACTGGGTATCAGTATATGTTTTTGTTACTTGGTGTCAGTGTATGTCTGTGTTACTTGGTGTAAGTGTGTGTCTGTGTTACTGGGTATCAGTGTATGTCTCTGTGACTTGGTGGCAGTGTGTGTCTGTGTTACTGGGTATCAGTGTATGTCTTTGTGACTTGGTGTCAGTGTATGTCTTTGTTACTTGGTGTAAGTGTGTGTCTGTGTTACTGGGTATCAGTGTATGTCTTTGTTACATGGTGTCAGTGTATGTCTGTGTTACTTGGTGTAAGTGTGTGTCTGTGTTACTGGGTATCAGTGTATGTCTGTGTGACTTGGTGTCAGTGTATGTCTGTGTGACTTGGTGTCAGTGTATGTCTTTGTTACTTCGTGTAAATGTGTGTCTGTGTTATTGGTTATCAGTGTATGTCTTTGTTACTTGGGGTCCGTGTATGTCAAAATACTTGGTGTAAGTGTATGTCTTTGTTACTTGGTGTAATTGTCTGTCTTTGTTACTGGGTGTCAGTTTGTCTCTTTGTAACTTGGTGTCAGTGTATGTCTTTGTTACTTTGTGTAAGTGTGTGTCTGTGTTACTGGGTATCAGTATATGTCTTTTTTACTTGGTGTCAGTGTATGTCTGTGTTACTTGGTGTAAGTTTGTGTCTGTGTTACTGGGTATCAGTGTCTGTCTGTGTGACTTGGTGTCAGTGTGTGTCTTTTTTACTTGGTGTAAGTGTGTGTCTGTGTTACTGGGTATCAGTGTATGTCTTTGTGACTTGGTGTCAGTGTATGTCTTTGTTACTGGGTGTCAGTGTCTGTCTTTGTGTCTTGGTGTCAGTGTATGTCTTTGTTACTTGGTTTAATTGTCTGTCTTTGTTACTTGGTGTAAGTGTATGTCTTTGTTACTTGGTGTCAGTGGATGTCTTTGTTACTTGGTGTAAGTGTGTTTCTGTGTTACTGGGTATCAGTGCCTGTCTTTGTTACTTGGTGTAAGTGTGTGTCTGTGTGACTGGGTATCAGTGTATGTCTTTGTTACTTGGTGTCAGTGTATGTCTGTGTCACTTGGTGTAAGTGTGTGTCTATGTTACTGGGTATCAGTGTATGCCTTTGTGACTTGGTGTCAGTGTATGTCTTTGTTACTGGGTGTCAGTGTGTGTTTTTGTGACTTGGTGTCAGTGTATGTCTTTGTTACTTGCTGGAAGTGTGTGTCTGTGTTACTGGGTATCAGTGTCTGTCTTTATACTTGGTGTAAGTGTGTGTCTGTGTTACTGGGTATCAGTGTATGTCTTTGTTACTTGGTGTCAGTGTATGTCTGTGTTACTTGGTGTAAGTGTGTGTCTGTGTTACTGGGTATCAGTGTATGACTTTGTGACTTGGTGTCAGTGTATGTCTTTGTTACTGGGTGTCAGTGTGTGTCTTTGTGGCTTGGTGTCAGTGTATGTCTTTGTTACTTGGTGTAGGTGTGTGTCTGTGTTACTGGGTATCAGTGTCTGTCTTTGTTACTTGGTGTCAGTGTGTGTCTGTGTTACTTGGTGTAAGTGTGTGTCTGTGTTACTGGATATCAGTGTATGTCTGTGTGACTTGGTGTCAGTGTGTGTCTTTGTTACTTGGTGTTAGAGTGTGTCTGTGTTACTATGTATCAGTGAATGTCTTTGTGACTTGGTGTCAGTGTCTCTCTTTGTTACTTGGTGTCAGTATGTGTCTTTGTGACTTGGTGTCAGTGTATGTCTTTGATACTTGGTGTAAGTGTGTGTCTGTGTTACTGGGTTTCAGTGTGTGTCTTTGTTACTTGGTGTCAGTGTATCTCTGTGTTACTTGGTGTAATTGTATGTCTGTGTTACTGGGTATCAGTGTATGTCTGTGTGACTTGGTGTCAGTGTATGTCTGTGTTACTTCGTGTAAGTGTGTGTCTGTGTTACTGGGTATCAGTGGATGTCTTTGTGACTTGGTGTCAGTGTCGCTCTTTGATACTTGGTGTCAGTGTGTGTCTTTGTGACTTGCTGTCAGTGTATGTCTTTGTTACTTGGTGTAAGTGTGTGTCTGTGTTACTGGGTATCAGTGTATGTCTTTGTTACTTGGTGTCAGTGTATGTCTGTGTTACTCGGTGTCAGTGTGTTTGATTGTGTTACTGGGTGTCAGTGCGTGTCTGTGTTACTTGGTGTAAGTGTGTGTCTTGTTACTTGGTGTCCGTGTGTGTCTGTGTTACTGGGTGTCAGTGTATATCTTTGTTACTGGGTGTCAGTGTATGTCTTAGTTACTTGGTGTAAGTGTGTTTCTGTGTTACTGGGTATCAGTGTCTGTCTTTGTTACTTGGTGTAAGTGTGTGTCTGTGTTACTGGGTATCTGTGTATGTCTTTGTTACTTGGTGTCAGTGTATGTCTGTGTTACTTGGTGTAAGTGTGTGTCTGTGCTACTGGGTATCAGCGTATGACTTTGTGACTTGGTGTCAGTGTATGTCTTTTTTACTGGGTGTCAGTGTGTGTCTTTGTGACTTGCTGTCAGTGTATGTCTATGCTACTTGGTGTAAGTGTGTGTCTGTGTTACTGGGTATCAGTGTATGTCTTTGTTACTTGGTGTCAGTGTGTGTCTTAGTTACTTGGTGTAAGTGTGTGTCTGTGTTACTGGGTATCAGTGTCTGTCTTTTTTACTTGGTGTCAGTGTGTGTCTCTGTTACTGGTTATCAGTGCATGTCTTTGTTACTTGGTGTCAGGGTATGTCTGTGTTACTTGGTGTAAGTGTGTGTCTGTGTTACTGGTTATCAGTGCATGTCTTTGTTACTTGGTGTCAGGGTATGTCTGTGTCACTTGGTGTAAGTGAGTGTCTGTGTTACTGGGTATCAGTGTATGTCTTTGTTACTGCGTGTCAATGTATGTCATTGTTACTTGGTGTAAGTGTGTTTCTGTGTTACTGGGTATCAGTGTCTGTCTTTGTTACTTGGTGTAAGTGTGTGTCTGTGTTACTGGGTATCTGTGTATGTCTTTGTTACTTGGTGTCAGTGTATGTCTGTATTACTTGGTGTAAGTGTGTGTCTGTGCTACTGGGTATCAGCGTATGACTTTGTGACTTGGTGTCAGTGTATGTCTTTTTTACTGGGTGTCAGTGTGTGTCTTTGTGACTTGCTGTCAGTGTATGTCTATGCTACTTGGTGTAAGTGTGTGTCTGTGTTACTGGGTATCAGTGTATGTCTTTGTTACTTGGTGTCAGTGTATGTCTTAGTTACTTGGTGTAAGTGTGTGTCTGTGTTACTGGGTATCAGTGTCTGTCTTTTTTACTTGGTGTCAGTGTGTGTCTCTGTTACTGGTTATCAGTGCATGTCTTTGTTACTTGGTGTCAGGGTATGTCTGTGTTACTTGGTGTAAGTGAGGGTCTGTGTTACTGGGTATCAGTGTATGTCTTTGTTACTGCGTGTCAATGTATGTCATTGTTACTTGGTGTAAGTGTGTTTCTGTGTTACTGGGTATCAGTGTCTGTCTTTGTTACTTGGTGTAAGTGTGTGTCTGTGTTACTGGGTATCTGTGTATGTCTTTGTCACTTGGTGTCAGTGTATGTCTGTGTTACTTGGTGTAAGTGTGTGTCTGTGCTACTGGGTATCAGCGTATGACTTTGTGACTTGGTGTCAGTGTATGTCTTTTTTACTGGGTGTCAGTGTGTTTCTTTGTGACTTGCTGTCAGTGTATGTCTATGCTACTTGGTGTAAGTGTGTGTCTGTGTTACTGGGTATCAGTGTATGTCTTTGTTACTTGGTGTCAGTGTATGGCTGTGTTACTTGGTGTAAGTGTATGGCTGTGTTACTGGGTATCAGTGTATGTCTTTGTGAAATGGAGTCAGTTTATGTCTTTGTTACTTGGTGTAAGTGTGTGTTTGTGTTACTGGGTATCAGTGTATGTCTTTGGTACTTGGTGTCAGTGTATGTCAAAATAGTTGGTGTAAGTGTATGTCTTTGTTACTTGTTGTAATTGTCTGTCTTTGTTACTTGGTGTAAGTGTATGTCTTTGTTACTTGGTGTCAGTGTATGTCTTAGTTACTTGGTGTCCGTGTGTGTCTGCGTTACTGGGTGTCAATGCATGTCTTTGTTACTGGGTGTCAATGGATGTCTTTGTTACTTGGTGTAAGTGTGTTTGTGTGTTACTGGGTATCAGTGTCTGTCTGTGTGACTTGGTGTCAGTGTGTGTCTTTTTTACTTGGTGTAAGTGTGTGTCTGTGTTACTGGGTATCAGTGTATGTCTTTGTGACTTGGTGTCAGTGTATGTCTTTGTTACTAGGTGTCAGTGTCTGTCTTTGTGTCTTGGTGTCAGTGTATGTCTTTGTTACTTGGTTTAATTGTCTGTCTTTGTTACTTGGTGTAAGTGTATGTCTTTGTTACTTGGTGTCAGTGGATGTCTTTGTTACTTGGTGTAAGTGTGTTTCTGTGTTACTGGGTATCAGTGCCTGTCTTTGTTACTTGGTGTAAGTGTGTGTCTGTGTGACTGGGTATCAGTGTATGTCTTTGTTACTTGGTGTCAGTGTATGTCTGTGTCACTTGGTGTAAGTGTGTGTCTATGTTACTGGGTATCAGTGTATGCCTTTGTGACTTGGTGTCAGTGTATGTCTTTGTTACTGGGTGTCAGTGTGTGTTTTTGTGACTTGGTGTCAGTGTATGTCTTTGTTACTTGCTGGAAGTGTGTGTCTGTGTTACTGGGTATCAGTGTCTGTCTTTATACTTGGTGTAAGTGTGTGTCTGTGTTACTGGGTATCAGTGTATGTCTTTGTTACTTGGTGTCAGTGTATGTCTGTGTTACTTGGTGTAAGTGTGTGTCTGTGTTACTGGGTATCAGTGTATGACTTTGTGACTTGGTGTCAGTGTATGTCTTTGTTACTGGGTGTCAGTGTGTGTCTTTGTGGCTTGGTGTCAGTGTATGTCTTTGTTACTTGGTGTAGGTGTGTGTCTGTGTTACTGGGTATCAGTGTCTGTCTTTGTTACTTGGTGTCAGTGTGTGTCTGTGTTACTTGGTGTAAGTGTGTGTCTGTGTTACTGGATATCAGTGTATGTCTGTGTGACTTGGTGTCAGTGTGTGTCTTTGTTACTTGGTGTTAGAGTGTGTCTGTGTTACTATGTATCAGTGAATGTCTTTGTGACTTGGTGTCAGTGTCTCTCTTTGTTACTTGGTGTCAGTATGTGTCTTTGTGACTTGGTGTCAGTGTATGTCTTTGATACTTGGTGTAAGTGTGTGTCTGTGTTACTGGGTTTCAGTGTGTGTCTTTGTTACTTGGTGTCAGTGTATCTCTGTGTTACTTGGTGTAATTGTATGTCTGTGTTACTGGGTATCAGTGTATGTCTGTGTGTCTTGGTGTCAGTGTATGTCTGTGTTACTTCGTGTAAGTGTGTGTCTGTGTTACTGGGTATCAGTGGATGTCTTTGTGACTTGGTGTCAGTGTCTCTCTTTGATACTTGGTGTCAGTGTGTGTCTTTGTGACTTGCTGTCAGTGTATGTCTTTGTTACTTGGTGTAAGTGTGTGTCTGTGTTACTGGGTATCAGTGTATGTCTTTGTTACTTGGTGTCAGTGTATGTCTGTGTTACTCGGTGTCAGTGTGTTTGATTGTGTTACTGGGTGTCAGTGCGTGTCTGTGTTACTTGGTGTAAGTGTGTGTCTTGTTACTTGGTGTCCGTGTGTGTCTGTGTTACTGGGTGTCAGTGTATATCTTTGTTACTGGGTGTCAGTGTATGTCTTAGTTACTTGGTGTAAGTGTGTTTCTGTGTTACTGGGTATCAGTGTCTGTCTTTGTTACTTGGTGTAAGTGTGTGTCTGTGTTACTGGGTATCTGTGTATGTCTTTGTTACTTGGTGTCAGTGTATGTCTGTGTTACTTGGTGTAAGTGTGTGTCTGTGCTACTGGGTATCAGCGTATGACTTTGTGACTTGGTGTCAGTGTATGTCTTTTTTACTGGGTGTCAGTGTGTGTCTTTGTGACTTGCTGTCAGTGTATGTCTATGCTACTTGGTGTAAGTGTGTGTCTGTGTTACTGGGTATCAGTGTATGTCTTTGTTACTTGGTGTCAGTGTGTGTCTTAGTTACTTGGTGTAAGTGTGTGTCTGTGTTACTGGGTATCAGTGTCTGTCTTTTTTACTTGGTGTCAGTGTGTGTCTCTGTTACTGGTTATCAGTGCATGTCTTTGTTACTTGGTGTCAGGGTATGTCTGTGTTACTTGGTGTAAGTGTGTGTCTGTGTTACTGGTTATCAGTGCATGTCTTTGTTACTTGGTGTCAGGGTATGTCTGTGTCACTTGGTGTAAGTGAGTGTCTGTGTTACTGGGTATCAGTGTATGTCTTTGTTACTGCGTGTCAATGTATGTCATTGTTACTTGGTGTAAGTGTGTTTCTGTGTTACTGGGTATCAGTGTCTGTCTTTGTTACTTGGTGTAAGTGTGTGTCTGTGTTACTGGGTATCTGTGTATGTCTTTGTTACTTGGTGTCAGTGTATGTCTGTATTACTTGGTGTAAGTGTGTGTCTGTGCTACTGGGTATCAGCGTATGACTTTGTGACTTGGTGTCAGTGTATGTCTTTTTTACTGGGTGTCAGTGTGTGTCTTTGTGACTTGCTGTCAGTGTATGTCTATGCTACTTGGTGTAAGTGTGTGTCTGTGTTACTGGGTATCAGTGTATGTCTTTGTTACTTGGTGTCAGTGTATGTCTTAGTTACTTGGTGTAAGTGTGTGTCTGTGTTACTGGGTATCAGTGTCTGTCTTTTTTACTTGGTGTCAGTGTGTGTCTCTGTTACTGGTTATCAGTGCATGTCTTTGTTACTTGGTGTCAGGGTATGTCTGTGTTACTTGGTGTAAGTGAGGGTCTGTGTTACTGGGTATCAGTGTATGTCTTTGTTACTGCGTGTCAATGTATGTCATTGTTACTTGGTGTAAGTGTGTTTCTGTGTTACTGGGTATCAGTGTCTGTCTTTGTTACTTGGTGTAAGTGTGTGTCTGTGTTACTGGGTATCTGTGTATGTCTTTGTCACTTGGTGTCAGTGTATGTCTGTGTTACTTGGTGTAAGTGTGTGTCTGTGCTACTGGGTATCAGCGTATGACTTTGTGACTTGGTGTCAGTGTATGTCTTTTTTACTGGGTGTCAGTGTGTTTCTTTGTGACTTGCTGTCAGTGTATGTCTATGCTACTTGGTGTAAGTGTGTGTCTGTGTTACTGGGTATCAGTGTATGTCTTTGTTACTTGGTGTCAGTGTATGGCTGTGTTACTTGGTGTAAGTGTATGGCTGTGTTACTGGGTATCAGTGTATGTCTTTGTGAAATGGAGTCAGTTTATGTCTTTGTTACTTGGTGTAAGTGTGTGTTTGTGTTACTGGGTATCAGTGTATGTCTTTGGTACTTGGTGTCAGTGTATGTCAAAATAGTTGGTGTAAGTGTATGTCTTTGTTACTTGTTGTAATTGTCTGTCTTTGTTACTTGGTGTAAGTGTATGTCTTTGTTACTTGGTGTCAGTGTATGTCTTAGTTACTTGGTGTCCGTGTGTGTCTGCGTTACTGGGTGTCAATGCATGTCTTTGTTACTGGGTGTCAATGGATGTCTTTGTTACTTGGTGTAAGTGTGTTTGTGTGTTACTGGGTATCAGTGTCTGTCTTTGTTACTTGGTGTAAGTGTGTGTCTGTGTTACTGGGTATCAGTGTATGACTTTGTGACTTGGTGTCAGTGTATGTCTTTGTTGCTGGGTGTCAGTGTGTGTCTTTGTGACTTGGTGTCAGTGTATGTCTTTGTTACTTGGTGTAAGTGTGTGCCTGTGTTACTGGGTATCAGTGTATGTCTTTGTTACTTGGTGTCAGTGTATGTCTGTGTTACTTGGTGTCAGTGTGTTTGATTGTGTTACTGGGTTTCAGTGCGTGTCTGTGTTACTTGGTGTAAGTGTGTGTCTTTGTTACTTGGTGTCCGTGTGTGTCTGTGTTACTGGGTGTCAGTGTATGTCTTTGTTACTGGGTGTCAGTGCATGTCTTAGTTACTTGGTGTAAGTGTGTGTCTGTGTTACTGGGTATCAGTGTCTGTCTTTTTTACTTGGTGTAAGTGTGTGTCTGTGTTACTGGTTATCAGTGCATGTCTTTGTTACTTGGTGTCAGGGTATGTCTGTGTTACTTGGTGTAAGTGAGGGTCTGTGTTACTGGGTATCAGTGTATGTCTTTGTTACTGGGTGTCAATGTATGTCATTGTTACTTGGTGTAAGTGTGTTTCTGTGTTACTGGGTATCAGTGTCTGTCTTTGTTACTTGGTGTAAGTGTGTGTCTGTGTTACTGGGTATCTGTCTATGTCTTTGTTACTTGGTGTCAGTGTATGTCTGTGTTACTTGGTGTAAGTGTGTGTCTGTGCTACTGGGTATCAGAGTATGACTTTGTGACTTGGTGTCAGTGTATGTCTTTTTTACTGGGTGTCAGTGTGTGTCTTGGTGACTTGGTGTCAGTGTATGTATTTGTTACTTGGTGTAAGTGTGTGTCTGTGTTACTGGGTATCAGTGTCTGTCTTTGTTACTTGGTGTCAGTGTATGTCTGTGTTACTTGGTGTAAGTGTGTGTCTGTGTTACTTGGTATCAGTGTATGTCTGTGTGACTTGGTGTCAGTGTGTGTCTTTGTTAGTTGGTGTAAGTGTGTGTCTGTGTTACTGGGTATCAGTGTATGTCTTTGTTACTTGGTTTCAGTGTATGTCTATGTTACTGGGTGTAAGTGTGTGTCTATGTGACTTGGTGTCAGTGTATGTCTGTGTTACATGGTGTAAGTGTGTGTCTGTGTTACTGGGTATCAGTGTCTGTATTTTTTAATTGGTGTAAGTGTGTGTCTGTGTTACTGGTTATCACTGCATGTCTTTGTTACTTGGTGCCAGGGTATGTCTGTGTTACTTGGTGTAAGTGTGTGTCTGTGTTACTGGGTATCAGTGTTTGTCTTTGTTACTGGGTGTCAATGTATGTCATTGTTACTTGGTGCAAGTGTGTTTCTGTGTTACTGGGTATCAGTGTATGTCTTTGTTACTTGGTGTCAGTGTATGTCTGTGTCTGTGCTACTCGGTATCAGAGTATGAATTTGTGAATTGGTGTCAGTGTATGTCTTTTTTACTGGGTGTCAGTGTGTGTCTTTGTGACTTGGTGTCAGTGTATGTCTTTGTTACTTGGTGTAAGTGTGTGTCTGTGTTACTGGGTATCAGTGTCTGTCTTTGTTAATTGGTGTCAGTGTATGTCTGTGTTACTTGGTGTAAGTGTGTGTCTGTGTTACTGGGTATCAGTGTATGTCTCTGTGACTTGGTGTCAGTGTGTGTCTTTGTAACTTGGTGTAAGTGTGTGTCTGTGTTACTGGGTATCAGTGTATGTCTTTGTTACTTGGTGTCAGTGTAAGTCTGAGTTACTTGGTGTAAGTGTGTGACTGTGTTACTGGGTATCAGTGTATGTCTTTGTGACTTGGTGTCAGTGTATGTCTCTGTTACTGGGTGTCAGTGTGTGTCTTTGTGACTTGGTGTCAGTGTATGTCTTTGTTACTTGGTGTACGTGTGTGTCTGTGTTACTGGGTATCAGTGTTTGTCTTTGTTACTTGGAGTCAGTGTATGTCTGTGTTACTTGGTGTAAGTGTATGTCTGTGTTACTTGGTGTAAGTGTGTGTCTGTGTTACTGGGTATCAGTGTATGTCTTTGATTCTTGGTGTCAGTGTATGTCGGTTTTACTTGGTGTAAGTTTGTGTCTGTGTTACTGGGTATCAGTGTATGTCTGTGTGACTGGGTGTCAGTGTATGTCTTTGTTACTTGGTGTAAGTGTGTGTCTGTGTTACTGGGTATCAGTGTATGTCTTTGTGAAATGGTGTCAGTTTATGTCTTTTTTCCTTGGTGTAAGTGTGTGTTTGTGTTACTGGTTATCAGTGAATGTCTTTGTTACTTGGTGTCAGTGCATGTCAAAATACTTGGTGTAAGTGTATGTCTTTGTTACTTGGTGTAATTGTCTGTCTTTGTTACTTGGTGTAAGTGTATGTCTTTGTTACTTGGTGTCCGTGTGTGTCTGTGTTACTGGGTTTCCGTGCATGTCTTTGTTACTGGGTGTCAATGGATGTCTTTGTTACTTGGTGTAAGTGTGTTTGTGTGTTACTGGGTGTCAGTGTATGTCTTTGTTACTGGGTGTCAGTGTGTGTCTTTGTGACTGGGTGTCAGTGTATGTCTTTGTTACTTGGTGTAAGTGTGTGTCTGTGTTACTGGGTATCAGTGCCAGTCTTTGTTACTTGGTGTCAGTGTATGTCTGTGTTACTTGGTGTAAGTGTGTGTCTGTGTTACTGGGTATCAGTGTATGTCTGTGTGACTTGGTATCAGTGTATGTCTTTGTTACTGGGTGTCAATGTATGTCATTGTTACTTGGTGTAAGTGTGTTTCTGTGTTACTGGGTATCAGTGTCTGTCTTTGTTACTTGGTGTAAGTGTGTGTCTGTGTTACTGGGTATCAGTGTCTGTCTTTGTTAATTGGTGTCAGTGTATGTCTGTGTTACTTGGTGTAAGTGTGTGTCTGTGTTACTGGGTATCAGTGTATGTCTCTGTGACTTGGTGTCAGTGTGTGTCTTTGTAACTTGGTGTAAGTGTGTGTCTGTGTTACTGGGTATCAGTGCATGTCTTTGTTACTTGGTTTCAGTGTATATCTTTGTTACTAGGTGTCAGTGTGTGTCTTTGTGACTTGGTGTCAGTGTATGTCTTTGTTACTTGGTGTAAGTGTGTGTCTGTGTTACTGGGTATCAGTGTCTGTCCTTGTTACTTGTTGTAAGTGTGTGTCTGTGTTATTGGGTATCAGTGTATGTCTTTGTTACTTGGTGTCAGTGTAAGTCTGAGTTACTTGGTGTAAGTGTGTGACTGTGTTACTGGGTATCAGTGTATGTCTTTGTGACTTGGTGTCAGTGTATGTCTCTGTTACTGGGTGTCAGTGTGTGTCTTTGTGACTTGGTGTCAGTGTATGACTTTGTTACTTGGTGTACGTGTGTGTCTGTGTTACTGGGTATCAGTGTTTGTCTTTGTTACTTGGTGTCAGTGTATGTCTGTGTTACTTGGTGTAAGTGTATGTCTGTGTTACTGGGTATCAGTGTATGTCTGTGTGACCTGGTGTCAGTGTATGTCTTTGTTACTTGGTGTAAGTGTGTGTCTGTGTTACTGGGTATCAGTGCATGTCTTTGATTCTTGGTGTCAGTGTATGTCGGTTTTACTTGGTGTAAGTTTGTGTCTGTGTTACTGGGTATCAGTGTATGTCTGTGTGACTGGGTGTCAGTGTATGTCTTTGTTACTTGGTGTAAGTGTGTGTCTGTGTTACTGGGTATCAGTGTATGTCTTTGTGAAATGGTGTCAGTTTATGTCTTTTTTACTTGGTGTAAGTGTGTGTTTGTGTAACTGGTTATCAGTGAATGTCTTTGTTACTTGGTGTCAGTGTATGTCAAAATACTTGGTGTAAGTGTATGTCTTTGTTACTTGGTGTAATTGTCTGTCTTTGTTACTTGGTGTAAGTGTATGTCTTTGTTACTTGGTGTCCGTGTGTGTCTGTGTTACTGGGTTTCCGTGCATGTCTTTGTTACTGGGTGTCAATGGATGTCTTTGTTACTTGGTGTAAGTGTGTTTGTGTGTTACTGGGTATCAGTGTCTGTCTTTATTACTTGGTGTAAGTGTGTGTCTGTGTTACTGGGTATCAGTGTATGACTTTGTGACTTGGTGTCAGTGTATGTCTTTGTTACTGGGTGTCAGTGTGTGTCTTTGTGACTTGGTGTCAGTGTATGTCTTTGTTACTTGGTGTAAGTGTGTGTCTGTGTTACTGGGTATCAGTGCCAGTCTTTGTTACTTGGTGTCAGTGCATGTCTGTGTTACTTGGTGTAAGTGTGTGTCTGTGTTACTGGGTATCAGTGTATGTCTGTGTGACTTGGTGTCAGTGTGTGTCTGTGTTACTGGTTATCAGTGTATGTCTTTGTTACTTGGTGTAAGTGTGTGTCTGTGTTACTGGGTATCGGTGTATGTCTTTGTTACTTGGTTTCAGTGTATGACTTTGTTACTGGGTGTAAGTGTGTGTCTATGTGACTTGGTGTCAGTGTATGTCTGTGTTACTTGGTGTAAGTGTGCGTCTGTGTTACTGGGTATCATTGTCTGTATTTTTTAATTGGTGTAAGTGTGTGTCTGTGTAACTGGATATCAGTGCATGTCTTTGTTACTTGGTGTCAGGGTATGTCTGTGTTACTTGGTGTAAGTGTGTGTCTGTGTTACTGGGTATCAGTGTATGTCTTTGTTACTGGGTGTCAATGTATGTCATTGTTACTTGGTGTAAGTGTGTTTCTGTGTTACTGGGTATCAGTGTCTGTCTTTGTTACTTGGTGTAAGTGTGTGTCTGTGTTACTGGGTATCAGTGTATGTCTTTGTTACTTGGTGTCAGTGTATGTCTGTGTTACTTGGTGTAAGTGTGTGTCTGTGCTACTCGGTATCAGAGTATGAATTTGTGACTTGGTGTCAGTGTATGTCTTTTTTACTGGGTGTCAGTGTGTGTCTTTGTGACTTGGTGTCAGTGTATGTCTTTGTTACTTTGTGTAAGTGTGTGTCTGTGTTACTGGGTATCAGTGTCTGTCTTTGTTAATTGGTGTCAGTGTATGTCTGTGTTACTTGGTGTAAGTGTGTGTCTGTGTTACTGGGTATCAGTGTATGTCTGTGTGACTTGGTGTCAGTGTGTGTCTGTGTTACTGGTTATCAGTGTATGTCTTTGTTACTTGGTGTAAGTGTGTGTCTGTGTTACTGGGTATCAGTGTATGTCTTTGTGACTTGGTTTCAGTGTATGTCTTTGTTACTGGGTGTCAATGTGTGTCTTTGTGACTTGGTGTCAGTGTATGTCTTTGTTACTTGGTGTAAGTGTGTGTCTGTGTTATTGGGTATCAGTGTCTGTCTTTGTTACTTGGTGTCAGTGTATGTCTGTGTTCCTTGGTGTAAGTGTGTGTCTGTGATACTGGGTATCAGTGTATGTCTGTGTGACTTGGTGTCAATGTGAGTCTTTGTTACTTGGTGTAAGTGTGTGTCTGTGTTACGGGGTATCAGTGTATGTCTTTGTTACTTGGTTTCAGTGTATGACTTTGTTACTGGTTGTAAGTGTGTGTCTATGTGACTTGGTGTCAGTGTATGTCTGTGTTACTTGGTGTAAGTGTGTGTCTGTGTTACTGGGTATCAGTGCATGTCTTTGTTACTTGGTGTCAGGGTATGTCTGTGTTACTTGGTGTAAGTGTGTGTCTGTGTTACTGGGTATCAGTGTATGTCTTTGTTACTGGGTGTCAATGTATGTCTTTGTTACTTGGTGTAAGTGTGTGTCTGTGTTACTGGGTATCAGTGTATGTCTTTGTTACTTGGTGTCAGTGTATGTCTGTGTTACTTGGTGTAAGTGTGTGTCTGTGCTACTCGGTATCAGAGTATGAATTTGTGACTTGGTGTCAGTGTATGTGTTTTTTACTGGGTGTCAGTGTGTGACTTTGTGACTTGGTGTCAGTGTTTGTCTTTGTTACTTTGTGTAAGTGTGTGTCTGTGTTACTGGGTATCAGTGTCTGTCTTTGTTAATTGGTGTCAGTGTATGTCTGTGTTACTTGGTGTAAGTGTGTGTCTGTGTTACTGGGTATCAGTGTATGTCTGTGTGACTTGGTGTCAGTGTGTGTCTTTGTAGCTTGGTGTAAGTGTGTGTCTGTGTTACTGGGTATCAGTGCATGTCTTTGTTTCTTGGTTTCAGTGTATATCTTTGTTACTAGGTGTCAGTGTGTGTCTTTGTGACTTGGTGTCAGTGTATGTCTTTGTTACTTGGTGTAAGTGTGTGTCTGTGCTACTGGGTATCAGTGTCTGTCCTTGTTACTTGGTGTAAGTGTGTGTCTGTGTTATTGGGTATCAGTGTATGTCTTTGTTACTTGGTGTCAGTGTTTGTCTGTGTTACTTGGTGTAAGTGTGTGTCTGTGTTACTGGGTATCAGTGTATGTCTTTGTGACTTGGTGTCAGTGTATGTCTCTGTTACTGGGTGTCAGTGTGTGTCTTTGTGACTTGGTGTCAGTGTATGTCTTTGTTACTTGGTGTAAGTGTGTGTCTGTGTTACTGGGTATCAGTGTATGTCTTTGATACTTGGTGTCAGTGTATGTCTGTGTTACTTGGTGTAAGTGTATGTCTGTGTTACTGGGTATCAGTGTATGTCTGTGTGACTTGGTGTCAGTGTCTGTCTTTGTTACTTGGTGTAAGTGTGTGTCTGTGTTACTGGGTATCAGTGTATGTCTTTGTTTCTTGGTGTCAGTGTATGTCGGTTTTACTTGGTGTAAGTGTGTGTCTTTGTTACTGGGTATCAGTGTATGTCTGTGTGACTGGGTGTCAGTGTATGTCTTTGTTACTTGGTGTAAGTGTGTGTCTGTGTTACTGGGTATCAGTGTATGTCTTTGTGAAATGGTGTGAGTTTATGTCTGTGTTACTTGGTGTAAGTGTGTGTTTGTGTTACTGGGTATCAGTGTATGTCTTTGTTACTTGGTGTCAGTGCATGTCAAAATACTTGGTGTAAGTGTATGTCTTTGTTACTTGGTGTAATTGTCTGTCTTTGTTACTTGGTGTAAGTGTATGTCTTTGTTACTTGGTGTCAGTGTATGTCTTTGTTACTTGGTGTCCGTGTGTGTCTGTGTTACTGGGTGTCATTGCATGTCTTTGTTACTGGGTGTCAATGGATGTCTTTGTTACTTGGTGAAAGTGTGTTTGTGTGTTACTGGGTATCAGTGTCTGTCTTTGTTACTTGGTGTAAGTGTGTGTCTGTGTTACTGGGTATCAGTGTATGACATTGTGACTTGGTGTCAGTGTATGTCTTTGTTACTGGGTGTCAGTGTGTGTCTTTGTGACTTGGTGTCAGTGTATGTCTTTGTTACTTGGTGTATGTGTGTGTCTGTGTTACTGGGTATCAGTGTATGTCTGTGTGACTTGGTGTCAGTGTTTGTCTGTGTTACTGGGTATCAGCGTATGTCTTTGTGACTTGGTTTCAGTGTATGTCTTTGTTACTGGGTGTCAATGTGTGTCTTTGTGACTTTGTGTCAGTGTATGTCTTTGTTACTTGGTGTAAGTGTGTGTCTGTGTTACTGGGTATCAGTGTATGTCTTTGTTACTTGGTGTCAGTGCATGTCTGTTTTACATGGTGTAAGTGTGTGTCTGTGTTACTGGGTATCAGTGTATATCTGTGTGACTTGGTGTCAGTGTGGGTCTTTGTGACTTGGTGTCAGTGTATGTCTTTGTTACTTGGTGTAAGAGTGTGTCTGTGTTACAGGGTATCATTGTATGTCTTTGTTATTTGGTGTCAGTGTATGTTAAAATACTTGGTGTAAGTGTATGTCTTTGTTACTTGGTGTAAGTGTATGACTTTGTTACTTGGTGTAAATGTGTGTCTGTGTTACTAGGTATCAGTGGCTGTCTTTGTTACTTGGTGTAAGTGTGTGTCTGTGTTACTGGGTATCAGTGTATGTCTTTGTTACTTGGTGTCAGTGTATGTCTGTGTTACTTGGTGTAAGTGTGTGTCTGTGTTACTGGGTATCAGTGTATGTCTTTGAGAATTGGTGTCAGTGTATGTCTTTGTTACTGGGTGTCAGTGTGTCTCTTTGTGACTTGGTGTCATTGTATGACTGTGTTACTTGGTGTAAGTGTGTGTCTGTGTTACTGGGTATCAGTATATGTTTTTGTTACTTGGTGTCAGTGTATGTCTGTGTTACTTGGTGTAAGTGTGTGTCTGTGTTACTGGGTTTCAGTGTATGTCTGTGTGACTTGGTGTCAGTGTGTGTATTTGTTACTTGGTGTAAGTGTGTGTCTGTGTTACTGGGTATCAGTGTATGTCTTTGTGACTTGGTGTCAGTGTATGTCTTTGTTACTTGGTGTAAGTGTGTGTCTGTGTTACTGGGTATCAGTGTATGTCTTTGTTTCTTGGTGTCAGTGTATGTCTGTGTTACTTGGTGTAAGTGTGTGTCTTTGTTACTGGGTATCAGTGTATGACTTTGTTACTTGGTGTCAGTGTATGTCTGTGTTACTTTGTGTAAATGTGTGTCTGTGTTATTGGTTATCAGTGTATGTCTTTGTTACTTGGTGTCAGTGCATGTCAAAATACTTGGTGTAAGTGTATGTCTTTGTTACTTGGTGTAATTGTCTGTCTTTGTTACTTGGTGTTAGTGTATGTCTTTGTTACTTGGTGTCAGTGTATGTCTGTGTGACTTGGTGTCAGTATATGTCTTTGTTACTGGGTGTCAGTGTGTCTCGTTGTGACTTGGTGTCAGTGAATGTCTTTGTTACTTGGTGTAAGTGTGTGTCTGTGTTACTGGGTATCAGTGTATGTCTTTGTTACTTGGTGTAAGTGTATGTCTTTGTTACTTGGTGTCTGTGGTTGTCTTTGTTATTGGTGTCCGTGTGTGTCTGTGTTACTGGGTGTCAGTGTATGTCTTTGTTAATGGGTGTCAATGTATGTCTTTGTTACATGGTGTAAGTGTGTGTCTTTGCTACTGGGTATCAGTGTATGTCTTTGTTACTTGGTGTCAGTGTATGTCTGTGTCACTTGGTGTAAGTGTGTGTCTGTGTTACTGGGTATCAGTGTATGCCTTTGTGACTTGGTGTCAGTGTATGCCTTTGTTGCTGGGTGTCAGTGTGTGTCTTTGTGACTTGGTGTCAGTGTATGTCTTTGTTACTTGGTGCAAGTGTGTCTGTGTTACTGGGTATCAGTGTCTGTCTTTTTTACTTGGTGTAAGTGTGTGTCTGTGTTACTGGGTATCAGTGTATGTCTGTGTGACTGGGTGTCAGTGTATGTCTTTGTTACTTGGTGTAAGTGTGTGTCTGTGTTACTGGGTATCAGTGTATGTCTTTGTGAAATGGTGTCAGTTTATGTCTGTGTTACTTGGTGTAAGTGTGTGTTTGAGTTACTGGGTATCAGTGTATGTCTTTGTTACTTGGTGTCAGTGTATGTCGGTTTTACTTGGTGTAAGTGTGTGTCTTTGTTACTGGGTATCAGTGTATGTCTGTGTGACTGGGTGTCAGTGTATGTCTTTGTTACTTGGTGTAAGTGTGTGTCTGTGTTACTGGGTATCAGTGAATGTCTTTGTGAAATGGTGTCAGTTTATGTCTTTGTTACTTGGTGTAAGTGTGTGTTTGTGTTACTGGGTATCAGTGTATGTCTTTGTTACTTGGTGTCAGTGTATGTCAAAATACTTGGTGTAAGTGTATGTCTTTGTTACTTGGTGTAATTGTCTGTCTTTGTTACTTGGTGTAAGTGTATGTCTTTGTTACTTGGTGTCAGTGTATGTCTTTGTTACTTGGTGTCCGTGTGTGTCTGTGTTACTGGGTGTCATTGCATGTCTTTGTTACTTGGTGTAAGTGTGTGTCTGTGCTACTGGGTATCAGTGTCTGTCCTTGTTACTTGGTGTAAGTGTGTGTCTGTGTTATTGGGTATCAGTGTATGTCTTTGTTACTTGGTGTCAGTGTTTGTCTGTGTTACTTGGTGTAAGTGTGTGTCTGTGTTACTGGGTATCAGTGTATGTCTTTGTGACTTGGTGTCAGTGTATGTCTCTGTTACTGGGTGTCAGTGTGTGTCTTTGTGACTTGGTGTCAGTGTATGTCTTTGTTACTTGGTGTAAGTGTGTGTCTGTGTTACTGGGTATCAGTGTATGTCTTTGATACTTGGTGTCAGTGTATGTCTGTGTTACTTGGTGTAAGTGTATGTCTGTGTTACTGGGTATCAGTGTATGTCTGTGTGACTTGGTGTCTGTGTATGTCTTTGTTACTTGGCGTAAGTGTGTGTCTGTGTTACTGGGTATCAGTGTATGTCTTTGTTTCTTGGTGTCAGTGTATGTCGGTTTTACTTGGTGTAAGTGTGTGTCTTTGTTACTGGGTATCAGTGTATGTCTGTGTGACTGGGTGTCAGTGTATGTCTTTGTTACTTGGTGTAAGTGTGTGTCTGTGTTACTGGGTATCAGTGTATGTCTTTGTGAAATGGTGTCAGTTTATGTCTGTGTTACTTGGTGTAAGTGTGTGTTTGTGTTACTGGGTATCAGTGTATGTCTTTGTTACTTGGTGTCAGTGTATGTCAAAATACTTGGTGTAAGTGTATGTCTTTGTTACTTGGTGTAATTGTCTGTCTTTGTTACTTGGTGTAAGTGTATGTCTTTGTTACTTGGTGTCAGTGTATGTCTTTGTTACTTGGTGTCCGTGTGTGTCTGTGTTACTGGGTGTCATTGCATGTCTTTGTTACTGGGTGTCAATGGATGTCTTTGTTACTTGGTGAAAGTGTGTTTGTGTGTTACTGGGTATCGGTGTCTGTCTTTGTTACTTGGTGTAAGTGTGTGTTTGTGTTACTGGGTATCAGTGTATGTCTTTGTTACTTGGTGTCAGTGTATGTCAAAATACTTGGTGTAAGTGTATGTCTTTGTTACTTGGTGTAATTGTCTGTCTTTGTTACTTGGTGTAAGTGTATGTCTTTGTTACTTGGTGTCAGTGTATGTCTTTGTTACTTGGTGTCCGTGTGTGTCTGTGTTACTGGGTGTCATTGCATGTCTTTGTTACTGGGTGTCAATGGATGTCTTTGTTACTTGGTGAAAGTGTGTTTGTGTGTTACTGGGTATCGGTGTCTGTCTTTGTTACTTGGTGTAAGTGTGTGTCTGTGTTACTGGGTATCAGTGTATGACATTGTGACTTGGTGTCAGTGTATGTCTTTGTTACTGGGTGTCAGTGTGTGTCTTTGTGACTTGGTGTCAGTGTATGTCTTTGTTACTTGGTGTATGTGTGTGTCTGTGTTACTGGGTATCAGTGCCAGTCTTTGTTACTTGGTGTCAGTGTATGTCTGTGTTACTTGGTGTAAGTGTGTGTCTGTGTTACTGGGTATCAGTGTATGTCTGTGTGACTTGGTGTCAGTGTTTGTCTGTGTTACTGGGTATCAGCGTATGTCTTTGTGACTTGGTTTCAGTGTATGTCTTTGTTACTGGGTGTCAATGTGTGTCTTTGTGACTTTGTGTCAGTGTATGTCTTTGTTACTTGGTGTAAGTGTGTGTCTGTGTTACTGGGTATCAGTGTATGTCTTTGTTACTTGGTGTCAGTGCATGTCTGTTTTACATGGTGTAAGTGTGTGTCTGTGTTACTGGGTATCAGTGTATATCTGTGTGACTTGGTGTCAGTGTGGGTCTTTGTGACTTGGTGTCAGTGTATGTCTTTGTTACTTGGTGTAAGATTGTGTCTGTGTTATAGGGTATCAGTGTATGTCTTTGTTATTTGGTGTCAGTGTATGTTAAAATACTTGGTGTAAGTGTATGTCTTTGTTACTTGGTGTAAGTGTATGACTTTGTTACTTGGTGTAAATGTGTGTCTGTGTTACTAGGTATCAGTGTCTGTCTTTGTTACTTGGTGTAAGTGTGTGTCTGTGTTACTGGGTATCAGTGTATGTCTTTGTTACTTGGTGTCAGTGTATGTCTGTGTTACTTGGTGTAAGTGTGTGTCTGTGTTACTGGGTATCAGTGTATGTCTTTGAGAATTGGTGTCAGTGTATGTCTTTGTTACTGGGTGTCAGTGTGTCTCTTTGTGACTTGGTGTCATTGTATGACTGTGTTACTTGGTGTAAGTGTGTGTCTGTGTTACTGGGTATCAGTATATGTTTTTGTTACTTGGTGTCAGTGTATGTCTGTGTTACTTGGTGTAAGTGTGTGTCTGTGTTACTGGGTTTCAGTGTATGTCTGTGTGACTTGGTGTCAGTGTGTGTCTTTGTTACTTGGTGTAAGTGTGTGTCTGTGTTACTGGGTATCAGTGTATGTCTTTGTGACTTGGTGTCAGTGTATGTCTTTGTTACTTGGTGTAAGTGTGTGTCTGTGTTACTGGGTATCAGTGTATGTCTTTGTTTCTTGGTGTCAGTGTATGTCTGTGTTACTTGGTGTAAGTGTGTGTCTTTGTTACTGGGTATCAGTGTATGTCTTTGTTACTTGGTGTCAGTGTATGTCTGTGTTACTTTGTGTAAATGTGTGTCTGTGTTATTGGTTATCAGTGTATGTCTTTGTTACTTGGTGTTAGTGTATGTCAAAATACTTGGTGTAAGTGTATGTCTTTGTTACTTGGTGTAACTGTCTGTCTTTGTTACTTGGTGTTAGTGTATGTCTTTGTTACTTGGTGTCAGTGTATGTCTGTGTGACTTGGTGTCAGTATATGTCTTTGTTACTGGGTGTCAGTGTGTCTCGTTGTGACTTGGTGTCAGTGAATGTCTTTGTTACTTGGTGTAAGTGTGTGTCTGTGTTACTGGGTATCAGTATATGTCTTTGTTACTTGGTGTCAGTGTATGTCTGTGTTACTTGGTGTAAGTTTGTGTCTGTGTTACTGGGTATCAGTGACTGTCTGTGTGACTTGGTGTCAGTGTGTGTCTTTTTTACTTGGTGTAAGTGTGTGTCTGTGTTACTGGGTATCAGTGTATGTCTTTGTTACTTGGTGTAAGTGTATGTCTTTGTTACTTGGTGTCTGTGGTTGTCTTTGTTATTGGTGTCCGTGTGTGTCTGTGTTACTGCGTGTCAGTGTATGTCTTTGTTAATGGGTGTCAATGTATGTCTTTGTTACTTGGTGTAAGTGTGTTTCTGTGTTACTGGGTATCAGTGTCTGTCTTTGTTACATGGTGTAAGTGTGTGTCTGTGCTACTGGGTATCAGTGTATGTCTTTGTTACTTGGTGTCAGTGTATGTCTGTGTCACTTGGTGTAAGTGTGTGTCTGTGTTACTGGGTATCAGTGTATGCCTTTGTGACTTGGTGTCAGTGTATGCCTTTGTTGCTGGGTGTCAGTGTGTGTCTTTGTGACTTGGTGTCAGTGTATGTCTTTGTTACTTGGTGCAAGTGTGTCTGTGTTATTGGGTATCAGTGTCTGTTTTTTTTACTTGGTGTAAGTGTGTGTCTGTGTTACTGGGTATCAGTGTATGTCTGTGTGACTGGGTGTCAGTGTATGTCTTTGTTACTTGGTGTAAGTGTGTGTCTGTGTTACTGGGTATCAGTGTATGTCTTTGTGAAATGGTGTCAGTTTATGTCTGTGTTACTTGGTGTAAGTGTGTGTTTGAGTTACAGGGTATCAGTGTATGTCTTTGTTACTTGGTGTCAGTGTATGTCGGTTTTACTTGGTGTAAGTGTGTGTCTTTGTTACTGGGTATCAGTGTATGTCTGTGTGACTGGGTGTCAGTGTATGTCTTTGTTACTTGGTGTAAGTGTGTGTCTGTGTTACTGGGTATCAGTGAATGTCTTTGTGAAATGGTGTCAGTTTATGTCTTTGTTACTTGGTGTAAGTGTGTGTTTGTGTTACTGGGTATCAGTGTATGTCTTTGTTACTTGGTGTCAGTGTATGTCAAAATACTTGGTGTAAGTGTATGTCTTTGTTACTTGGTGTAATTGTCTGTCTTTGTTACTTGGTGTAAGTGTATGTCTTTGTTACTTGGTGGCAGTGTATGTCTTTGTTACTTGGTGTCCGTGTGTGTCTGTGTTACTGGGTGTCATTGCATGTCTTTGTTACTGGGTGTCAATGGATGTCTTTGTTACTTGGTGAAAGTGTGTTTGTGTGTTACTGGGTATCAGTGTCTGTCTTTGTTACTTGGTGTAAGTGTGTGTCTGTGTTACTGGGTATCAGTGTATGACATTGTGACTTGGTGTCAGTGTATGTCTTTGTTACTGGGTGTCAGTGTGTGTCTTTGTGACTTGGTGTCAGTGTATGTCTTTGTTAGTTGGTGTATGTGTGTGTCTGTGTTACTGGGTATCAGTGCCAGTCTTTGTTACTTGGTGTCAGTGTATGTCTGTGTTACTTGGTGTAAGTGTGTGTCTGTGTTACTGGGTATCAGTGTATGTCTGTGTGACTTGGTGTCAGTGTTTGTCTGTGTTACTGTGTATCAGCGTATGTCTTTGTGACTTGGTTTCAGTGTATGTCTTTGTTACTGGGTGTCAATGTGTGTCTTTGTGACTTTGTGTCAGTGTATGTCTTTGTTACTTGGTGTAAGCGTGTGTCTGTGTTACTGGGTATCAGTGTATGTCTTTGTTACTTGGTGTCAGTGCATGTCTGTTTTACATGGTGTAAGTGTGTGTCTGTGTTACTGGGTATCAATGTATATCTGTGTGACTTGGTGTCAGTGTGGGTCTTTGTGACTTGGTGTCAGTGTATGTCTTTGTTACTTGGTGTAAGAGTGTGTCTGTGTTACAGGGTATCAGTGTATGTCTTTGTTATTTGGTGTCAGTGTATGTTAAAATACTTGGTGTAAGTGTATGTCTTTGTTACTTGGTGTAAGTGTATGACTTTGTTACTTGGTGTAAATGTGTGTCTGTGTTACTAGGTATCAGTGCCTGTCTTTGTTACTTGGTGTAAGTGTGTGTCTGTGTTACTGGGTATCAGTGTATGTCTTTGTTACTTGGTGTCAGTGTATGTCTGTGTTACTTGGTGTAAGTGTGTGTCTGTGTTACTGGGTATCAGTGTATGTCTTTGAGAATTGGTGTCAGTGTATGTCTTTGTTACTGGGTGTCAGTGTGTCTCTTTGTGACTTGGTGTCATTGTATGACTGTGTTACTTGGTGTAAGTGTGTGTCTGTGTTACTGGGTATCAGTATATGTTTTTGTTACTTGGTGTCAGTGTATGTCTGTGTTACTTGGTGTAAGTGTGTGTCTGTGTTACTGGGTTTCAGTGTATGTCTGTGTGACTTGGTGTCAGTGTGTGTCTTTGTTACTTGGTGTAAGTGTGTGTCTGTGTTACTGGGTATCAGTGTATGTCTTTGTGACTTGGTGTCAGTGTATGTCTTTGTTACTTGGTGTAAGTGTGTGTCTGTGTTACTGGGTATCAGTGTGTGTCTTTGTTTCTTGGTGTCAGTGTATGTCTGTGTTACTTGGTGTAAGTGTGTGTCTGTGTTACTGGGTATCAGTGTATGTCTTTGTTACTTGGTGTCAGTGTATGTCTGTGTTACTTTGTGTAAATGTGTGTCTGTGTTATTGGTTATCAGTGTATGTCTTTGTTACTTGGTGTTAGTGTATGTCAAAATACTTGGTGTAAGTGTATGTCTTTGTTACTTGGTGTAATTGTCTGTCTTTGTTACTTGGTGTTAGTGTATGTCTTTGTTACTTGGTGTCAGTGTATGTCTGTGTGACTTGGTGTCAGTATATGTCTTTGTTACTGGGTGTCAGTGTGTCTCTTTGTGACTTGGTGTCAGTGAATGTCTTTGTTACTTGGTGTAAGTGTGTGTCTGTGTTACTGGGTATCAGTATATGTCTTTGTTACTTGGTGTCAGTGTATGTCTGTGTTACTTGGTGTAAGTTTGTGTCTGTGTTACTGGGTATCAGTGTCTGTCTGTGTGACTTGGTGTCAGTGTGTGTCTTTTTTACTTGGTGTAAGTGTGTGTCTGTGTTACTGGGTATCAGTGTATGTCTTTGTTACTTGGTGTAAGTGTATGTCTTTGTTACTTGGTGTCTGTGGTTGTCTTTGTTATTGGTGTCCGTGTGTGTCTGTGTTACTGGGTGTCAGTGTATGTCTTTGTTAATGGGTGTCAATGTATGTCTTTGTTACTTGGTGTAAGTGTGTTTCTGTGTTACTGGGTATCAGTGTCTGTCTTTGTTACATGGTGTAAGTGTGTGTCTGTGCTACTGGGTATCAGTGTATGTCTTTGTTACTTGGTGTCAGTGTATGTCTGTGTCACTTGGTGTAAGTGTGTGTCTGTGTTACTGGGTATCAGTGTATGCCTTTGTGACTTGGTGTCAGTGTATGCCTTTGTTGCTGGGTGTCAGTGTGTGTCTTTGTGACTTGGTGTCAGTGTATGTCTTTGTTACTTGGTGCAAGTGTGTCTGTGTTACTGGGTATCAGTGTCTGTCTTTTTTACTTGGTGTAAGTGTGTGTCTGTGTTACTGGGTATCAGTGTATGTCTTTGTTACTTGGTGTCAGTGTATGTCTGTGTTACTTGGTGTAAGTGTGTGGCTGTGTTACTGGGTATCAGTGTATGACTTTGTGACTTGGTGTCAGTGTATGTCTTTGTTACTGGGTGTCAGTGTGTGTCTTTGTGACTTGGTGTCAGTGTATGTCTTTGTTACTTGGTGTCAGTGTGTGTCTTTGTGTCTTGGTGTCAGTGTATGTCTTTGTTACTTGGTGTAAGTGTGTGTCTGTGTTACTGGGTATCAGTATATGTCTTTGTTACTTGGTGTCAGTGTATGTCTGTGTTACTTGGTGTAAGTTTGTGTCTGTGTTACTGGGTATCAGTGTCTGTCTGTGTGACTTGGTGTCAGTGTGTGTCTTTTTTACTTGGTGTAAGTGTGTGTCTGTGTTACTGGGTATCAGTGTATGTCTTTGTGACTTTGTGTCAGTGTATGTCTTTGTTACTGGGTGTCAGTGTGTGTCTTTGTGTCTTGGTGTCAGTGTATGTCTTTGTTACTTGGTGTAATTGTCTGTCTTGGTTACTTGGTGTAAGTGTATGTCTTTGTTACTTGGTGTCAGTTGATATCTTTGTTATTGGTGTCCGTGTGTGTCTGTGTTACTGGGTGTCAGTGTATGTCTTTGTTAATGGGTGTCAATGTATGTCTTTGTTACTTGGTGTAAGTGTGTTTCTGTGTTACTGGGTATCAGTGTCTGTCTTTGTTACTTGGTGTAAGTGTGTGTCTGTGTTACTGGGTATCAGTGTATGTCTTTGTTACTTGGTGTCAGTGTATGTCTGTGTCACTTGGTGTAAGTGTGTGTCTGTGTTACTGGGTATCAGTGTATGCCTTTGTGACTTGGTGTCAGTGTATGTCTTTGTTACTGGGTGTCAGTGTGTGTCTTTGTGACTTGGTGTCAGTGTATGTCTTTGTTACTTGGTGCAAGTGTGTCTGTGTTACTGGGTATCAGTGTCTGTCTTTTTTTCTTGGTGTAAGTGTGTGTCTGTGTTACTGGGTATCAGTGTATGTCTTTGTTACTTGGTGTCAGTGTATGTCTGTGTTACTTGGTGTAAGTGTGTGTCTGTGTTACTGGGTATCAGTGTATGACTTTGTGACTTGGTGTCAGTGTATGTCTTTGTTACTGGGTGTCAGTGTGTGTCTTTGTGACTTGGTGTCAGTGTATGTCTTTGTTACTTGGTGTAAGTGTGTGTCTGTGTTACGGGGTATCACTGTCTGTCTTTGTACTGGCTGTCAGTGTGTGTCTGTGTTACTTGGTGTAAGTGTGTGTCTGTGTTACTGGGTATCAGTGTATGTCTGTGTGACTTGGTGTCAGTGTGTGTCTTTGTTACTTGGTGTAAGTGTGTGTCTGTGTTACTGGGTATCAGTGTATGTCTTTCTTCCTTGGTGTCAGTGTATGTCTGTGTTACTTGGTGTAAGTGTGTGTCTGTGTTACTGGGTATCAGTGTATGTCTTTGTTACTTGGTGTCAGTGTATGTCTGTGTTACTTGGTGTAAATGTGTGTCTGTGTTATTGGTTATCAGTGTATGTCTTTGTTACTTGGTGTTAGTGTATGTCAAAATACTTGGTGTAAGTGTATGTCTTTGTTACCTGGTGTAATTGTCTGTCTTTGTTACTTGGTGTTAGTGTATGTCTTTGTTACTTGGTGTCAGTGTATGTCTGTGTGACTTGGTGTCAGTATATGTCTTTGTTACTTGGTGTCAGTGTGTCTCTTTGTGACTTGGTGTCAGTGAATGTCTTTGTTACTTGGTGAAAGTGTGTGTCTGTGTTACTGGGTATCAGTATATGTCTTTGTTACTTGGTGTCAGTGTATGTCTGTGTTACTTGGTGTAAGTTTGTGTCTGTGTTACTGGGTATCAGTGTCTGTCTGTGTGACTTGGTGTCAGTGTGTGTCTTTTTTACTTGGTGTAAGTGTGTGTCTGTGTTACTGGGTATCAGTGTATGTCTTTGTTACTTGGTGTAAGTGTATGGCTTTGTTACTTGGTGTCAGTGTATGTCTTTGTTAATGGGTGTCAATGTATGTCTTTGTTACTTGGTGTAAGTGTGTTTCTGTGTTACTGGGTATCAGTGTCTGTCTTTGTTACATGGTGTAAGTGTGTGTCTGTGCTACTGGGTATCAGTGTATGTCTTTGTTACTTGGTGTCAGTGTATGTCTGTGTCACTTGGTGTAAGTGTGTGGCTGTGTTACTGGGTATCAGTGTATGACTTTGTGACTTGGTGTCAGTGTATGTCTTTGTTACTGGGTGTCAGTGTGTGTCTTTGTGACTTGGTGTCAGTGTATGTCTTTGTTACTTGGTGTCAGTGTGTGTCTTTGTGTCTTGGTGTCAGTGTATGTCTTTGTTACATGGTGTAAGTGTGTGTCTGTGCTACTGGGTATCAGTGTATGTCTTTGTTACTTGGTGTCAGTGTATGTCTGTGTCACTTGGTGTAAGTGTGTGGCTGTGTTACTGGGTATCAGTGTATGACTTTGTGACTTGGTGTCAGTGTATGTCTTTGTTACTGGGTGTCAGTGTGTGTCTTTGTGACTTGGTGTCAGTGTATGTCTTTGTTACTTGGTGTCAGTGTGTGTCTTTGTGTCTTGGTGTCAGTGTATGTCTTTGTTACTTGGTGTAAGTGTGTGTCTGTGTTACTTGGTATCAGTATATGTCTTTGTTACTTGGTGTCAGTGTATGTCTGTGTTACTTGGTGTAAGTTTGTGTCTGTGTTACTGGGTATCAGTGTCTGTCTGTGTGACTTGGTGTCAGTGTGTGTCTTTTTTACTTGGTGTAAGTGTGTGTCTGTGTTACTGGGTATCAGTGTATGTCTTTGTGACTTTGTGTCAGTGTATGTCTTTGTTACTGTGTGTCAGTGTGTGTCTTTGTGTCTTGGTGTCAGTGTATGTCTTTGTTACTTGGTGTAATTGTCTGTCTTGGTTACTTGGTGTAAGTGTATGTCTTTGTTACTTGGTGTCAGTGGATGTCTTTGTTATTGGTGTCCGTGTGTGTCTGTGTTACTGGGTGTCAGTGTATGTCTTTGTTAATGGGTGTCAATGTATGTCTTTGTTACTTGGTGTAAGTGTGTTTCTGTGTTACTGGGTATCAGTGTCTGTCTTTGTTACTTGGTGTAAGTGTGTGTCTGTGTTACTGGGTATCAGTGTATGTCTTTGTTACTTGGTGTCAGTGTATGTCTGTGTCACTTGGTGTAAGTGTGTGTCTGTGTTACTGGGTATCAGTGTATGCCTTTGTGACTTGGTGTCAGTGTATGTCTTTGTTACTGGGTGTCAGTGTGTGTCTTTGTGACTTGGTGTCAGTGTATGTCTTTGTTACTTGGTGCAAGTGTGTCTGTGTTACTGGGTATCAGTGTCTGTCTTTTTTTCTTGGTGTAAGTGTGTGTCTGTGTTACTGGGTATCAGTGTATGTCTTTGTTACTTGGTGTCAGTGTATGTCTGTGTTACTTGGTGTAAGTGTGTGTCTGTGTTACTGGGTATCAGTGTATGACTTTGTGACTTGGTGTCAGTGTATTCCTTTGTTACTGGGTGTCAGTGTGTGTCTTTGTGACTTGGTGTCAGTGTATGTCTTTGTTACTTGGTGTAAGTGTGTGTCTGTGTTACGGGGTATCAGTGTCTGTCTTTGTACTGGCTGTCAGTGTGTGTCTGTGTTACTTGGTGTAAGTGTGTGTCTGTGTTACTGGGTATCAGTGTATGTCTGTGTGACTTGGTGTCAGTGTGTGTCATTGTTACTTGGTGTAAGTGTGTGTCTGTGTTACTGGGTATCAGTGTATGTCTTTCTTCCTTGGTGTCAGTGTATGTCTGTGTTACTTGGTGTAAGTGTGTGTCTGTGTTACTGGGTATCAGTGTATGTCTTTGTTACTTGGTGTCAGTGTATGTCTGTGTTACTTGGTGTAAAGGTGTGTCTGTGTTATTGGTTATCAGTGTATGTCTTTGTTACTTGGTGTTAGTGTATGTCAAAATACTTGGTGTAAGTGTATGTCTTTGTTACCTGGTGTAATTGTCTGTCTTTGTTACTTGGTGTTAGTGTATGTCTTTGTTACTTGGTGTCAGTGTATGTCTGTGTGACTTGGTGTCAGTATATGTCTTTGTTACTGGGTGTCAGTGTGTCTCTTTGTGACTTGGTGTCAGTGAATGTCTTTGTTACTTGGTGTAAGTGTGTGTCTGTGTTACTGGGTATCAGTATATGTCTTTGTTACTTGGTGTCAGTGTATGTCTGTGTTACTTGGTGTAAGTTTGTGTCTGTGTTACTGGGTATCAGTGTCTGTCTGTGTGACTTGGTGTCAGTGTGTGTCTTTTTTACTTGGTGTAAGTGTGTGTCTGTGTTACTGGGTATCAGTGTATGTCTTTGTTACTTGGTGTAAGTGTATGGCTTTGTTACTTGGTGTCAGTGGTTGTCTTTGTTATTGGTGTCCGTGTGTGTCTGTGTTACTGGGTGTCAGTGCATGTCTTTGTTAATGGGTGTCAATGTATGTCTTTGTTACTTGGTGTAAGTGTGTTTCTGTGTTACTGGGTATCAGTGTCTGTCTTTGTTACATGGTGTAAGTGTGTGTCTGTGCTACTGGGTATCAGTGTATGTCTTTGTTACTTGGTGTCAGTGTATGTCTGTGTCACTTGGTGTAAGTGTGTGTCTGTGTTACTGGGTATCAGTGTATGCCTTTGTGAATTGGTGTCAGTGTATGTCTTTGTTGCTGGGTGTCAGTGTGTGTCTTTGTGACTTGGTGTCAGTGTATGTCTTTGTTACTTGGTGCAAGTGTGTCTGTGTTACTGGGTATCAGTGTCTGTCTTTTTTACTTGGTGTAAGTGTGTGTCTGTGTTACTGGGTATCAGTGTATGTCTTTGTTACTTGGTGTCAGTGTATGTCTGTGTTACTTGGTGTAAGTGTGTGGCTGTGTTACTGGGTATCAGTGTATGACTTTGTGACTTGGTGTCAGTGTATGTCTTTGTTACTGGGTGTCAGTGTGTGTCTTTGTGACTTGGTGTCAGTGTATGTCTTTGTTACTTGGTGTCAGTGTGTGTCTTTGTGTCTTGGTGTCAGTGTATGTCTTTGTTACTTGGTGTAAGTGTGTGTCTGTGTTACTGGGTATCAGTATATGTCTTTGTTACTTGGTGTCAGTGTATGTCTGTGTTACTTGGTGTAAGTTTGTGTCTGTGTTACTGGGTATCAGTGTCTGTCTGTGTGACTTGGTGTCAGTGTGTGTCTTTTTTACTTGGTGTAAGTGTGTGTCTGTGTTACTGGGTATCAGTGTATGTCTTTGTGACTTGGTGTCAGTGTATGTCTTTGTTACTGGGTGTCAGTGTGTGTCTTTGTGTCTTGGTGTCAGTGTATGTCTTTGTTACTTGGTGTAATTGTCTGTCTTTGTTACTTGGTGTAAGTGTATGTCTTTGTTACTTGGTGTCAGTGGATGTCTTTGTTATTGGTGTCCGTGTGTGTCTGTGTTACTGGGTGTCAGTGTATGTCTTTGTTAATGGGTGTCAATGTATGTCTTTGTTACTTGGTGTAAGTGTGTTTCTGTGTTACTGGGTATCAGTGTCTGTCTTTGTTACTTGGTGTAAGTGTGTGTCTGTGTTACTGGGTATCAGTGTATGTCTTTGTTACTTGGTGTCAGTGTATGTCTGTGTTACTTGGTGTAAGTGTGTGTCTGTGTTACTGGGTATCAGTGTATGACTTTGTGACTTGGTGTCAGTGTATTCCTTTGTTACTGGGTGTCAGTGTGTGTCTTTGTGACTTGGTGTCAGTGTATGTCTTTGTTACTTGGTGTAAGTGTGTGTCTGTGTTACGGGGTATCAGTGTCTGTCATTGTACTGGCTGTCAGTGTGGGTCTGTGTTACTTGGTGTAAGTGTGTGTCTGTGTTACTGGGTATCAGTGTATGTCTGTGTGACTTGGTGTCAGTGTGTGTCTTTGTTACTTGGTGTAAGTGTGTGTCTGTGTTACTGGGTATCAGTGTATGTCTTTCTTCCTTGGTGTCAGTGTATGTCTGTGTTACTTGGTGTAAGTGTGTGTCTGTGTTACTGAGTATCAGTGTATGTCTTTGTTACTTGGTGTCAGTGTATGTCTGTGTTACTTGGTGTAAATGTGTGTCTGTGTTATTGGTTATCAGTGTATGTCTTTGTTACTTGGTGTTAGTGTATGTCAAAATACTTGGTGTAAGTGTATGTCTTTGTTACCTGGTGTAATTGTCTGTCTTTGTTACTTGGTGTTAGTGTATGTCTTTGTTACTTGGTGTCAGTGTATGTCTGTGTGACTTGGTGTCAGTATATGTCTTTGTTACTGGGTGTCAGTGTGTCTCTTTGTGACTTGGTGTCAGTGAATGTCTTTGTTACTTGTTGTAAGTGTGTGTCTGTGTTACTGGGTATCAGTATATGTCTTTGTTACTTGGTGTCAGTGTATGTCTGTGTTACTTGGTGTAAGTTTGTGTCTGTGTTACTGGGTATCAGTGTCTGTCTGTGTGACTTGGTGTCAGTGTGTGTCTTTTTTACTTGGTGTAAGTGTGTGTCTGTGTTACTGGGTATCAGTGTATGTCTTTGTTACTTGGTGTAAGTGTATGGCTTTGTTACTTGGTGTCAGTGGTTGTCTTTGTTATTGGTGTCCGTGTGTGTCTGTGTTACTGGGTGTCAGTGCATGTCTTTGTTAATGGGTGTCAATGTATGTCTTTGTTACTTGGTGTAAGTGTGTTTCTGTGTTACTGGGTATCAGTGTCTGTCTTTGTTACATGGTGTAAGTGTGTGTCTGTGCTACTGGGTATCAGTGTATGTCTTTGTTACTTGGTGTCAGTGTATGTCTGTGTCACTTGGTGTAAGTGTGTGTCTGTGTTACTGGGTATCAGTGTATGCCTTTGTGACTTGGTGTCAGTGTATGTCTTTGTTGCTGGGTGTCAGTGTGTGTCTTTGTGACTTGGTGTCAGTGTATGTCTTTGTTACTTGGTGCAAGTGTGTCTGTGTTACTGGGTATCAGTGTCTGTCTTTTTTACTTGGTGTAAGTGTGTGTCTGTGTTACTGGGTATCAGTGTATGTCTTTGTTACTTGGTGTCAGTGTATGTCTGTGTTACTTGGTGTAAGTGTGTGGCTGTGTTACTGGGTATCAGTGTATGACTTTGTGACTTGGTGTCAGTGTATGTCTTTGTTACTGGGTGTCAGTGTGTGTCTTTGTGACTTGGTGTCAGTGTATGTCTTTGTTACTTGGTGTCAGTGTGTGTCTTTGTGTCTTGGTGTCAGTGTATGTCTTTGTTACTTGGTGTAAGTGTGTGTCTGTGTTACTGGGTATCAGTATATGTCTTTGTTACTTGGTGTCAGTGTATGTCTGTGTTACTTGGTGTAAGTTTGTGTCTGTGTTACTGGGTATCAGTGTCTGTCTGTGTGACTTGGTGTCAGTGTGTGTCTTTTTTACTTGGTGTAAGTGTGTGTCTGTGTTACTGGGTATCAGTGTATGTCTTTGTGACTTGGTGTCAGTGTATGTCTTTGTTACTGGGTGTCAGTGTGTGTCTTTGTGTCTTGGTGTCAGTGTATGTCTTTGTTACTTGGTGTTATTGTCTGTCTTTGTTACTTGGTGTAAGTGTATGTCTTTGTTACTTGGTGTCAGTGGATGTCTTTGTTATTGGTGTCCGTGTGTGTCTGTGTTACTGGGTGTCAGTGTATGTCTTTGTTAATGGGTGTCAATGTATGTCTTTGTTACTTGGTGTAAGTGTGTTTCTGTGTTACTGGGTATCAGTGTCTGTCTTTGTTACTTGGTGTAAGTGTGTGTCTGTGTTACTGGGTATCAGTGTATGTCTTTGTTACTTGGTGTCAGTGTATGTCTGCGTCACTTGGTGTAAGTGTGTGTCTGTGTTACTGGGTATCAGTGTATGCCTTTGTGACTTGGTGTCAGTGTATGTCTTTGTTACTGGGTGCAAGTGTGTCTGTGTTACTGGGTATCAGTGTGTGTCTTTGTGACTTGGTGTCAGTGTATGTCTTTGTTACTTGGTGCAAGTGTGTCTGTGTTACGGGGTATCAGTTTCTGTCTTTTTTTCTTGGTGTAAGTGTGTGTCTGTGTTACTGGGTATCAGTGTATGTCTTTGTTACTTGGTGTCAGTGTATCTCTGTGTTACTTGGTGTAAGTGTGTGTCTGTGTTACTGGGTATCAGTGTATGACTTTGTGACTTGGTGTCTGTGTATGTCTTTGTTACTGGGTGTCAAAGTGTGTCTTTGTGACTTGGTGTCAGTGTATGTCTTTGTTACTTGGTGTAAGTGTGTGTCTGTGTTACTGGTATCAGTATATGTCTTTGTTACTTGGTGTCAGTGTATGTCTGTGTTACTTGGTGTAAGTTTGTGTCTGTGTTACTGGGTATCAGTGTCTGTCTGTGTGACTTGGTGTCAGTGTGTGTCTTTTTTACTTGGTGTAAGTGTGTGTCTGTGTTACTGGGTATCAGTGTATGTCTTTGTGACTTGGTGTCAGTGTATGTCTTTGTTACTGGGTGTCAGTGTGTGTCTTTGTGTCTTGGTGTCAGTGTATGTCTTTGTTACTTGGTGTAATTGTCTGTCTTTGTTACTTGGTGTAAGTGTATGTCTTTGTTACTTGGTGTCAGTGGATGTCTTTGTTATTGGTGTCCGTGTGTGTCTGTGTTACTGGGTGTCAGTGTATGTCTTTGTTAATGGGTGTCAATGTATGTCTTTGTTACTTGGTGTAAGTGTGTTTCTGTGTTACTGGGTATCAGTGTCTGTCTTTGTTACTTGGTGTAAGTGTGTGTCTGTGTTACTGGGTATCAGTGTATGTCTTTGTTACTTGGTGTCAGTGTATGTCTGCGTCACTTGGTGTAAGTGTGTGTCTGTGTTACTGGGTATCAGTGTATGCCTTTGTGACTTGGTGTCAGTGTATGTCTTTGTTACTGGGTGCAAGTGTGTCTGTGTTACTGGGTATCAGTGTGTGTCTTTGTGACTTGGTGTCAGTGTATGTCTTTGTTACTTGGTGCAAGTGTGTCTGTGTTACTGGGTATCAGTGTCTGTTTTTTTTTCTTGGTGTAAGTGTGTGTCTGTGTTACTGGGTATCAGTGTATGTCTTTGTTACTTGGTGTCAGTGTATGTCTGTGTTACTTGGTGTAAGTGTGTGTCTGTGTTACTGGGTATCAGTGTATGACTTTGTGACTTGGTGTCTGTGTATGTCTTTGTAACTGGGTGTCAAAGTGTGTCTTTGTGACTTGGTGTCAGTGTATGTCTTTGTTTCTTGGTGTCAGTGTATGTCGGTTTTAATTGGTATAAGTGTGTGTCTGTGTTACTGGGTATCAGTGTATGTCTGTGTGACCTGGTGTCAGTGTGTGTCTTTGTGACTCGGTGTCAGTGTATGTCTTTGTTACTTGGTGTAAGTGTGTGTCTGTGTTACTGGGTATCAGTGTATGTCTTTGTTACTTGGTGTCAGTGTATGTCAAAATACTTGGTGTAAGTGTATGTCTTTGTTACTTGGTGTAATTGTCTGTCTTTGTTACTTCTTGTAAGTGTATGTCGTTGTTACTTGGTGACAGTGTATATCTTTGTTACTTGGTGTCCGTGCGTGTCTGTGTTACTGGGTGTCAGTGTATGTCTTTGTTACTTGGTGTAAGTGTGTTTCTGTGTTACTGGGTATGATTGTCTGTCTTTGTTACTTGGTGTCAGTGTGTGTCTGTGTGACTGGGTATCAGTGTATGTCTTTGTTACTTGGTGTCAGTGTATGTCTGTTTTACTTGGTGTAGGTGTGTGTCTGTGTTACTGGGTATCAGTGTCTGACTTTGTGACTTGGTGTCAGTTTATGTCTTTGTTACTGGGTGTCAGTGTGTGTCTTTGTGACTTGGTGTCAGTGTATGTCTTTGTTACTTGAAGTCAGTGTATGTCTGTGTTACTTGGTGTAAGTGTGTGTCTGTGTTACTGGGTATCAGTGTTTGTCTTTGTTACTTGGTGTCAGTGTATGTCTTTGTTACTTGGTGTCCGTGTGTGTCTGTGTTACTGGGTGTCAGTGTATGTCTTTGTTACTGGGTGTCAGTGTATGTCTTTGTTACTTGGTGTAAGTGTGTGTCTGTGTTACTGGGTATCAGTGTCTGTCTTTGTTACTTGGTGTAAGTGTGTGTCTGTGTTACTGGGTCTCAGTGTATGTCTTTGTTACTTGGTGTCAGTGTATGTCTGTGTCACTTGGTGTAAGTGTGTGTCTGTGTTACTGGGTATCAGTGTATGTCTTTGTGACTTGTTGTCAGTGTATGTCTTTGTTACTTGGTATCAGTGTGTCTTTTTGTGACTTGGTGTCAGTGTATGTCTTTGTTATTTGGTGTCAGTGTGTGTCTGTGTTACTGGGTATCAGTATATGTTTTTGTTACTTGGTTTCAGTGTATGTCTTTGATACTTGGTGTAAGTGTGTGTCTGTGTTGCTGGGTATCAGTGTATGTCTTTGTTACTTGGTTTCAGTATATGTCTTTGTTACTGGGTGTCATTGTGTGTCTTTGTGACTTGGTGTCAGTGTATATCTTTGTTACTTGGTGTAAGTTTGTGTCTGTGTTACATGGGTATCAGTGTATGTCTTTGTTACTTGGTGTAAGTGTGTGTCTGTGTTAATGGGTATCAGTGTATGTCTTTGAGACTTGGTGTCAGTGTATGTCCTTGTTACTGGGTGTCAGTGTGTCTCTTTGTGACTTGGAGTCATTGTAGTCTTTGTTACTTGGTGTAAGTGTGTGTCTGTGTTACTGGGTATCAGTATATGTTTTTGTTACTTGGTGTCAGTGTATGTCTGTGTTACTTGGTGTAAGTGTGTGTCTGTGTTACTGGGTATCAGTGTATGTCTTTGTGACTTGGTGTCAGTGTAAGTCTTTGTCACTGGGTGTCAGTGTGTGTCTTTGTGACTTGGTGTCAGTGTATGTCTTTGTTACTTGGTGTAAGTGTGTGTCTGTGTTACTGGGTATCAGTATATGTCTTTGTTACTTGGTGTCAGTGTATGTCTGTGTTACTTGGTGTAAGTTTGTGTCTGTGTTACTGGGTATCAGTGTCTGTCTGTGTGACTTGGTGTCAGTGTGTGTCTTTTTTACTTGGTGTAAGTGTGTGTCTGTGTTACTGGGTATCAGTGTATGTCTTTGTGACTTGGTGTCAGTGTATGTCTTTGTTACTGGGTGTCAGTGTGTGTCTTTGTGTCTTGGTGTCAGTGTATGTCTTTGTTACTTGGTGTAATTGTCTGTCTTTGTTACTTGGTGTAAGTGTATGTCTTTGTTACTTGGTGTCAGTGGATGTCTTTGTTATTGGTGTCCGTGTGTGTCTGTGTTACTGGGTGTCAGTGTATGTCTTTGTTAATGGGTGTCAATGTATGTCTTTGTTACTTGGTGTAAGTGTGTTTCTGTGTTACTGGGTATCAGTGTCTGTCTTTGTTACTTGGTGTAAGTGTGTGTCTGTGTTACTGGGTATCAGTGTATGTCTTTGTTACTTGGTGTCAGTGTATGTCTGCGTCACTTGGTGTAAGTGTGTGTCTGTGTTACTGGGTATCAGTGTATGCCTTTGTGACTTGGTGTCAGTGTATGTCTTTGTTACTGGGTGCAAGTGTGTCTGTGTTACTGGGTATCAGTGTGTGTCTTTGTGACTTGGTGTCAGTGTATGTCTTTGTTACTTGGTGCAAGTGTGTCTGTGTTACTGGGTATCAGTGTCTGTCTTTTTTTCTTGGTGTAAGTGTGTGTCTGTGTTACTGGGTATCAGTGTCTGTCTTTGTTACTTGGTGTAAGTGTGTGTCTGTGTTACTGGGTATCAGTGTATGTCTTTGTTACTTGGTGTCAGTGTATGTCTGTGTTACTTGGTGTAAGTGTGTGTCTGTGTTACTGGGTATCAGTGTATGACTTTGTGACTTGGTGTCTGTGTATGTCTTTGTTACTGGGTGTCAAAGTGTGTCTTTGTGACTTGGTGTCAGTGTATGTCTTTGTTACTTGGTGTAAGTGTGTGTCTGTGTTACGGGGTATCAATGTCTGTCTTTGTACTGGCTGTCAGTGTGTGTCTGTGTTACTTGGTGTTAGAGTGTGTCTGTGTTACTATGTATCAGTGTATGTCTTTGTGACTTGGTGTCAGTGTCTCTCTTTGTTACTTGGTGTAAGTGTGTGTCTGTGTTGCTGGGTATCAATGTATGTCTTTGTTTCTTGGTGTCAGTGTATGTCGGTTTTAATTGGTATAAGTGTGTGTCTGTGTTACTGGGTATCAGTGTATGTCTGTGTGACCTGGTGTCAGTGTGTGTCTTTGTGACTCGGTGTCAGTGTATGTCTTTGTTACTTGGTGTAAGTGTGTGTCTGTGTTACTGGGTATCAGTGTATGTCTTTGTTACTTGGTGTCAGTGTATGTCAAAATACTTGGTGTAAGTGTATGTCTTTGTTACTTGGTGTAATTGTCTGTCTTTGTTACTTGGTGTAAGTGTATGTCGTTGTTACTTGGTGACAGTGTATATCTTTGTTACTTGGTGTCCGTGCGTGTCTGTGTTACTGGGTGTCAGTGTATGTCTTTGTTACTTGGTGTAAGTGTGTTTCTGTGTTACTGGGTATGATTGTCTGTCTTTGTTACTTGGTGTCAGTGTGTGTCTGTGTGACTGGGTATCAGTGTATGTCTTTGTTACTTGGTGTCAGTGTATGTCTGTTTTACTTGGTGTAGGTGTGTGTCTGTGTTACTGGGTATCAGTGTCTGACTTTGTGACTTGGTGTCAGTTTATGTCTTTGTTACTGGGTGTCAGTGTGTGTCTTTGTGACTTGGTGTCAGTGTATGTCTTTGTTACTTGAAGTCAGTGTATGTCTGTGTTGCTTGGTGTAAGTGTGTGTCTGTGTTACTGGGTATCAGTGTTTGTCTTTGTTACTTGGTGTCAGTGTATGTCTTTGTTACTTGGTGTCCGTGTGTGTCTGTGTTACTGGGTGTCAGTGTATGTCTTTGTTACTGGGTGTCAGTGTATGTCTTTGTTACTTGGTGTAAGTGTGTGTCTGTGTTACTGGGTATCAGTGTCTGTCTTTGTTACTTGGTGTAAGTGTGTGTCTGTGTTACTGGGTCTCAGTGTATGTCTTTGTTACTTGGTGTCAGTGTATGTCTGTGTCACTTGGTGTAAGTGTGTGTCTGTGTTACTGGGTATCAGTGTATGTCTTTGTGACTTGTTGTCAGTGTATGTCTTTGTTACTTGGTATCAGTGTGTCTTTTTGTGACTTGGTGTCAGTGTATGTCTTTGTTATTTGGTGTCAGTGTGTGTCTGTGTTACTGGGTATCAGTATATGTTTTTGTTACTTGGTTTCAGTGTATGTCTTTGATACTTGGTGTAAGTGTGTGTCTGTGTTGCTGGGTATCAGTGTATGTCTTTGTTACTTGGTTTCAGTATATGTCTTTGTTACTGGGTGTCATTGTGTGTCTTTGTGACTTGGTGTCAGTGTATATCTTTGTTACTTGGTGTAAGTTTGTGTCTGTGTTACATGGGTATCAGTGTATGTCTTTGTTACTTGGTGTAAGTGTGTGTCTGTGTTAATGGGTATCAGTGTATGTCTTTGAGACTTGGTGTCAGATTATGTCTTTGTTACTGGGTGTCAGTGTGTCTCTTTGTGACTTGGAGTCATTGTAGTCTTTGTTACTTGGTGTAAGTGTGTGTCTGTGTTACTGGGTATCAGTATATGTTTTTGTTACTTGGTGTCAGTGTATGTCTGTGTTACTTGGTGTAAGTGTGTGTCTGTGTTACTGGGTATCAGTGTATGTCTTTGTGACTTGGTGTCAGTGTAAGTCTTTGTTACTGGTTGTCAGTGTGTGTCTTTGTGACTTGGTGTCAGTGTATGTCTTTGTTACTTGGTGTAAGTGTGTGTCTGTGTTACTGGGTATCAGTGTATGTCTTTGTTACTTGGTGTCAGTGTATGTCTGTGTTACTTGGTGTAAGTGTGTGTCTGTGTTACTGGGTATCAGTGTATGTCTGTGTGACTTGGTGTCAGTGTATGTCTGTGTGACTTGGTGTCAGTGTATGACTTTGTTACTTTGTGTAAATGTGTGTCTGTGTTATTGGTTATCAGTGTATGTCTTTGTTACTTGGTGTAAGTGTATGTCTTTGTTTCTTGGTGTCAGTGTATGTCTGTGTGACTTGGTGTCAGTGTATGTCTTTGTTACTGGGTGTCAGTGTGTCTCTTTGTGACTTGGTGCCAGTGTATGTCTTTGTTACATGGTGTAATTGTGTGTCTGTGTTACTGGGTATCAGTATATGTCTTTGTGACTTGGTGTCAGTGTATGTCTGTGTTACTTAGTGTAAGTTTGTGTCTGTGTTACTGGGTGTCAGTGTATGTCTTTGTTACTGGGTGTCAATGTATGTCTTTGTTACTTGGTGTAAGTGTCTTTCTGTGTTACTGGGTATCACAGTCTGTCTTTGTTACTTGGTGTCAGTGTATGTCTGTCTTACTTGGTGTAAGTGTGTGTCTGTGTTACTGGGTATCAGTGTATGACTTTGTGACTTGGTGTCAGTGTATGTCTTTGTTTCTGGGTGTCAGTGTGTGTCTTTGTGACTTGGTGTCAGTGTATGTCTTTGTTACTTGGTGTAAGTGTGTGTCTGTGTTAATTGGTGTAGGTGTGTGTCTGTGTTACTGGGTATCAGTGTATGTCTGTGTGACTTGGTGTCAGTGTGTGTCTTTGTTACTTGGTGTAAGTGTGTGTCTTTGTGACTTGGTATCAGTGTATGTCTTTGTGACTTGGTGTCAGTGTATGTCTTTGTTACTGGGTGTCAGTGTGTGTCTTTGTGTCTTGGTATCAGTGTATGTCTTTGTTACTTGGTGTAATTGTCTGTCTTTGTTACTTTGTGTAAGTGTATGTCTTTGTTACTTGGTGTCAGTGGATGTCTTTGTTACTTGGTGTCCGTGTGTGTCTGTGTTACTGGGTGTCAGTGTATGTCTTTGTTAATGGGTGTCAATGTATGTCTTTGTTACTTGGTGCAAGTGTGTTTCTGTGTTACTGGGTATCAGTGTATGTCTTTGTTACTTGGTGTCAGTGTATGTCTGTGTCATTGGTGTAAGTGTGTGTCTGTGTTACTGGGTATCAGTGTATGCCTTTGTGACTTGGTGTCAGTGTATGTCTTTGTTACTGGGTGTCAGTGTGTGTCTTTGTGACTTGGTGTCAGTGTATGTCTTTGTTACTTGGTGTAAGTGTGTGTCTGTGTTACTTGGTGTAAGTGTGTGTCTGTGTTACTGGGTATCAGTGTATGACTTTGTGACTGGGTGTCAGCGTATGTCTTTGTTACTGGGTGTCAGTGTGTGTCTTTGTGACTTGGTGTCAATGTATGTCTTTGTTACTTGGTGTCAGTGTATGTCTGTGTTACTTGGTGTAAGTGTGTGTCTGTGTTACTGGGTATCAGTGTATGCCTTTGTGGCTTGGTGTCAGCGTATGTCTTT
Source organism: Heterodontus francisci (assembly GCF_036365525.1). Classification (NCBI taxonomy): domain Eukaryota; kingdom Metazoa; phylum Chordata; class Chondrichthyes; order Heterodontiformes; family Heterodontidae; genus Heterodontus; species Heterodontus francisci. Next base: position 2,506,305 of record NW_027140682.1, on the reverse strand, counting down.
GTTACTGGGTGTCAGTGTGTGTCTTTGTGACTTGGTGTCAGTGTATGTCTTTGTTACTTGGTGTAAGTGTGTGTCTGTGTTACTGGGTATCAGTGTATGCCTTTGTGACTTGGTGTCAGTGTATGTCTTTGTTAATGGGTGTCAATGTATGTCTTTGTTACTTGGTGCAAGTGTGTTTCTGTGTTACTGGGTATCAGTGTATGTCTTTGTTACTTGGTGTCAGTGTATGTCTGTGTCACTTGGTGTAAGTGTGTGTCTGTGTTACTGGGTATCAGTGTATGCCTTTGTGACTTGGTGTCAGTGTATGTCTTTGTTACTGGGTATCAGTGTCTGTCTTTGTTACTTGGTGTCAGTGTCTCTCTTTGTTACTTGGTGTAAGTGTGTGTCTGTGTTACTATGTATCAGTGTATGTCTTTGTTTCTTGGTGTCAGTGTATGTCGTTTTTACTTGGTGTAAGTGTGTGTCTGTGTTACTGGGTATCAGTGTATGTCTGTGTGACTTGGTGTCAGTGTGTGTCTTTGTTACTTGGTGTCGGGGTATGTCTTTGTTACTTGGTGCAAGTGTGTGTCTGTGTTACTGGGTATCAGTGTATGTCTTTGTTTCTTGGTGTCAGTGTATGTCGTTTTTACTTGGTGTAAGTGTGTGTCTGTGTTACTGGGTATCAGTGTATGTCTGTGTGACTTGGTGTCAGTGTGTGTCTTTGTTACTTGGTGTCGGGGTATGTCTTTGTTACTTGGTGGAAGTGTGTGTCTGTGTTACTGGGTATCAGTGTATGTCTTTGTTACTTGGTGTCAGTGTATGTCAAAATACTTGGTGTAAGTGTATGTCTTTGTTACTTGGTGTAATTGTCTGTCTTTGTTACTTGGTGTAAGTGTATGTCTTTGTTACTTGGTGACAGTGTATATCTTTGTTACTTGTTGTCCGTGTGTGTCTGTGTTACTGGGTGTCAGTGTATGTCTTTGTTCCTCGGTGTCATTGTGTGTCTTTGCGACTTGGTGTCAGTGTATGTCTTTGTTACTTGGTGTAAGTGTGTGTCTGTGTTACTGGGTATCAGTTTATGTCTTTGTTAATTGGTGTCAGTGTATGTCTGTGTTACTTGGTGTAAGTGTGTGTCTATGTTGCTGGGTATCAGTGTATGTCTGTGTGACTTGGTGTCAGTGTGTGTCTTTGTGAGCTGGTGTCAGTGCATGTCTTTGTTACTTGGTGTAAGTGTGTGTCTGTGTGACTGGGTATCAGTGTTTGTCTTTGTTACTTGGTGTCAGTGTATGTCAAAATACTTGGTGTAAGTGTATGTCTTTGTTACTTGGTGTAATTGTCTGTCTTTGTTACTTGGTGTAAGTGTATGTTTTTGTTACTTGGTGTCAGTGCATGTCTTTGTTACTTGGTGTCCGTGATTGTCTGTGTTGCTGGGTGTCTGTGTATGTCTTTGTTACTGGGTGTCAGTGTATGTCTTTGTTACTTGGTGTAAGTGTGTGTCTGTGTTAATGGGTATCAGTGTCTGTCTTTGTTACTTGTTGTAAGTGTGTGTCTGTGTGACTGGGTATCAGTGTATGTCTTTGTTACTTGGTGTCAGTGAATGTCTGTGTCACTTGGTGTAAGTGTGTGTCTGTGTTACTGGGTATCAGTGTATGTCTTTGTGACTTGGTGTCAGTGTATGTCTTTGTTACTTGGTGTCAGTGTGTCTTTTTGTGACTTGGTGTCAGTGTATGTCTATGTTACTTGGTGTAAGTGTGTGTGTGTGTGTTACTGGGTATCAGTATATGTTTTTGTTACTTGGTGACAGTGTATGTCTTTGTTACTTGGTGTAATTGTGAGTCTGTGTTACTGGGTATCAGTATATGTCTTTGTGACTTGGTGTCAGTGTATGTCTGTGTTACTTAGTGTAAGTTTGTGTCTGTGTGACTGGGTATCAGTGTATGTCTGTGTGACTTAGTGTCAGTGAGTGTCTTTGTTACTTGGTGTAAGTGTGTGTCTTTGTGACTTGGTATCGGTGTATGTCTTTGTGACTTGGTGTCAGTGTATGTCTTTGTTACTGGGTGTCAGTGTGTGTCTTTGTGTCCTGGTATCAGTGTATGTCTTTGTTACTTGGTGTAATTGTCTGTCTTTGTTACTTGGTGTAAGTGTATGTCTTTGTTACTTGGTGTCAGTGGATGTCTTTGTTACTTGGTGTCCGTGTGTGTCTGTGTTACTGGGTGTCAGTGTATGTCTTTGTTAATGGGTGTCAATGTATGTCTTTGTTACTTGGTGCAAGTGTGTTTCTGTGTTACTGGGTATCAGTGTATGTCTTTGTTACTTGGTGTCAGTGTATGTCTGTGTCACTTGGTGTAAGTGTGTGTCTGTGTTACTGGGTATCAGTGTATGCCTTTGTGACTTGGTGTCAGTGTATGTCTTTGTTACTGGGTGTCAGTGTGTGTCTTTGTGACTTGGTGTCAGTGTATGTCTTTGTTACTTGGTGTAAGTGTGTGTCTGTGTTACTTGGTGTAAGTGTGTGTCTGTGTTACTGGGTATCAGTGTATGACTTTGTGACTTGGTGTCTGCGTATGTCTTTGTTACTGGGTGTCAGTGTGTGTCTTTGTGACTTGGTGTCAGTGTATGTCTTTGTTACTTGGTGTCAGTGTATGTCTGTGTTACTTTGTGTAAGTGTGTGTCTGTGTTACTGGGTATCAGTGTATGACTTTGTGACTTGGTGTCAGCGTATGTCTTTGTTACTGGGTGTCAGTGTGTGTCTTTGAGACTTGGTGTCAGTGTATGTCTTTGTTACTTGGTGTAAGTGTGTGTCTGTGTTACTGGGTATCAGTGTCTGTCTTTGTTACTTGGTGTCAGTGTCTCTCTTTGTTACTTGGTGTAAGTGTGTGTCTGTGTTACTATGTATCAGTGTATGTCTTTGTTTCTTGGTGTCAGTGTATGTCGTTTTTACTTGGTGTTAGTTTGTGTCTGTGTTACTGGGTATCAGTGTATGTCTGTGTGACTTGGTGTCAGTGTGTGTCTTTGTTACTTGGTGTCGGGGTATGTCTTTGTTACTTGGTGTAAGTGTGTGTCTGTGTTACTGGGTATCAGTGTATGTCTTTGTTACTTGGTGTCAGTGTATGTCAAAATACTTGGTGTAAGTGTATGTCTTTGTTACTTGGTGTAATTGTCTGTCTTTGTTACTTGGTGTAAGTGTATGTCTTTGTTACTTGGTGACAGTGTATATCTTTGTTACTTGTTGTCCGTGTGTGTCTGTGTTACTGGGTGTCAGTGTATGTCTTTGTTACTGGGTGTCAATGTATGTCTTTGTTACTTGGTGTAAGTGTCTTTCTGTGTTACTGGGTATCACTGTCTGTCTTTGTTACTTGGTGTCAGTGTATGTCTGTCTTACTTGGTGTAAGTGTGTGTCTGTGTTACTGGGTATCAGTGTATGACTTTGTGACTTGGTGTCAGTGTATGTCTTTGTTACTGGGTGTCAGTGTGTGTCTTTGTGACTTGGTGTCAGTGTATGTCTTTGTTACTTGGTGTAAGTGTGTGTCTGTGTTACTGGGTATCAGTGTCTGTCTTTGTTACTTGGTGTCAGTGTATGTCTGTGTTAATTGGTGTAAGTGTGTGTCTGTGTTACTGGGTATCAGTGTATGTCTGTGTGACTTGGTGTCAGTGTGTGTCTTTGTTACTTGCTGTACGAGTGTGTCTGTGTTACTGGGTATCAGTGTATGTCTTTGTTACTTGGTTTCAGTGTATGTCTTTGTTACTGGGTGTCATTGTGTGTCTTTGCGACTTGGTGTCAGTGTATGTCTTTGTTACTTGGTGTAAGTGTGTGTCTGTGTTACTGGGTATCAGTTTATGTCTTTGTTAATTGGTGTCAGTGTATGTCTGTGTTACTTGGTGTAAGTGTGTGTCCGTGTTGCTGGATCTCAGTGTATGTCTGTGTGACTTGGTGTCAGTGTGTGTCTTTGTGACTTGGTGTCAGTGCATGTCTTTGTTACTTGGTGTAAGTGTGTGTCTGTGTGACTCGGTATCAGTGTTTGTCTTTGTTACTTGGTGTCAGTGTATGTCAAAATACTTGGTGTAAGTGTATGTCTTTGTTACTTGGTGTAATTGTCTGTCTTTGTTACTTGGTGTAAGTGTATGTTTTTGTTACTTGGTGTCAGTGCATGTCTTTGTTACTTGGTGTCCGTGTGTGTCTGTGTTGCTGGGTGTCTGTGTATGTCTTTGTTACTGGGTGTCAGTGTATGTCTTTGTTACTTGGTGTAAGTGTGTGTCTGTGTTACTTGGTATCAGTGTCTGTCTTTGTTACTTGGTGTAAGTGTGTGTCTGTGTGACTGGGTATCAATGTATGTCTTTGTTACTTGGTGTCAGTGTATGTCTGTGTCACTTGGTGTAAGTGTGTGTCTGTGTTACTGGGTATCAGTGTATGTCTTTGTGACTTGGTGTCAGTGTATGTCTTTGTTACTTGGTGTCAGTGTGTCTTTTTGTGACTTGGTGTCAGTGTATGTCTATGTTACTTGGTGTAAGTGTGTGTGTGTGTGTTACTGGGTATCAGTATATGTTTTTGTTACTTGGTGACAGTGTATGTCTTTGTTACTTGGTGTAAGTGTGTGTCTGTGTTACTGGGTATCAGTGTATGTCTTTGTTACTTGGTTTCAGTGTATGTCTTTGTTACTGGGTGTCATTGTCTGTCTTTGTGACTTGGTATCAGTGTATGTCTTTGTTACTTGGTGTAAGTGTGTGTCTGTGCTACTGCGTATCATTGTATGTCTTTGTTACTTGGTGTCAGTGTATGTCTGTGTTACTTGGTGTAAGTGTGTGTCTGCGTTACTGGGTATCAGTGTATGTCTGTGTGACTTGGTGACAGTGTGTGTCTTTGTGACTTGGTGTCAGTGCATGTCTTTGTTACTTGTTGTAAGTGTGTGTCTGTGTTCCTGGGTATCAGTGTATGTCTTTGTTACTTGGTGTCAGTGTATGTCTTTGTTACTTGGTGTAATTGTCTGTCTTTGTTACTTGGTGTAAGTGTATGTTTTTGTTACTTGGTGTCACTGTATGCCTTTGTTACTTGGTGTCCGTGTGTGTCTGTGTTACTGGGTGTCAGTGTATGTCTTTGTTACTGGGTGTCAGTGTATGTATTTGTTACTTGGTGTAAGTGTGTGTCTGTGTTACTGGGTGTAAGTGCGTGTCTGTGTTTCTGGGTATCAGTGTATGTCTTTGTTACTTGGTGTCAGTGTATGTCTTTGTTACTTGGTGTAAGTGTGTGTCTGTGTTACTGGGTATCAGTCTATGTCTTTGTTACTGGGTGTCAGTGTGTGTCTTTGTGACTTGGTGTCAGTGTATGTCTTTGTTACTTGGTGTAAGTGTGTGTCTGTGTTTCTTGGTATCAGTGTATGTCTTTGTTACTTGGTGTCAGTGTATGTCTGCGTTACTTGGTGCAAGTGTGTGTCTGTGTTACTGGGTATCAGTGTATCTCTCTGTGACTTGGTGTCAGTGTATGTCTGTGTGACTTGGTGTCAGTGTATGTCTTTGTTACTTGGTGTAAATGTGTGTCTCTGTTATTGGTTATCAGTGTATGTCTTTGTGACTTGGTGTCAGTGCATGTCATTGTTACTTGGTGTAAGTGTGTGTCTGTGTTACTGGGTATCAGTGTTTGTCTTTGTTACTTGGTGTCAGTGTATGTCAAAATACTTGGTGTAAGTGTATGTCATTGTTACTTGGTGTAAATGTCTGTCCTTGTTACTTGGTGTAAGTGTATGTTTTTGTTACTTGGTGTCACTGTATGCCTTTGTTACTTGGTGTCCGTGTGTGTCTGTGTTACTGGGTGTCAGTGTATGTCTTTGTTACTGGGAGTCAGTGTATGTATTTGTTACTTGGTGTAAGTGTGTGTCTGTGTTACTGGGTATCAGTATATGTTTTTGTTACTTGGTGTCAGTGTATGTCTTTGTTACTTGGTGCAAGTGTGTGTCTGTGTTACTGGGTATCAGTGTATGTCTTTGTTACTTGGTTTCAGTGTATGTCTTTGTTACTGGGTGTCATTGTGTGTCTTTGTGACTTGGTGTCAGTGTATGTCTTTGTTACTTGGTGTAAGTGTGTGTCTGTGTTACTGGGTATCAGTCTATGTCTTTGTTACTGGGTGTCAGTGTGTGTCTTTGTGACTTGGTGTCAGTGTATGTCTTTGTTACTTGGTGTAAGTGTGTGTCTGTGTTACTGGGTATCAGTGTATGTCTGTGTTAATTGGTGTAAGTGTATGCCTGCGTTACTTGGTGTAAGTGTGTGTCTGTGTTACTGGGTAACAGTGTATGTCTGTGTGACTTGGTGTCAGTGTATGTCTGTGTGACTTGGTGTCAGTGTATGTCTTTGTTACTTGGTGTAAATGTGTGTCTGTGTTATTGGTTATCAGTGTATGTCTTTGTTACTCTGTGTCCGTGTATGTCAAAACACTTGTTGTAAGTGTATGTCTTTGTTACTTGGTGTAATTGTCTGTCTTTGTTTCTTGGTGTAAGTGTATGTCTTTGTTACTTGGTGTCAGTGTATGTCTGTGTGTCTTGGTGTCAGTGTATGTCTTTGTTACTGGGTGTCAGTGTGTCTCTTTGTGACTTGGTGTCAGTGTATATCTTTGTTACTTGGTGTAAGTGTGTGTCTGTGTTACTGGGTATCAGTATATGTCTTTGTTACTTGGTGTCAGTGTATGTCTGTGTTACTTGGTGTAAGTGTGTGTCTGTGTTACTGGGTATCAGTGTATGTCTGTGTGACTTGGTGTCAGTGTGTGTCTGTTAATTGGTGTAAGTTTGTGTCTGTGTTACTGGGTATCAGTGTATGTCTTTGTGACTTGGTGTCAGTGTATGTCTTTGTTACTGGGTGTCAGTGTGTGTCTTTGTGTCTTGGTGTCAGTGTATGTCTTTGTTACTTGGTGTAATTGTCTGTCTTTGTTACTTGGTGTAAGTGTATGTCTTTGTTACTTGGTGTCAGTGGATGTCTTTGTTACTTGGTGTCCGTGTGTGTCTGTGTTACTGGGTGTCAGTGTATGTCTTTGTTAATGGGTGTCAATGTATGTCTTTGTTACTTGGTGTAAGTGTGTTTCTGTGTTACTGGGTATCAGTGTCTGACTTTGTGACTTGGTGTCAGTGTATGTCTTTGTTACTGGGTGTCAGTGTGTGTCTTTGTGACTTGGTGTCAGTGTATGTCTTTGTTACTTGGTGTAAGTGTGTGTCTGTGTTAATGGGTATCAGTGTCTGTCTTTTTTACTTGGTGTAAGTGTGTGTCTGTGTTACTGGGTATCAGTGTATGTCTTTGTTACTTGGTGTCAGTGTATGTCTGTGTTACTTGGTGTAAGTGTGTGTCTGTGTTACTTGGTATCAGAAAATGTCTTTGTGTCTTGGTATCAGTGTATGTCTTTGTTACTGGGTGTCAGCGTGTGTCTGTGTTAATGGGTATCAGTGTATGTCTTTGTGACTTGGTATCAGTGTATGTCTTTGTTTCTGGGTGTCAGTATGTGTCTGTGTTCCTGGGTATCAGTGAATGTCTTTGTTACTTGGTGTCAGTGTATGTCTTTTTTGCTGGGAGTCAGTGTGTGTCTTTGGGACCTGGTGTCAGTGTATGTCTGTGTTACTGTTTATTAGTGTTTCTCTGTGTTACTGGGTGTCAGTGTGTGTTTGTTTGTGTTACTGGGTGTCAATGTATGTCCTGGTTACTTGGTGTAAGTGTGTGTCTGTGTTACTGGGTATCAGTGTATGTCTTTGTTACTTGGTGACAGTGTATGTCTGTGTTAGTTGGTGTAAGTGTGTGTCTGTGTTACTGGGTATCAGTGGATGTCTTTGTGACTTGGTATCAGTGTATGTCTTTGTTACTGGGTGTCAGTGTGTGTCTTTGTGACTTGGTGTCATTGTATGTCTTTGTTACTTGGTGTAGGTGTGTGTCTGTGTTACTGGGTATCATTGTATGTCTGTTACTTGGTGTCAGTGTATGTCTTTGTTACTTGGTGTCAGTGTATGTCTTTGTTACTTGGTGTCAGTTTATGTCTGTGTTACTTGGTCTAAGTGTGTGTCTGTGTTACTGGGTATCAGTGTCTGTCTTTGTTACTTGGTGTCAGTGTATGTCTGTGTTGCTTGGTGTAAGTATGTGTCTGTGTTACTGGGTGTCAGTGTGTGTCTGTGTTACTTGGTGTAAGTGTGTGTCTTTGTTACTGGGTGTCAGTGTACGTCTTTGTTACTTGGTGTAAGTGTGTGTCTGTGTTACTGGGTATCAGTGTCTGTCTTTGTTACTTGGTGTAAGTGTGTGTCTGTGTTACTGGGTATCAGTGAATGTCTTTGTGACTTGGTATCAGTGCATGTCTTTGTTACTGGGTGTCAGTGTGTGTCTTTGTGACTTGGTGTCAGTGTATGTCTTTGTAACTTGGTGCAAGTGTGTGTCTGTGTAACTGGGTATCATTGTATTTCTTTGTTACTTGGTGTCAGTGTATGTCAAAAAACTTGGTGTAAGTGTATGTCTTTGTTACTTGGTGTAATTGACTGTGTTTGTTACTTGGTGTAAGTGTAAGTCTTTGTTACTTGGTGTCAGTGCATGTCTTTGTTACTGGGTGTCAGTATATGTCTGTGTTACTTGGTGTAAGTGTGTTTCTGTGTTACTTGGTATCAGAAAATATCTTTGTGACTTGGTGTCAATGTATGTCTTTGTTACTTGGTGTATGTGTGTCTCTGTGTAACTGGGTATCAGTGTATGTCTGTATGTCTTGGTGTAAGTGTGTGTCTTTGTTACTGGGTGTCAGTGTGTGTCTTTGTGACTTGGTGTCAGTGTATGTCTTTGTTACTTGGTGTATGTGTGTCTCTGTGTTACTGGGTATCAGTGTATGTCTGTGTGTCTTGGTGTAAGTGTGTGTCTGTGTTACTGGGTATCAGTGTATGTCTTTGTGACTTGGTGGCAGTGTATGTCTTTGTTACTGGGTGTCAGTGTGTGTCTTTGTGACTTGGTGTCAGTTTATGTCTGTGTTACTTGGTGTAAGTGTGTGTCTGTGTTACTGGGTATCAGTGTATGTCTGTGTGACTTGGTGTCAGTGTGTGTCTTTGTGACTTGGTGTCAGTGTATGTCTTTGTTACTTGGTGTAAGTGTGTGTCTGTGTTTCTGGGTATCAGTGTATTTCTTTTTTACTTTGTGTCAGTGTATGTCAAAAAAGTTGGTGTAAGTGTTTGTCTTTGTTAATTGGTGTAATTGTCTGTCTTTGTTACTGGGTGTCAGTGTATGTCTTTGTTACTGGGTGTCAGTGTACGTGTTTGTTACTTGGTGTAAGTCAGTGTCTGTGTAACTGGGTATCAGTGTCTGTCTTTGTTACTTGGTGTAAGTGTGTGTCTGTGTTACTGGGTATCAGTGTATGTCTTTGTTACTTGGTGTCAGTGTATGTCTGCGTTACTTGGTGTAAATGTGTGTCTGTGTTACTGGGTATCAGTGTATGTCTTTGTGACTTGGTGTCAGTGTATGTCTTTGTTACTGGGTGTCAGTGTGTGTCTTTGTGACTTGGTGTCAGTGTATGTCTTTGTTACTTGGTGTAAGTGTGTGTCTGTGTTACTGGGTATCAGTGTATGACTTTGTGACTTGGTGTCAGTGTATGTCTTTGTTACTTGGTGTAAGTGTATGTCTTTGTTACTTGGTGTAAGTGTGTGTCTGTGTTACTGGGTATCAGTGTATGTCTTTGACACTTGGTGTCAGTGTATGTCTGTGTTACTTGGTGTAAGTGTGTGTCTGTGTTACTGGGTCTCAGTGTATGTCTGTGTGACTTGGTGTCAGTGTGTGTCCTTGTTACTTGGTGTAAGTGTGTGTCTGTGTTACTGGGTATCAGTGTATGTCTTTGTGACTTGGTGTCAGTGTATGTCTTTGTTACTGGGTCTCAGTGTGTATCTTTGTGACTTGGTGTCAGTGTATGTCTTTGTTACTTGGTGTAAGTGTGTGTCTGTGTTACTGGGTATCAGTGTATGTCTTTGTTACTTGGTGTCAGTGTATGTCTGTGTTACTTGGTGTAAGTGTCTGTCTGTGTTAGTGGGTATCAGTGTATGTCTGTGTGACTTGGTGTCAGTGTGTGTCTTTGTGACTTGGTGTCAGTGTATGTCTTTGTTACTTGGTGTAAGTGTGTGTCTGTGATACTGGATATCAGTGTATGTCTTTGTTACTTGGTGTTAGTGTATGTCTGTGTTACTTGGTGTTAATGTGTGTCTGTGTTACTGGGTATCAGTGTATCTCTGTGTGACTTGGTGTCAGTGTGTGTCTTTGTTACTTGGTGTAAGTGTGTGTCTGTGTTACTGGGTATCAGTGTATGTCTTTGTGACTGGGTGTCAGTGTATGGCTTTGTTACAGGGTGTCAGTGTGTGTCTTTGTGACTTGGTGTCAGTGTATGTCTTTGTTACTTGGTGTAAGTGTGTGTCTGTGTTACTGGGTATCAGTGTATGTCTTTGTTACTTGGTGTCAGTGTATGTCTGTGTTACTGGGTGTAAGTGTGTGTCTGTGTTACTGGAAATCAGTGTATGTCTGTGTGACTTGGTGTCAGTGTGTGTCTTTGTGACTTGGTGTCAGTGTATGTCTGTCTTACTTGGTGTAAGTGTGTGTCTGTGTTACTGGGTATCAGTGTATGTCTTTGTGACTTGGTGTCAGTGTATGCCTTTGTTACTGGGTGTCAGTGTGTGTCTTTGTGACTTGGTGTCAGTGTATGTCTTTGTTGCTTGGTGTAAGTGTGTGTCTGTGTTACTGGGTATCAGGTTATGTCTTTGTTACTGGGTATCAGTGTATGTCTGTGTGACTTGGTGTCAGTGTGTGTCTTTGTTACTTGGTGTAAGTGTGTGTCTGTGTGACTTGGTATCAGTTTATGTCTTTGTGACTTGGTGTCAGTGTATGTCTTTGTTACTGGGTGTCAGTGTGTGTATTTGTGACTTGGTGTCAGTGTATGTCTTTGTTACTTGGTGTAAGTGTGTGTCTGTGTTACTGGGTATCAGTTTATGTCTTTGTGACTTGGTGTCAGTGTATGTATTTGTTACTGGGTGTCAGTGTGTGTCTTTGTGACTTGGTGTCAGTGTAGGTCTTTGTTACTTGGTGTCAGTGTATGTCTGTGTTACTTGGTGTCAGTGTGTGTCTGTGTTACTTGGTGTAAGTGTGTGTCTTTGTTACTTGATGTCCGTGTGTGTCTGTGTTACTGGGTGTCAGTGCATGTCTTTGTTACTTGGTGACAGTGTATATCTGTGTTACTTGGTGTAAGTGTGTGTCTTTGTTACTTGGTGTAATTTTATGTCTGTGTTACTTAGTGTCCGTGTATGTCTGTGTTACTTGGTGTCAGTGTATGTCTTTGTTACTTGGTGTAAGTGTGTGTCTATGTAACTGGGTATCAGTATATGTTTTTGTTACTTGGTGTCAGTGTATGTCTTTGTTACTTGGTGTAAGTGTGTGTCTGTGTTACTGGGTATCAGTGTATGTCTTTGTTACTTGGTTTCAGTGTATGTCTTTGTTACTGGGTGTCATTGTGTGTCTTTGTGACTTGGTGTCAGTGGATGTCTTTGTTACTTGGTGTAAGTGTGTGTCTGTGTTACTGGGTATCAGTCTATGTCTTTGTTACTGGGTGTCAGTGTGTGTCTTTGTGACTTGGTGTAAGTGTGTGTCTGTGTTACTTGGTATCAGTCTATGTCTTTGTTACTTGGTGTCAGTGTATGTCTGCGTTACTTGGTGTAAGTGTGTGTCTGTGTTACTGGGTATCAGTGTATGTCTGTGTGACTTGGTGTCAGTGTATGTCTGTGTGACTTGGTGTCAGTGTCTGTCTTTGTTACTTGGTGTAAATGTGTGTCTGTGTTATTGGTTATCAGTTTATGTCTTTGTTACTTGGTGTCCGTGTATGTCAAAATACTTGGTGCAAGTGTCTGTCTTTGTTACTTGGTGTAAGTGTGTTTCTGTGTTACTGGGTATCAGTGTCTGTCTTTGTTACTTGGTGTAAGGGTGTGTCTGTGTTACTTGGTATCAGTGCATTTCTTTGTTACTTTGTGTCAGTGTATGTCTGTGTCACTTGGTGGAAGTGTGTGTCTGTGCTACTGGGTATCAGTGTATGACTTTGTGACTTGGTGTCAGTGTATGTCTTTGTTACTGGGTGTCAGTGTGTGTCTTTGTGACTAGGTGTCAGTGTATGTCTTTGTTACTTGGTGTAAGTGTGTGTCTGTGTTACTGGGTATCAGTGTCTGTCTTTTTTACTTGGTGTAAGTGTGTGTCTGTGTTACTGGGTATCAGTGTATGTCTTTCTTACTCGGTGTCAGTGTATGTCTGTGTTACTTGGTGTAAGTGTGTGTCTGTGTTACTGGGTATCAGTGTATGACTTTGTTACTTGGTGTCAGTGTATGTCTTTGTTACTGGGTGTCAGTGTGTGTCTTTGTGACTTGGTGTCAGTGTATGTCTTTGTTACTTGGTGTAAGTGTGTGTCTGTCTTACTGGGTATCAGTGTCTGTCTTTGTTACTTGGTGTCAGTGTGTGTCTGTGTTACTTGGTGTAAGTGTGTGTCTGTGTTATTGGGTATCAGTGTATGTCTGTGTGACTTGGTGTCAGTGTGTGTCTTTGTTACTTGGTGTAAGAGTGTGTCTGTGTTACTGTGTATCAGTGTATGTCTTTGTGACTTGTTGTCAGTGTCTCTCTTTGCTACTTGGTGTAAGTGTGTGTCTGTGTTGCTGGGTATCAATGTATGTCTTTGTTTCTTGGAGTCAGTGTATGTCGGTTTTACTTGGTGTAAGTGTGTGTCTGTATTACTGTGTATCTGTGTATTTCTGTGTGACTTGGTGTCAGTGTGTGTCTTTGTGACTTGGTGTCAGTGTATGTCTTTGTTACTTGGTGTAAGTGTGTGTCTGTGTTACTGGGTATCAGTGTATGTCTTTGTTACTTGGTGTCAGTGTATGTCAAAATACTTGGTGTAAGTGTATGTCTTTGTTACTTGGTGTAATTGTCTGTCTTTGTTACTTGGTGCATGTGTATGTCTTTGTTACTTGGTGACAGTGCATATCTTTGTTACTTGGTGTCCGTGTGTGTCTGTGTTACTGGGTGTCAGTGTATGTCTTTGTTACTGGGTGTCAATGTATGTCTATGTTACTTGGTGTAAGTATGTTTCTGTGTTACTGGGTATCACTGGCTGTCTTTGTTACTTGGTGCAAGTGTGTGTCTCTGTTACTGGGTATCAGTGTATGTCTTTGTTACTTGGTGTAAGTGTGTGTCTGTGTTACTGGGTATCAGTGTATGTCTTTGTTACTTGGTTTCAGTGTATGTCTTTGTTACTGGGTGTCATTGTGTGTCTTTGTGACTTGGTGTCAGTGGATGTCTTTGTTACTTGGTGTAAGTGTGTGCCTGTGTTACTGGGTATCAGTCTATGTCTTTGTTACTGGGTGTCAGTGTGTGTCTTTGTGACTTGGTGTAAGTGTGTGTCTGTGTTACTTGGTATCAGTCTATGTCTTTGTTACTTGGTGTCAGTGTATGTCTGCGTTACTTGGTGTAAGTGTGTGTCTGTGTTACTGGGTATCAGTGTATGTCTGTGTGACTTGGTGTCAGTGTATGTCTGTGTGACTTGGTGTAAGTGTCTGTCTTTGTTACTTGGTGTAAATGTGTGTCTGTGTTATTGGTTATCAGTTTATGTCTTTGTTACTTGGTGTCCGTGTATGTCAAAATACTTGGTGTAAGTGTCTGTCTTTGTTACTTGGTGTAAGTGTATGTCTTTGTTACTTGGTGTCAGTGCATGTCTGTGTGTCTTGGTGTCAGTGTATGTCTTTGTTACTGGGTGTCAGTGTGTCTCTTTGTGACTTGGCGTCAGTGTCTGTCTGTGTTACTTGGTGCAAGTGTGTGTCTGTGTTACTGGGTATCAGTGTATGTCTGTGTGACTTGGTGTCAGTGTGTGTCTTTGTTACTTGGTGTAAGTGTGTGTCTGTGTTACTGGGTATCTGTGTATGTCTTTGTGACTTGGTGTCAGTGTATGTCTTTGTTACTGGGTGTCAGTGTGTGTCTTTGTGTCTTGGTGTCAGTGTATGTCTTTGTTACTTGGTGTAATTGTCTGTCTTTGTTACTTGGTGTAAGTGTATGTATTTGTTACTTGGTGTCAGTGGATGTCTTTGTTACTTGGTGTCCGTGTGTGTCTGTGTTACTTGGTGTCAGTGTATGTCTTTGTTAATGGGTGTCAATGTATGTCTTTGTTACTTGGTGTAAGTGTGTTTCTGTGTTACTGGGTATCAGTGTCTGTCTTTGTTACTTGGTGTAAGGGTGTGTCTGTGTTACTTGGTATCAGTGCATGTCTTTGTTACTTTGTGTCAGTGTATGTCTGTGTCACTTGGTGGAAGTGTGTGTCTGTGCTACTGGGTATCAGTGTATGACTTTGTGACTTGGTGTCAGTGTATGTCTTTGTTACTGGGTGTCAGTGTGTGTCTTTGTGACTAGGTGTCAGTGTATGTCTTTGTTACTTGGTGTAAGTGTGTGTCTGTGTTACTGGGTATCAGTGTCTGTCTTTTTTACTTGGTGTAAGTGTGTGTCTGTGTTACTGGGTATCAGTGTATGTCTTTCTTACTTGGTGTCAGTGTATGTCTGTGTTACTTGGTGTAAGTGTGTGTCTGTGTTGCTGGGTATCAATGTATGTCTTTGTTTCTTGGAGTCAGTGTATGTCGGTTTTACTTGGTGTAAGTGTGTGTCTGTATTACTGTGTATCTGTGTATTTCTGTGTGACTTGGTGTCAGTGTGTGTCTTTGTGACTTGGTGTCAGTGAATGTCTTTGTTACTTGGTGTAGGTGTGTGTCTGTGTTACTGGGTATCAGTGTATGTCTTTGTTACTTGGTGTCAGTGTATGTCAAAATACTTGGTGTAAGTGTATGTCTTTGTTACTTGGTGTAATTGTCTGTCTTTGTTACTTGGTGCATGTGTATGTCTTTGTTACTTGGTGACAGTGCATATCTTTGTTACTTGGTGTCCGTGTGTGTCTGTGTTACTGGGTGTCAGTGTATGTCTTTGTTACTGGGTGTCAATGTATGTCTATGTTACTTGGTGTAAGTATGTTTCTGTGTTACTGGGTATCACTGGCTGTCTTTGTTACTTGGTGCAAGTGTGTGTCTCTGTTACTGGGTATCAGTGTATGTCTTTGTTACTTGGTGTAAGTGTGTGTCTGTGTTACTGGGTATCAGTGTATGTCTTTGTTACTTGGTTTCAGTGTATGTCTTTGTTACTGGTTGTCATTGTGTGTCTTTGTGACTTGGTGTCAGTGGATGTCTTTGTTACTTGGTGTAAGTGTGTGCCTGTGTTACTGGGTATCAGTCTATGTCTTTGTTACTGGGTGTCAGTGTGTGTCTTTGTGACTTGGTGTAAGTGTGTGTCTGTGTTACTTGGTATCAGTCTATGTCTTTGTTACTTGGTGTCAGTGTATGTCTGCGTTACTTGGTGTAAGTGTGTGTCTGTGTTACTGGGTATCAGTGTATGTCTGTGTGACTTGGTGTCAGTGTATGTCTGTGTGACTTGGTGTAAGTGTCTGTCTTTGTTACTTGGTGTAAATGTGTGTCTGTGTTATTGGTTATCAGTTTATGTCTTTGTTACTTGGTGTCCGTGTATGTCAAAATACTTGGTGTAAGTGTCTGTCTTTGTTACTTGGTGTAAGTGTATGTCTTTGTTACTTGGTGTCAGTGTATGTCTGTGTGTCTTGGTGTCAGTGTATGTCTTTGTTACTGGGTGTCAGTGTGTCTCTTTGTGACTTGGCGTCAGTGTCTGTCTGTGTTACTTGGTGCAAGTGTGTGTCTGTGTTACTGGGTATCAGTGTATGTCTGTGTGACTTGGTGTCAGTGTGTGTCTTTGTTACTTGGTGTAAGTGTGTGTCTGTGTTACTGGGTATCTGTGTATGTCTTTGTGACTTGGTGTCAGTGTATGTCTTTGTTACTGGGTGTCAGTGTGTGTCTTTGTGTCTTGGTGTCAGTGTATGTCTTTGTTACTTGGTGTAATTGTCTGTCTTTGTTACTTGGTGTAAGTGTATGTATTTGTTACTTGGTGTCAGTGGATGTCTTTGTTACTTGGTGTCCGTGTGTGTCTGTGTTACTTGGTGTCAGTGTATGTCTTTGTTAATGGGTGTCAATGTATGTCTTTGTTACTTGGTGTAAGTGTGTTTCTGTGTTACTGGGTATCAGTGTCTGTCTTTGTTACTTGGTGTAAGGGTGTGTCTGTGTTACTTGGTATCAGTGCATGTCTTTGTTACTTTGTGTCAGTGTATGTCTGTGTCACTTGGTGGAAGTGTGTGTCTGTGCTACTGGGTATCAGTGTATGACTTTGTGACTTGGTGTCAGTGTATGTCTTTGTTAATGGGTGTCAATGTATGTCTTTGTTACTTGGTGTAAGTGTGTTTCTGTGTTACTGGGTATCAGTGTCTGTCTTTTTTACTTGGTGTAAGTGTGTGTCTGTGTTACTGGGTATCAGTGTATGTCTTTCTTACTTGGTGTCAGTGTATGTCTGTGTTACTTGGTGTAAGTGTGTGTCTGTGTTACTGGGTATCAGTGTATGACTTTGTGACTTGGTGTCAGTGTATGTCTTTGTTACTGGGTGTCAGTGTGTGTCTTTGTGACTTGGTGTCAGTGTATGTCTGTGTTACTTGGTGTAAGTGTGTGTCTGTGTTATTGGGTATCAGTGTATGTCTGTGTGACTTGGTGTCAGTGTGTGTCTTTGTTACTTGGTGTAAGAGTGTGTCTGTGTTACTGTGTATCAGTGTATGTCTTTGTGACTTGTTGTCAGTGTCTCTCTTTGCTACTTGGTGTAAGTGTGTGTCTGTGTTGCTGGGTATCAATGTATGTCTTTGTTTCTTGGAGTCAGTGTATGTCGGTTTTACTTGGTGTAAGTGTGTGTCTGTATTACTGTGTATCTGTGTATTTCTGTGTGACTTGGTGTCAGTGTGTGTCTTTGTGACTTGGTGTCAGTGTATGTCTTTGTTACTTGGTGTAAGTGTGTGTCTGTGTTACTGGGTATCAGTGTATGTCTTTGTTACTTGGTGTCAGTGTATGTCAAAATACTTGGTGTAAGTGTATGTCTTTGTTACTTGGTGTAATTGTCTGTCTTTGTTACTTGGTGCATGTGTATGTCTTTGTTACTTGGTGACAGTGTATATCTTTGTTACTTGGTGTCCGTGTGTGTCTGTGTTACTGGGTGTCAGTGTATGTCTTTGCTACTGGGTGTCAATGTATGTCTATGTTACTTGGTGTAAGTATGTTTCTGTGTTACTGGGTATCACTGGCTGTCTTTGTTACTTGGTGCAAGTGTGTGTCTCTGTTACTGGGTATCAGTGTATGTCTTTGTTACTTGGTTTCAGTTTATGTCTTTGTTACTGGGTGTCATTGTGTGTCTTTGTGACTTGGTGTCAGTGTATGTTTTTGTTTCTTGGTGTAAGTGTGTGTCTGTGTTACTGGGTATCAGTGTTTGTCTTTGTTACTTGGTGTCAGTGTATGTCTGTGTTACTTGGTGTAAGTGTGTGTCTGTGTTACTGGGTATCAGTGTATGTCTGTGTGACTGGGTGTCAGTGTGTGTCTTTGTGACTTGGTGTCAGTGCATGTCTTTGTTACTTCGTGTAAGTGTTTGTCTGTGTTCCTGGGTATCAGTGTATGTCTTTGTTACTTGGTTTCAGTTTATGTCTTTGTTACTGGGTGTCATTGTGTGTCTTTGTGACTTGGTGTCAGTGTATGTCTTTGTTACTTGGTGTCCGTGTGTGGCTGTGTTACTGGGTGTCAGTGTATGTCTTTGTTACTGGGTGTCAGTGTATGTCTTTGTTACTTGGTGTAAGTGTGTGTCTGTGTTACTGGGTATCAGTGTCTGTCTTTGTTACTTGGTGTAAGTGTGTGTCTGTGTTACTGGGTATCAGTGTATGTCTTTGTTACTTGGTGTCAGTGCATGACTGTGTCACTTGGTGTAAGTGTGTGTCTGTGTTACTGGGTATCAGTGTATGTCTTTGTGACTTGGTGTCATTATATGTCTTTGTTGCTTGGTGTCAGTGTTTCTCTTTGTGACTTGGTGTCAGTGTATGTCTTTGTTACTTGGTGTAAGTGTGTGTCTGTGTTACTGGGTATCAGTATATGTTTTTGTTACTTGGTTTCAGTGTATGTCTGAGTTACTTGGTGTAAGTGTGTGTCTGTGTTACTGGGTGTCAGTGTATGTCTTTGTTACTGGGTGTCAGTGTATGTCTTTGTTACTTGGTGTAAGTGTGTTTCTGTGTTACTGGGTATCAGTGTCTGTCTTTGTTACTTGGTGTAAGTGTGTGTCTGTGTCACTGGGTATCGGTGTATTTCTTTGTTACTTGGTGTCAGTGCATGTCAAAATACTTGGTGTAAGTGTATGTCTTTGTTACTTGGTGTCAGTGTATGTCTTTGTTACTTGGTGTCAGTGTATGTCTGTGTTACTTGGTGTAAGTGTGTGTCTGTGTTACTTGGTATCAGAAAATGTCTTTGTGACTTGGTATCAGTGTATGTCTTTGTTACTTGGTGTAAGTGTGTGTCTGTGTTACTGGGTATCAGTATATGTTTTTGTTACTGCGTGTCAGTGTATGTCTTTGTTACTTGGTGTCAGTGTATGTCTGTGTTACTTGGTGTAAGTGTGTGTCTGTGTTACTTGGTATCAGAAAATGTCTTTGTGACTTGGTTTCAGTGTATGTCTGGGTTACTTGGTGTAAGTGTGTGTCTGTGTTACTGGGTGTCAGTGTATGTCTTTGTTACCGAGTGTCAGTGTATGTCTTTGTTACTTGGTGTAAGTGTGTTTCTGTGTTACTGGGTATCAGTGTCTGTCTTTGTTACTTGGTGTAAGTGTGTGTCTGTGCCACTGGGTATCGGTGTATTTCTTTGTTACTTGGTGTCAGTGCATGTCAAAATACTTGGTGTAAGTGTATGTCTTTGTTACTTGGTGTCAGTGTATGTCTTTGTTACTTGGTGTCAGTGTATGTCTGTGTTACTTGGTGTAAGTGTGTGTCTGCGTTACTTGGTATCAGAAAATGTCTTTGTGACTTGGTATCAGTGGATGTCTTTGTTACTGGGTGTCAGCGTGTGTCTGTGTTACTGGGTATCAGTGTATGTCTTTGTGACTTGGTATCAATGTATGTCTTTGTTTCTGGGTGTCAGTGTGTGTCTGTGTTCCTGGGTATCAGTGTATGTCTTTGTGACTTGGTGTCAGTGTATGTCTTTTTTACTGGGCGTCAGTGTGTGTCTTTGGGACCTGGTGTCAGAGTATGTCTGTGTTACTGTTTATTAGTGTTTCTCTTTGTTACTGGGCGTCAGTGTGTGTTTGTTTGTGTTACTGGGTGTCAATGTATGTCCTGGTTACTTGGTGTAAGTGTGTGTCTGTGTTACTGGGTATCAGTGTATGTCTTTGTTACTTGGTGACAGTGTATGTCTGTGTTAGTTGGTGTAAGTGTGTGTCTGTGTTACTGGGTATCAGTGTATGTCTTTGTGACTTGGTATCAGTGTATGTCTTTGTTACTGGGTGTCAGTGTGTGTCTTTTTGACTTGGTGTCAGTGTATGTCTTTGTTACTTGTTGTAAGTGTGTGTCTGTGTTACTGGGTATCATTGTATGTCTGTTACTTGGTGTCAGTGTATGTCTTTGTTACTTGGTGTCCGTGTGTGTCTGTGTTACTGGGTGTCAGTGTATGTCTTTGCTACTGGGTGTCAATGTATGTCTATGTTACTTGGTGTAAGTATGTTTCTGTGTTACTGGGTATCACTGGCTGTCTTTGTTACTTGGTGCAAGTGTGTGTCTCTGTTACTGGGTATCAGTGTATGTCTTTGTTACTTGGTTTCAGTTTATGTCTTTGTTACTGGGTGTCATTGTGTGTCTTTGTGACTTGGTGTCAGTGTATGTTTTTGTTTCTTGGTGTAAGTGTGTGTCTGTGTTACTGGGTATCAGTGTTTGTCTTTGTTACTTGGTGTCAGTGTATGTCTGTGTTACTTGGTGTAAGTGTGTGTCTGTGTTACTGGGTATCAGTGTATGTCTGTGTGACTGGGTGTCAGTGTGTGTCTTTGTGACTTGGTGTCAGTGCATGTCTTTGTTACTTCGTGTAAGTGTTTGTCTGTGTTCCTGGGTATCAGTGTATGTCTTTGTTACTTGGTTTCAGTTTATGTCTTTGTTACTGGGTGTCATTGTGTGTCTTTGTGACTTGGTGTCAGTGTATGTCTTTGTTACTTGGTGTCCGTGTGTGGCTGTGTTACTGGGTGTCAGTGTATGTCTTTGTTACTGGGTGTCAGTGTATGTCTTTGTTACTTGGTGTAAGTGTGTGTCTGTGTTACTGGGTATCAGTGTCTGTCTTTGTTACTTGGTGTAAGTGTGTGTCTGTGTTACTGGGTATCAGTGTATGTCTTTGTTACTTGGTGTCAGTGCATGACTGTGTCACTTGGTGTAAGTGTGTGTCTGTGTTACTGGGTATCAGTGTATGTCTTTGTGACTTGGTGTCATTATATGTCTTTGTTGCTTGGTGTCAGTGTTTCTCTTTGTGACTTGGTGTCAGTGTATGTCTTTGTTACTTGGTGTAAGTGTGTGTCTGTGTTACTGGGTATCAGTATATGTTTTTGTTACTTGGTTTCAGTGTATGTCTGAGTTACTTGGTGTAAGTGTGTGTCTGTGTTACTGGGTGTCAGTGTATGTCTTTGTTACTGGGTGTCAGTGTATGTCTTTGTTACTTGGTGTAAGTGTGTTTCTGTGTTACTGGGTATCAGTGTCTGTCTTTGTTACTTGGTGTAAGTGTGTGTCTGTGTCACTGGGTATCGGTGTATTTCTTTGTTACTTGGTGTCAGTGCATGTCAAAATACTTGGTGTAAGTGTATGTCTTTGTTACTTGGTGTCAGTGTATGTCTTTGTTACTTGGTGTCAGTGTATGTCTGTGTTACTTGGTGTAAGTGTGTGTCTGTGTTACTTGGTATCAGAAAATGTCTTTGTGACTTGGTATCAGTGTATGTCTTTGTTACTTGGTGTAAGTGTGTGTCTGTGTTACTGGGTATCAGTATATGTTTTTGTTACTGCGTGTCAGTGTATGTCTTTGTTACTTGGTGTCAGTGTATGTCTGTGTTACTTGGTGTAAGTGTGTGTCTGTGTTACTTGGTATCAGAAAATGTCTTTGTGACTTGGTTTCAGTGTATGTCTGGGTTACTTGGTGTAAGTGTGTGTCTGTGTTACTGGGTGTCAGTGTATGTCTTTGTTACCGAGTGTCAGTGTATGTCTTTGTTACTTGGTGTAAGTGTGTTTCTGTGTTACTGGGTATCAGTGTCTGTCTTTGTTACTTGGTGTAAGTGTGTGTCTGTGCCACTGGGTATCGGTGTATTTCTTTGTTACTTGGTGTCAGTGCATGTCAAAATACTTGGTGTAAGTGTATGTCTTTGTTACTTGGTGTCAGTGTATGTCTTTGTTACTTGGTGTCAGTGTATGTCTGTGTTACTTGGTGTAAGTGTGTGTCTGCGTTACTTGGTATCAGAAAATGTCTTTGTGACTTGGTATCAGTGGATGTCTTTGTTACTGGGTGTCAGCGTGTGTCTGTGTTACTGGGTATCAGTGTATGTCTTTGTGACTTGGTATCAATGTATGTCTTTGTTTCTGGGTGTCAGTGTGTGTCTGTGTTCCTGGGTATCAGTGTATGTCTTTGTGACTTGGTGTCAGTGTATGTCTTTTTTACTGGGCGTCAGTGTGTGTCTTTGGGACCTGGTGTCAGAGTATGTCTGTGTTACTGTTTATTAGTGTTTCTCTTTGTTACTGGGCGTCAGTGTGTGTTTGTTTGTGTTACTGGGTGTCAATGTATGTCCTGGTTACTTGGTGTAAGTGTGTGTCTGTGTTACTGGGTATCAGTGTATGTCTTTGTTACTTGGTGACAGTGTATGTCTGTGTTAGTTGGTGTAAGTGTGTGTCTGTGTTACTGGGTATCAGTGTATGTCTTTGTGACTTGGTATCAGTGTATGTCTTTGTTACTGGGTGTCAGTGTGTGTCTTTTTGACTTGGTGTCAGTGTATGTCTTTGTTACTTGTTGTAAGTGTGTGTCTGTGTTACTGGGTATCATTGTATGTCTGTTACTTGGTGTCAGTGTATGTCTTTGTTACTTGGTGTCAGTGTATGTCTTTGTTACTTGGTGTCAGTTTATGTCTGTGTGACTTGGTGTAAGTGTGTGTCTGTGTTACTGGGTATCAGTGTCTGACTTTGTTACTTGGTGTCAGTGTATGTCTGTGTTTTTTGGTGTAAGTGTGTGTCTGTGTTACTGGGTGTCAGTGTGTGTCTGTGTTACTTGGTGTAAGTGTGTGTCTTTGTTACTGGGTGTCAGTGTACGTCTTTGTTACTTGATGTAAGTGTGTGTCTGTGTTACTGGGTATCAGTGTCTGTCTTTGTTACTTGGTGTAAGTGTGTGTCTGTGTTACTGGGTATCAGTGTATGTCTTTGTGACTTGGTATCATTGCATGTCTTTGTTACTGGGTGTCAGTGTGTGTCTTTGTGACTTGGTGTCAGTGTATGTCTTTGTGACTTGGTGCCAGTGTATGTCTTTGTAACTTGGTGTAAGTGTGTGTCTGTGTTACTGGGTATCATTGTATTTCTTTATTACTTGGTGTCAGTGTATGTCAAAATACTTGGTGAAAGTGTATGACTTTGTTACTTGGTGTAATTGTCTGTGTTTGTTACTTGGTGTAAGTGTATGTCTTTGTTACTTGGTGTCAGTGTCTGTCTGTGTTACTGGGTATCAGTGTATGTCTTTGTGACTTTGTATCAGTGTATGTCTTTGTTACTGGGTGTCAGTGTGTGTCTGTGTTACTGGGTATCAGTGTATGTCTTTGTGACTTTGTATCAGTGTATGTCTTTGTTACTGGGTGTCAGTGTGTGACTGTGTTACTTGGTGTAAGTGTGTGTCTGTGTTACTGGGTATCAGTGTCTGTCTTTGTTACTTGGTGTAAGTGTGTGTCTTTCTTACTTGGTGTAATTGTATGTCTTTGTTACTTGGTGTCAGTGTATTTCTATGTTACTTGGTGTTAGTGTATGTCTTTGTTACTTGGTGTGTGTGTGTGTCTGTGTTACTTGGTGTATGTGTGTGCCTGTGTTCCTGGGTATCAGTGTATGTCTTTGTTACTTGGTGTCTGTGGATGTCTGTGTTACTTGGTGTAAGTGTGTGTCTGTGTTACTGGGAATCAGTGGATGTCTCTGTTACTTGGTGTCAGTGTATCTCTGTGTTACTTGGTGTAAGTGTGTGTTTGTGTTACTGTGTGTCAGTGTGTGTCCTTGTTACTTGGTGTAAGTGCGTGTCTTTTTTACTTGGTGTCCGTGTGTGTCTGTGTTACTGGGTGTCAGTGCATGTACTTGTTACTTGGTGTCAGTGTTTATCTGTGTTACTTGGTGTAAGTGTGTGTCCTTGTTACTTGGTGTAATTGTATGTCTTTGTTACTTGTGTCAGTGTATGTCTGTGTTACTTGGTGTAAGTGTATGTCTTTGTTACTTGGTGTAAGTGTGTGTCTGTGTTACTTGGTGTAAGTGTGTGTCTATGTTCCTGGGTATCTGTATGTCTTTGTTACTTGGTGTCAGTGTATGTCTTTGTTACTTGGTGTAATTGTCTGTCCTTGTTACTTGGTGTAAGTGTATGTCTTTGTTACTTGGTGTCAGTGTATGTCTGTGTGACTTGGTGTCAGTGTACGTCTTTGTTACTGGGTGTCAGTGTGTCTCTTTGTGACTTGGTGTCAGTGTATGTCTTTGTTACTTGGTGTATGTGTGTGTCTGTGTCACTGGGTATCAGTGTATGTCATTGTTACTTGGTGTCAGTGTATGTCTGTGTTGCTTGGTGTAAGTGTGTGTCTGTGTTACTGGGTGTCAGTGTGTGTCTGTGTTACTTGGTGTAAGTGTGTGTCTTTGTTACTTGGTGTCCGTGTGTGTCTGTGTTACTGGGTGTCAGTGTCTGTCTTTGTTACTGGGTGTCAGTGTATGTCTTTGTTACTTGGTGTAAGTGTGTGTCTGTGTTACTGGGTATCAGTGTCTGTCTTTGTTACTTAGTGTAAGTGTGTGTCTGTGTTACTGGGTATCAGTGTATGTCTTTGTGACTTGGAATCAGTGCACGTCTTTGTTACTGGGTGTCAGTGTGTGTCTTTGTGACTTGGTGTCAGTGTATGTCTTTGTGACTTGGTGTCAGTGTAGGTCTTTGTAACTTGGTGTAAGTGTGTGTCTGTGTTACTGGGTATCATTGTATTTCTTTGTTGCTTGGTGTCAGTGTATGTCAAAATACTTGGTGTAAGTGTATGTCTTTGTTACTGGGTGTAATTGTCTGTGTTTGTTACTTGGTGTAAGTGTATGTCTTTGTTACTTGGTGTCAGTGTATGTCTTTGTTACTTGGTGTCAGTGTATGTCTGTGTTACTTGGTGTAAGTGTGTGTCTTTGTTACTTGGTGTAAGTGTATGTCTTTGTTACTTGCTGTCAGTGTATGTCTTTGTTACTTGGTGTCAGTGTGTGTCTGTGTTACTTGGTATCAATGTATGTCTTTGTGACTTGGTATCAGTGTATGACTTTGTTACTGGGAGTCAGTGTGTGTCTGTGTTACTTGGTATCAGAAAATGTCTTTGTGACTTGGCATCAGTGTATGTCTTTGTTACTTGATGTCCGTGTGTGTCTGTGTTACTGGGTGTCAGTGCATGTCTTTGTTACTTGGTGACAGTGTATATCTGTGTTACTTGGTGTAAGAGTGTGTCATTGTTGCTTGGTGTAATTTTATGTCTGTGTTACTTAGTGTCAGTGTATGTCTGTGTTACTTGGTGTCAGTGTATGTCTTTGTTACTTGGTGTAAGTGTGTTTCTGTGTTAATTGGTGTAAGAGTGTGTCATTGTTGCTTGGTGTAATTTTATGTCTGTGTTACTTAGTGTCAGTGTATGTCTGTGTTACTTGGTGTCAGTGTATGTCTTTGTTACTTGGTGTCAGTGTATGTTACTGGGTATCATTGTATGTCTGTGTGACTTGGTGTCAGTGTGTGTGTTTGTTATTGGTGTAAGTGTGTGTCTATGTTCCTGGGTATCTGTATGTCTTTGTTACTTGGTGTCAGTGTATGTCTTTGTTACTTGGTGTAATTGTCTGTCCTTGTTACTTGGTGTAAGTGTATGTCTTTGTTACTTGGTGTCAGTGTATGTCTGTGTGACTTGGTGTCAGTGTACGTCTTTGTTACTGGGTGTCAGTGTGTCTCTTTGTGACTTGGTGTCAGTGTATGTCTTTGTTACTTGGTGTATGTGTGTGTCTGTGTCACTGGGTATCAGTGTATGTCATTGTTACTTGGTGTCAGTGTATGTCTGTGTTGCTTGGTGTAAGTGTGTGTCTGTGTTACTGGGTGTCAGTGTGTGTCTGTGTTACTTGGTGTAAGTGTGTGTCTTTGTTACTTGGTGTCCGTGTGTGTCTGTGTTACTGGGTGTCAGTGTCTGTCTTTGTTACTGGGTGTCAGTGTATGTCTTTGTTACTTGGTGTAAGTGTGTGTCTGTGTTACTGGGTATCAGTGTCTGTCTTTGTTACTTAGTGTAAGTGTGTGTCTGTGTTACTGGGTATCAGTGTATGTCTTTGTGACTTGGAATCAGTGCACGTCTTTGTTACTGGGTGTCAGTGTGTGTCTTTGTGACTTGGTGTCAGTGTATGTCTTTGTGACTTGGTGTCAGTGTAGGTCTTTGTAACTTGGTGTAAGTGTGTGTCTGTGTTACTGGGTATCATTGTATTTCTTTGTTGCTTGGTGTCAGTGTATGTCAAAATACTTGGTGTAAGTGTATGTCTTTGTTACTGGGTGTAATTGTCTGTGTTTGTTACTTGGTGTAAGTGTATGTCTTTGTTACTTGGTGTCAGTGTATGTCTTTGTTACTTGGTGTCAGTGTATGTCTGTGTTACTTGGTGTAAGTGTGTGTCTTTGTTACTTGGTGTAAGTGTATGTCTTTGTTACTTGCTGTCAGTGTATGTCTTTGTTACTTGGTGTCAGTGTGTGTCTGTGTTACTTGGTATCAATGTATGTCTTTGTGACTTGGTATCAGTGTATGACTTTGTTACTGGGAGTCAGTGTGTGTCTGTGTTACTTGGTATCAGAAAATGTCTTTGTTACTTGGTGACAGTGTATATCTGTGTTACTTGGTGTAAGAGTGTGTCATTGTTGATTGGTGTAATTTTATGTCTGTGTTACTTAGTGTCAGTGTATGTCTGTGTTACTTGGTGTCAGTGTATGTCTTTGTTACTTGGTGTAAGTGTGTTTCTGTGTTAATTGGTGTAAGAGTGTGTCATTGTTGCTTGGTGTAATTTTATGTCTGTGTTACTTAGTGTCAGTGTATGTCTGTGTTACTTGGTGTCAGTGTATGTCTTTGTTACTTGGTGTCAGTGTATGTTACTGGGTATCAGTGTATGTCTGTGTGACTTGGTGTCAGTGTGTGTGTTTGTTATTGGTGTAAGTGTGTGTCTATGTTCCTGGGTATCTGTATGTCTTTGTTACTTGGTGTCAGTGTATGTCTTTGTTACTGGGTGTCAGTGTGTGCCTTTGTGACTTGGTGTCAGTGTATGTCTTTGTTATTTGGTGAAAGTGTGTGTCTGTGTTACTGGGTATCAGTGTATGTCTTTGTTACTTGGTGTCAGTTTATGTCTGTGTTACTTGCTGTAAGTATGTGTCTGTGTTACTGGGTATCAGTGTATGTCTGTGTGACTTGGTGTCAGTGTATGTCTGTGCGACTTGGTGTCAGTGTATGTCTTTGTTACTTGTTGTAAGTGTGTGTCTGTGTTATTGGGTATCAGTGTATGTCTTTGTTACTTGGTGTCAGTGTATGTCAAAATACTTGGTGTAAGTGTATGTCTTTGTTACTTGGTGTAATTGTCTGTCCTTGTTACTTGGTGTAAGTGTATGTCTTTGTTACTTGGTGTCAGTGTATGTCTGTGTGACTTGGTGTCAGTGTATGTCTTTGTTACTTGGTGTAAGTGTGTGTCTGTGTTACTGGGTATCAGTATCTGTCTTTGTTACTTGGTGTCAGTGTATGTCTGTATTACTTGGTGTAATTGTGTGTCTGTGTTACTGGGTATCAGTGTATGTCTGTGCGACTTGGTGTCAGTGTGTGTCTTTGTTACCTGGTGTAAGTGTGTGTCTGTGTTACTGGGTATCAGTGTATGTCTTTGTGACTTGGTGTCAGTGTATGTCTTTGTTACTGTGTGTCAGTGTGTGTCTTTGTGATTTGTTGTCAGTGTATGTCTTTGTTACTTGGTGTCAGTGTATGTCTTTGTTACTTGTTGTCCGTGTGTGTCTGTGTTACTGGGTGTCAGTGTATGTCTTTGTTACTGGGTGTCAATGTTTGTCTTTGTTACTTGGTGCAAGTGTGTTTCTGTGTTACTGGGTTTCAGTGTCTGTCTTTGTTACTTGGTGTAAGTGTGTGTCTGTGTTACTGGGTTTCAGTGTCTGTCTTTGTTACTTGGTGTAAGTGTGTGTCTGTGTTGCTGGGTATCAGTGTATGTCTTTGTTACTTGGTGTCAGTGCATGTCTGTGTTACTTGGTGTAAGTGTGTTTCTCTGTTACTGGGTATCAGTGTATGACTTTGTGACTTGGTGTCAGTGAATGTCTTTGTTACTGGGTGTCAGTTTGTGTCTTTGTGACTTGCTGTCAGTGTATGTCTTTGTTACTTGGTGTAAGTGTGTGTCTGTGTTACTGGGTATCAGTGTCTGTCTTTGTTACTTGGTGTCAGTGTATGTCTGTGTTACATGGTGTAAGTGTGTGTCTGTGTTACTGGGTATCAGTGTATGTCTGTGTGCCTTGGTGTCAGTGTGTGTCCTTGTTACCTGGTGTAAGTGTGTGTCTGTGTTACTGGGTATCAGTGTATGTCTTTGTGACTTGGTGTCAGTGTTTGTCTTTGTTACTGGGTGTCAGTGTGTGTCTGTGTTACTTGGTGTCAGTGTCTGTCTTTGTTACTTGGTGTCAGTGTATGTCTGTGTTACATGGTGTAAGCGTGTGTCTGTGTTACTGGGTATCAGTGTCTGTCTTTGTTACTTGGTGTCAGTGTATGTCTGTGTTACATGGTGTAAGCGTGTGTCTGTGTTACTGGGTATCAGTGGATGTCTATGTTACTTGGTGTCAGTGTATGTCCTGGTTACTTGGTGTAAGCGTGTGTCTGTGTTACTGGGTATCAGTGTATGTCTTCGTTACTTGGTGACAGTGTATGTCTGTGTTAGTTGGTGTAAGTGTGTGTCTTTGTTACTTGGTGTAAGTGTATGTCAAAATACTTGGTGCAATTGTATGTCTGTGTTACTGGGTATCTGTGTATGTCTTTGTTACTTGGTGTCAGTGTATGTCTGTGTTACTTGGTGTAAGTGTGTGTCTGTGTTACTGGGTATCATTGTATGTCTATTACGTGGTGTCAGTGTATGTCTTTGTTACTTGGTGTCCGTGTATATCTGTCTTACTTGGTGTAAGTGTGTGTCTTTGTTACTTGGTGTCAGTGTATGTCTTTGTTACTTGGTGTTAGTGTATGTCTTTGTTACTTGGTGTCAGTGTCTGTCTGTGTTACTGGGTATCAGTGTATGTCTTTGTGACTTGGTATCAGTGTATGTCTTTGTTACTGGGTGTCAGTGTGTGAATGTGTTACTTGGTGTCAGTGTATGTCTTTGTTACTGTTTATTAGTGTTTCTCTGTGTTACTGGCTGTCAGTGTGTGTTTGTTTGTGTCACTGGGTGTCAGTGTATGTCTTTGTTACTTGGTGTAAGTGTGTGTCTTTGTTACTGGGTATCAGTGTCTGTCTTCGTTACTTGGTGTAAGTGTGTGTCTTTCTTACTTGGTGTAATTGTATGTCTTTGTTACTTGGTGTCAGTGTATGTCTGTGTTACTTGGTGTTAGTGTATGTCTTTGTTACTTGGTGTATGTGTGTGTCTGTGTTAATGGTGTATGTGTGTGCCTGTGTTCCTGGGTATCAGTGTATGTCTTTGTTACTTGGTGTCAGTGGATGTCTGTGTTACTTGGTGTAAGTGTGTGTCTGTGTTACTGGGTATCAGTGGATGTCTATGTTACTTGGTGTCGGTGTATATCTGTGTTACTTGGTGTAAGTGTGTGTTTGTGTTACTGTGTGTCAGTGTGTGTCTGTGTTACTTGGTGTAAGTGTGTGTCTTTTTTACTTGGTGTCCGTGTGTGTCTGTGTTACTTGGTGTAAGTGCATGTATTTGTTACTTGGTGTCAGTGTTTATCTGTGTTACTTGGTTTACGTGTGTGTCCTTGTTACTTGGTGTAATTGTATGTCTTTGATACTTGGTGTCAGTGTATGTCTGTGTTACTTGGTGTAAGTGTATGTCTTTGTTACTTGGTGTAAGTGTGTGTCTGTGTTGCTTGGTGTAAGTGTGTGTCTGTGTTCCTGGGTATCAGTGTATGTCTTTGTTACTTGGTTTCAGTGTATGTCTGTGTTACTTGGTGTAAGTGTGTGTCTGTGTTACTGGGTATCAGTGTATGTCTTTGTTACTTGGTGTCAGTGTATGTCTGTGTTGCTTGGTGTAAGTGTGTGTCTGTGTTACTGGGTGACAGTGTGTGTCTGTGTTACTTGGTGTAAGTGTGTGTCTTTGTTACTTGGTGTCCGTGTGTGTCTGTGTTACTGGGTGTCAGTGTATGTCTTTGTTACTGGGTGTCAGTGTATGTCTTTGTTACTTGGTGTAAGTGTGTGTCTGTGTTGCTGGGTATCAGTGTATGTCTTTGTTACTTGGTGTCAGTGTATGTCTGTGTTACTTGGTGTAAGTGTGTGTCTGTGTTACTGGGTATCAGTGTATGACTTTGTGACTTGGTGTCAGTGAATGTCTTTGTTACTTGGTGTCAGTGTGTGTCTTTGTGACTTGGTGTCAGTGTATGTCTTTGTTACTTGGTGTAAGTGTGTGTCTGTGTTACTGGTATCAGTGTCTGTCTTTGTTACTTGGTGTCAGTGTATGTCTGTGTTACATGGTGTAAGCGTGTGTCTGTGTTACTGGGTATCAGTGGATGTCTATGTTACTTGGTGTCAGTGTATGTCCTGGTTACTTGGTGTAAGCGTGTGTCTGTGTTACTGGGTATCAGTGTATGTCTTCGTTACTTGGTGACAGTGCATGTCTGTGTTAGTTGGTGTAAGTGTGTGTCTTTGTTACTTGGTGTAAGTGTATGTCAAAATACTTGGTGTAAGTGTATGTCTGTGTTACTGGGTATCTGTGTATGTCTTTGTTACTTGGTGTCAGTGTATGTCTGTGTTACTTGGTGTAAGTGTGTGTCTGTGTTACTGGGTATCATTGTATGTCTATTACGTGGTGTCAGTGTATGTCTTTGTTACTTGGTGTCCATGTATATCTGTCTTACTTGGTGTAAGTGTGTGTCTTTGTTACTTGGTGTCAGTGTATGTCTTTGTTACTTGGTATTAGTGTATGTCTTTGTTACTTGGTGTCAGTGTCTGTCTGTGTTACTGGGTATCAGTGTATGTCTTTGTGACTTGGTATCAGTGTATGTCTTTGTTACTGGGTGTCAGTGTGTGACTGTGTTACTTGGTGTCAGTGTATGTCTTTGTTACTGTTTATTAGTGTTTCTCTGTGTTACTGGCTGTCAGTGTGTGTTTGTTTGTGTCACTGGGTGTCAGTGTATGTCTTTGTTACTTGGTGTAAGTGTGTGTCTTTGTTACTGGGTATCAGTGTCTGTCTTTGTTACTTGGTGTAAGTGTGTGTCTTTCTTACTTGGTGTAATTGTATGTCTTTGTTACTTGGTGTCAGTGTATGTCTGTGTTACTTGGTGTTAGTGTATGTCTTTGTTACTTGGTGTATGTGTGTGTCTGTGTTAATGGTGTATGTGTGTGCCTGTGTTCCTGGGTATCAGTGTATGTCTTTGTTACTTGGTGTCAGTGGATGTCTGTGTTACTTGGTGTAAGTGTGTGTCTGTGTTACTGGGTATCAGTGGATGTCTATGTTACTTGGTGTCGGTGTATATCTGTGTTACTTGGTGTAAGTGTGTGTTTGTGTTACTGTGTGTCAGTGTGTGTCTGTGTTACTTGGTGTAAGTGTGTGTCTTTTTTACTTGGTGTCCGTGTGTGTCTGTGTTACTTGGTGTAAGTGCATGTATTTGTTACTTGGTGTCAGTGTTTATCTGTGTTACTTGGTTTACGTGTGTGTCCTTGTTACTTGGTGTAATTGTATGTCTTTGATACTTGGTGTCAGTGTATGTCTGTGTTACTTGGTGTAAGTGTATGTCTTTGTTACTTGGTGTAAGTGTGTGTCTGTGTTGCTTGGTGTAAGTGTGTGTCTGTGTTCCTGGGTATCAGTGTATGTCTTTGTTACTTGGTTTCAGTGTATGTCTGTGTTACTTGGTGTAAGTGTGTGTCTGTGTTACTGGGTATCAGTGTATGTCTTTGTTACTTGGTGTCAGTGTATGTCTGTGTTGCTTGGTGTAAGTGTGTGTCTGTGTTACTGGGTGACAGTGTGTGTCTGTGTTACTTGGTGTAAGTGTGTGTCTTTGTTACTTGGTGTCCGTGTGTGTCTGTGTTACTGGGTGTCAGTGTATGTCTTTGTTACTGGGTGTCAGTGTATGTCTTTGTTACTTGGTGTAAGTGTGTGTCTGTGTTGCTGGGTATCAGTGTATGTCTTTGTTACTTGGTGTCAGTGTATGTCTGTGTTACTTGGTGTAAGTGTGTGTCTGTGTTACTGGGTATCAGTGTATGACTTTGTGACTTGGTGTCAGTGAATGTCTTTGTTACTTGGTGTCAGTGTATGTCTTTGTTACTTGGTGTAAGTGTGTGTCTGTGTTACTGGTATCAGTGTCTGTCTTTGTTACTTGGTGTCAGTGTATGTCTGTGTTACATGAAGTAAGCGTGTGTCTGTGTTACTGGGTATCAGTGGATGTCTATGTTACTTGGTGTCAGTGTATGTCCTGGTTACTTGGTGTAAGCGTGTGTCTGTGTTACTGGGTATCAGTGTATGTCTTCGTTACTTGGTGACAGTGCATGTCTGTGTTAGTTGGTGTAAGTGTGTGTCTTTGTTACTTGGTGTAAGTGTATGTCAAAATACTTGGTGTAAGTGTATGTCTGTGTTACTGGGTATCTGTGTATGTCTTTGTTACTTGGTGTCAGTGTATGTCTGTGTTACTTGGTGTAAGTGTGTGTCTGTGTTACTGGGTATCATTGTATGTCTATTACGTGGTGTCAGTGTATGTCTTTGTTACTTGGTGTCCATGTATATCTGTCTTACTTGGTGTAAGTGTGTGTCTTTGTTACTTGGTGTCAGTGTATGTCTTTGTTACTTGGTATTAGTGTATGTCTTTGTTACTTGGTGTCAGTGTCTGTCTGTGTTACTGGGTATCAGTGTATGTCTTTGTGACTTGGTATCAGTGTATGTCTTTGTTACTGGGTGTCAGTGTGTGACTGTGTTACTTGGTGTCAGTGTATGTCTTTGTTACTGTTTATTAGTGTTTCTCTGTGTTACTGGCTGTCAGTGTGTGTTTGTTTGTGTCACTGGGTGTCAGTGTATGTCTTTGTTACTTGGTGTAAGTGTGTGTCTTTGTTACTGGGTATCAGTGTCTGTCTTTGTTACTTGGTGTAAGTGTGTGTCTTTCTTACTTGGTGTAATTGTATGTCTTTGTTACTTGGTGTCAGTGTATGTCTGTGTTACTTGGTGTTAGTGTATGTCTTTGTTACTTGGTGTATGTGTGTGTCTGTGTTAATGGTGTATGTGTGTGCCTGTGTTCCTGGGTATCAGTGTATGTCTTTGTTACTTGGTGTCAGTGGATGTCTGTGTTACTTGGTGCAAGTGTGTGTCTGTGTTACTGGGTATCAGTGGATGTCTATGTTACTTGGTGTCAGTGTATATCTGTGTTACTTGGTGTAAGTGTTTGTTTGTGTTACTGTGTGTCAGTGTGTGTCTGTGTTACTTGGTGTAAGTGTGTGTCTTTTTTAATTGGTGTCCGTGTGTGTCTGTGTTACTTGGTGTAAGTGCATGTATTTGTTACTTGGTGTCAGTGTTTATCTGTGTTACTTGGTTTAAGTGTGTGTCCTTGTTACTTGGTGTAATTGTATGTCTTTGTTACTTGGTGTCAGTGTATGTCTGTGTTACTTGGTGTAAGTGTATGTCTTTGTTACTTGGTGTAAGTGTGTGTCTGTGTTGCTTGGTGTAAGTGTGTGTCTGTGTTCCTGGGTATCAGTGTATGTCTTTGTTACTTGGTTTCAGTGTATGTCTGTGTTACTTGGTGTAAGTGTGTGTCTGTGTTACTGGGTATCAGTGTATGTCTTTGTTACTTGGTGTCAGTGTATGTCTGTGTTGCTTGGTGTAAGTGTGTGTCTGTGTTACTGGGTGACAGTGTGTGTCTGTGTTACTTGGTGTAAGTGTGTGTCTTTGTTACTTGGTGTCCGTGTGTGTCTGTGTTACTGGGTGTCAGTGTATGTCTTTGTTACTGGGTGTCAGTGTATGTCTTTGTTACTTGGTGTAAGTGTGTGTCTGTGTTACTGGGTATCAGTGTCTGTCTTTGTTACTTAGTGTAAGTGTGTGTCTGTGTTACTGGGTATCAGTGTATGTCTTTGTGACTTGGTATCAGTGTATGTCTTTGTTACTGGGTGTCAGTGTCTGTCTTTGTGACTTGGTGTCAGTGTATGTCTTTGTGACTTGGTGTCAGTGTATGTCTTTGTAACTTGGTGTAAGTGTGTGTCTGTGTTACTGGGTATCATTGTATTTCTTTGTTGCTTGGTGTCAGTGTATGTCAAAATACTTGGTGTAAGTGTATGTCTTTGTTACTTGGTGTAATTGTCTGTGTTTGTTACTTGTTGTAAGTGTATGTCTTTGTTACTTGGTGTCAGTGTATGTCTTTGTTACTTGGTGTCAGTGTATGTCTGCGTTACTTGGTGTAAGTGTGTGTCTTTGTTACTTGGTGTAAGTGTATGTCTTTGTTACTTGCTGTCAGTGTATGTCTTTGTTACTTGGTGTCAGTGTGTGTCTGTGTTACTTGGTATCAGTGTATGTCTTTGTGACTTGGTGTCAGTGTATGTCTTTGTTACTTGGTGTAAGTGTGTGTCTGTGTTACTGGGTATCAGTGTATGTCTTTCTTACTTGGTGTCAGTGTATGTCTGTGTTACTTGGTGTAAGTGTGTGTCTGTGTTAGTGGGTATCAGTGTATGTCTGTGTGACTTGGTGTCAGTGTGTGTCTTTGTGACTTGGTGTCAGTGTATGCCTTTGTTACTTGGTGTAAGTGTGTGTCTGTGCTTCTGGATATCAGTGTATGTCTTTGTGACTTGGTGTCAGAGTATGTCTTTGTGAGTTGGTGTCAGTGTATGTCTTTGTTACTGGGTGTCAGTGTGTGTCTTTGTCACTTGGTGTCAGTGCATGTCTTTGTTGCTTGGTGTAAGTGTGTGTCTGTGTTACTGGGTATCAGGTTATGTCTTTGTTACTGGGTATCAGTGTATGTCTGTGTGACTTGGTGTCAGTGTGTGTCTTTGTTCCTTGGTGTAAGTGTGTGTCTGTGTTACTGGGTATCAGTTTATGTCTTTGTGACTTGGTGTCAGTGTATGTCTTTGTTACTGGGTGTCAGTGTGTGTCTTTGTGACTTGGTGTCAGTGTATGTCTTTGTTACTTGGTGTAAGTGTGTGTCTGTGTTACTTTGTGTCAGTGTGTGTCTGTGTTACTTAGTGTAAGTGTGTGTCTTTGTTACTTGATGTCCGTGTGTGTCTGTGTTACTGGGTGTCAGTGCATGTCTTTGTTACTGGGTGTCAGTGTATATCTGTGTTACTTGGTGTAAGTGTGTCTCTTTGTTACTTGGTGTAATTTTATGTCTGTGTTACTTAGTGTCAGTGTATGTCTGTGTTACTTGGTGTCAGTGTATGTCTTTGTTACTTGGTTTAAGTGTGTTTCTGTGTTACTTGGTGTAAGTGTGTGTCACTGTTCCTGGGTATCAGTGTATGTCTTTGTTACTTGGTGTCAGTGTATGTTACTGGGTATCAGTGCATGTCTGTGTGACTTGGTGTCAGTGTGTGTCTTTGTTATTGGTGTAAGTGTGTGTCTGTGTTACTGGGTATCAGTGTATGTCTTTGTGACTTGGTGTCAGTGTATGTCTGTGTTGCTGGGTGTCAGTGTGTGTCTTCGTGACTTGGTGTCAGTGTATGTCTTTGTTATTTGGTGTAAGTGTGTGTCTGTGTTACTGGGTATCAGTGTATGTCTTTGTTACTTGTTGTCAGTTTATGTCTGTGTTACTTGGTGTAAGTATGTGTCTGTGTTACTGGGTATCAGTGTATGTCTGTGTGACTTGGTGTCAGTGTATGTCTGTGTGACTTGGTGTCAGTGTATGTCTTTGTTACTTGTTGTAAGTGTGTGTCTGTGTTATTGGGTATCAGTGTATGTCTTTGTTACTTGGTGTCAGTGTATGTCAAAATACTTGGTGTAAGTGTATGTCTTTGTTACTTGGTGTAATTGTCTGTCCTTGTTACTTGGTGTAAGTGTATGTCTTTGTTACTTGGTGTCAGTGTATGTCTGTGTGACTTGGTGTCAGGGTATGTCTTTGTTACTGGGTGTCAGTGTGTCTCTTTGTGACTTGGTGTCAGTGTATGTCTTTGTTACTTGGTGTAAGTGTGTGTCTGTGTTACTTGGTGTAAGTGTGTGTCTGTGTTACTGGGTATCAGTATCTGTCTTTGTTACTTGGTGTCAGTGTATGTCTGTGTTACTTGGTGTAAGTGTGTGTCTGTGTTACTGGGTATCAGTGTATGTCTGTGTGACTTGGTGTCAGTGTGTGTCTTTGTTACCTGGTGTAAGTGTGTGTCTGTGTTACTGGGTATCAGTGTATGTCTTTGTGACTTGATGTCAGTGTATGTCTTTGTTACTGGGTGTCAGTGTGTGTCTTTGTGATTTGTTGTCAGTGTATGTCTTTGTTACTTGGTGTAATTGTCTGTCTTTGTTACTTGGTGTAAGTGTATGTCTTTGTTACTTGGTGTCAGTGTATGTCTTTGTTACTTGGTGTCCGTGCGTGTCTGTGTTACTGGGTGTCAGTGTATGTCTTTGTTACTGGGTGTCAATGTTTGTCTTTGTTACTTGGTGTAAGTGTGTTTCTGTGTTACTGGGTTTCAGTGTCTGTCTTTGTTACTTGGTGTAAGTGTGTGTCTGTGTTGCTGGGTATCAGTGTATGTCTTTGTTACTTGGTGTCAGTGTATGTCTGTGTTACTTGGTGTAAGTGTGTGTCTGTGTTACTGGGTATCAGTGTATGACTTTGTGACTTGGTGTCTGTGAATGTCTTTGTTACTGGGTGACAGTGTGTGTCTTTGTGACTTGGTGTCAGTGTATGTCTTTGTTACTTGGTGTAATTGTGTGCCTGTGTTACTGGGTATCAGTGTCTGTCTTTGTTACTTAGTGTAAGTGTGTGTCTTTGTTACTTGATGTCCGTGTGTGTCTGTGTTACTGGGTGTCAGTGCATGTCTTTGTTACTTGGTGACAGTGTATATCTGTGTTACTTTGTGTAAGTGTGTGTCTTTGTTACTTGGTGTAATTTTATGTCTGTGTTACTTAGTGTCAGTGTATGTCTGTGTTACTTGGTGTCAGTGTATGTCTTTGTTACTTGGTTTAAGTGTGTTTCTGTGTTACTTGGTGTAAGTGTGTGTCTCTGTTCCTGGGTATCAGTGTATGTCTTTGTTACTTGGTGTCAGTGTATGTTACTGGGTATCAGTGCATGTCTGTGTGACTTGGTGTCAGTGTGTGTCTTTGTTATTGGTGTAAGTGTGTGTCTGTGTTACTGGGTATCAGTGTATGTCTTTGTGACTTGGTGTCAGTGTATGTCTGTGTTGCTGGGTGGCAGTGTGTGTCTTCGTGACTTGGTGTCAGTGTATGTCTTTGTTATTTGGTGTAAGTGTGTGTCTGTGTTACTGGGTATCAGTGTATGTCTTTGTTACTTGGTGTCAGTTTATGTCTGTGTTACTTGGTGTAAGTATGTGTCTGTGTTACTGGGTATCAGTGTATGTCTGTGTGACTTGGTGTCAGTGTATGTCTGTGTGACTTGGTGTCAGTGTATGTCTTTGTTACTTGTTGTAAGTGTGTGTCTGTGTTATTGGGTATCAGCGTATGTCTTTGTTACTTGGTGTCAGTGTATGTCAAAATACTTGGTGTAAGTGTATGTCTTTGTTACTTGGTGTAATTGTCTGTCCTTGTTACTTGGTGTAAGTGTATGTCTTTGTTACTTGGTGTCAGTGTATGTCTGTGTGACTTGGTGTCAGGGTATGTCTTTGTTACTGGGTGTCAGTGTGTCTCTTTGTGACTTGGTGTCAGTGTATGTCTTTGTGACTTGGTGTAAGTGTGTGTCTGTGTTACTGGGTATCAGTATCTGTCTTTGTTACTTGGTGTCAGTGTATGTCGGTGTTACTTGGTGTAAGTGTGTGTCTGTGTTACTGGGTATCAGTGTATGTCTGTGTGACTTGGTGTCAGTGTGTGTCTTTGTTACCTGGTGTAAGTGTGTGTCTGTGTTACTGGGTATCAGTGTATGTCTTTGTGACTTGATGTCAGTGTATGTCTTTGTTACTGGGTGTCAGTGTGTGTCTTTGTGATTTGTTGTCAGTGTACGTCTTTGTTACTTGGTGTAATTGTCTGTCTTTGTTACTTGGTGTATGTGTATGTCTTTGTTACTTGGTGTCAGTGTATGTCTTTGTTACTTGGTGTCCGTGCGTGTCTGTGTTACTGGGTGTCAGTGTATGTCTTTGTTACTGGGTGTCAATGTTTGTCTTTGTTACTTGGTGTAAGTGTGTTTCTGTGTTACTGGGTTTCAGTGTCTGTCTTTGTTACTTGGTGTAAGTGTGTGTCTGTGTTGCTGGGTATCAGTGTATGTCTTTGTTACTTGGTGTCAGTGTATGTCTGTGTTACTTGGTGTAAGTGTGTGTCTGTGTTACTGGGTATCAGTGTATGACTTTGTGACTTGGTGTCTGTGAATGTCTTTGTTACTGGGTGACAGTGTGTGTCTTTGTGACTTGGTGTCAGTGTATGTCTTTGTTACTTGGTGTAATTGTGTGTCTGTGTTACTGGGTATCAGTGTCTGTCTTTGTTACTTGGTGTCAGTGTATGTCTGTGTTACATGGTGTAAGTGTGTGTCTGTGTCACTGGGTATCAGTGCATGTCTGTGTGCCTTGGTGTCAGTGTGTGTCTTTGTTACTTGGAGTAAGTGTGTGTCTGTGCTACTGGGTATCATTGTATGTCTTTGTTACTTGATGTCAGTGAATGTCAAAATACTTGGTGTCAGTGTATGTCTTTGTTACTTGGTGTTATTGTCTGTCTTTGTTACTTGGTGTAAGTCTATGTTTTTGTTACTTGGTGTCAGTGTATGTCTTTGTTACTTGGTGTCCGTGTGTGTCTGTGTTACTGGGTGTCAGTGTATGTCTTTGTTACTGGGTATCAGTGTATGTCTTTGTGACTTGTTTCAATGTATGTCCTTGTTACTGGGTGTCAGTGTGTGTTTTTGTGACTTGGTGTCAGTGTATGTCTTTGTTTCTTGGTGTACGTGTGTGTCTGTGCTACTGGGTATCATTGTATGTCTTTGTTACTTGATGTCAGTGTATGTCAAAATACTTGGTGGAAGTGTATGTCTTTGTTACTTGGTGTTATTGTCTGTCTTTGTTACTTGGTGTAAGTCTATGTTTTTGTTACTTGGTGTCAGTGTATGTCTTTGTTACTTGGTGTCCGTGTGTGTCTGTGTTACTGGGTGTCAGTGTATGTCTTTGTTACTGGGTGTCAGTGTCTGTCTTTGTTACTTGGTGCAAGTGTGTGTCTGTGTTACTAGGTATCAGTGTATGTCTTTGTTACTTGGTGTCAGTGTATGTCTGTGTTACTTGGTGTAAGTGTGTGTCTGTGTTACTGGGTATCAGTGTATCTCTTTGTTACTTGGTGTTAGTGTATGTCTGCGTTACTTGGTTTAAATGTGTGCCTGTGTTACTGGGTATCATTGTATGTCTTTGTGACTTGGTGTCAGTGTATGTCTGTGTGACTTGGTGTCAGTGTATGTCTTTGTTACTTGGTGTAAGTGTGTGTCTGTGTTACTGGGTATCTGTGTATGACTTTGTGACTTGGTGTCAGTGTATGTCTTTGTTACTGGGTTTCAGTGTGTGTCTTTGTGTCTCGGTGCCAGTGTATGTCTTTGTAACTTGGTTTAAGTGTGTGTCTGTGTTACTGGGTATCAGTGTATGTCTTTGATACTTGGTGTCAGTGTATGTCTGTGTTACTTGCTGTAAGTGTGTGTCTGTGTTACTGGCTATCAGTGTATGTCTGTGTGACTTGGTGTCAGTGTGTGTCCTTGTTACTTGGTGTAAGTGTGTGTCTGTGTTACTGGGTATCAGTGTATGTCTTTGTGACTTGGTGTCAGTGTATGTCTTTGTTACTGGGCCACAGTGTGTGTCTTTGTGACTTGCTGTCAGTGTATGTCTTTGTTACTTGGTGTCAGTGTATGTCTGTGTTACTGGGTGTAAGTGTGTGTCTATGTTACTGGATATCAGTGTTTGTCTGTGTGACTTGGTGTCAGTGTGTGTCTTTGTGACTTGGTGTCAGTGTATGTCTTTGTTACTTGGAGTAAGTGTGTGTCTGTGTTACTGGGTATCAGTGTATGTCTGTGTTACTTGGTGTAAGTGTGTGTCTGTGTTACTGGGTATCAGTGTATGTCTGTGTGACTTGCTGTCAGTGTGTGTCTTTGTTACTTGGTGTCAGTGTAAGTCTTTGTGACTTGGTGTCAGTGTATGTTTTTGTTACTTCGTGTAAGTGTGTGTCTGTGTTACTGGGTATCAGTGTATGTCTTTGTCACTTGGTGTCAGTGTATGTCTGTGATACTTGGTGTCAGTGTGTGTCTGTGTTACTGGGTATCAGTGAATGTCTGTGTGACTTGGTGCCAGTGTGTGTCTTTGTGACTTGGTGTCAGTGTATGTCTTTGTTACTTGGTGTCAGTGTATGTCAAAATACTTGGTGTAAGTGTATGTCTTTGTTACTTGGTGTAATTGTCTGTCTTTGTTACTTGGTGTAAGTTTATATCTTTGTTACTTGGTGTCAGTGTATGTCTTTGTTACTTGGTGTCCGTGTGTGCCTGTGTTACTGGGTGTCAGTGTCTGTCTTTGTTACTGGGTGTCAGTGTATGTCTTTGTTATTTGGTGTAAGTGTGTGTCTGTGTTACTGGGTATCAGTGTCAGTCTTTGTTACTTGGTGTCAGTGTATGTCTGTGTTACTTGGTGTAAGTGTGTGCCTTTGTTACTTGGTGTCATTGTATGTCTTTGTTACTTGGTTTCAGTGTATGTCTGTTTTACTTGGTGTAAGTGTATGTCTTTGTTATTTGGTGTAAGTGTGTGTCTGTGTTACTAGGTATCAGTGTCTGTCTTTGTTACTTGGTGTAAGTGTGTTTCTGTGTTACTGGGTATCAGTGTATGACTTTGTAACTTTGTGTCAGTGTATGTCTTTGTTACTGGGTGTCAGTGTCTGTCTTTGTGACTTAGTGTCAGTGTATGTCTTTGTTACTTGGTGTCAGTGTATGTCTTTGTTACTGGGTGTCAGTGTCTGTCTTTGTGACTTAGTGTCAGTGTATGTCTTTGTTACTTGGTGAAAGTGGGTGTCTGTGTTAGTGGGTATCAGTGTATGTCTGTGTGACTTGGTGTCAGTGTTTGTCTTTGTGACATGGTGTAAGTGTAAGACTTTGTTACTGGGTGTCAGTGTGTGTCTTTGTGACTTGGTGTCAGTGTATGTTTTTGTTACTTCGTGTAAGTGTGTGTCTGTGTTACTGGGTATCAGTGTATGTCTTTGTCACTTGGTGTCAGTGTATGTCTGTGATACTTGGTGTCAGTGTGTGTCTGTGTTACTG
The DNA here is from genome assembly GCF_036365525.1 of Heterodontus francisci. NCBI lineage: Eukaryota > Metazoa > Chordata > Chondrichthyes > Heterodontiformes > Heterodontidae > Heterodontus > Heterodontus francisci. The sequence goes on along the minus strand of NW_027140682.1, from coordinate 2,465,614 downwards.
GGTATCAATGTATGTCTGTGTGACTTGGTGCCAGTGTGTGTCTTTGTGACTTGGTGTCAGTGTATGTCTTTGTTACTTAGTGTAAGTGTGTGTCTGTGTTACTGGGTATCAGTGTATGTCTTTGTTACTTGGTGTCAGTGATTGTCAAAATACTTGGTGAACGTGTATGTCTTTGTTACTTGGTGTAACTGTCTGTCTTTGCTCCTTGGTGTAAGTGTATGTCTTTGTTACTTGGTGTCAGTGTATGTCTTTGTTACTTGGTGTCCGTGTGTGTCTGTGCTACTGGGTGTCAGTGTATGTCTTTGTTACTGGGTGTCAGTGTATGTCTTTGTTACTTGGTGTCAGTGTATGTCTGTGTTACTTGGTGTAAGTGTGTGTCTGTGTTACTGGGTATCAATGTATGTCTTTGTGACTTGGTGTCAGTGTATGTCTTTGTTACTGGGTGTCAGTGTGTGTCTTTGTGACTTGGTGTCAGTGTATGTATTTGTTACTTGGTGTAAGTGTGTTTCTGTGTTACTGGGTATCAGTGTATGTCTTTGTTACTTGGTGTCTGTGTATGTCTGTGTTACGTGGTGTAAGTGTGTGTCTGTGTTACTGGGTATCAGTGTATCTCTTTGTGACTTGGTGTCAGTGTGTGTCTGTGTGACTTGGTGTCAGTGTATGTCTTTGTTTCTTGGTGTAAGTGTGTGTCTGCGTTACTGGTTATCAGTGTATGTCATTGTTACTTGGTATCAGTGTATGTCAAAATACTTGGTGTAAGTGTATGTCTTTGTTACTTGGTGTAATTGTCTGTCTTTGTTACTTGGTGTAGATGTATGTCTTTGTTACTTGGTGTCAGTGTATGTCTTTGTTACTTGGTGTCCGTGCATTTCTGTGTTACTGGGTGTCAGTGTATGTCTTTGTTACTGTGTGTCAGTGTATGTCTTTGTTACTTGGTGTAAGTGTGTTTCTGTGTTACTGGGTATCAGTGTCTGTCTTTGTTACTTGGTGTAAGTGTGTGTCTGTGTTACTGGGTATCAGTGTATGTCTTTGTTACTTGGTGTCAGTGTATGTCTGTGTTACTTGGTGTAAGTGTGTGTCAGTGTTACTGGGTATCAGTGTATGACATTGTGACTTGGTGTCAGTGTATGTCTTTGTTACTTGGAGTAAGTGTGTGTCTGTGTTACTGGGTATCAGTGCATGTCTTTGTTACTTGGTGTCAGTGTATGTCTGTGTTACTTGGTGTAAGTGTGTGTCTTTGTTACTGGGTATCAGTGTATGTCTGTGTGACTTGGTGTCAGTGTGTGTCTTTGTTACTTGGTGTAAGTGTGTGTCTGTGTTACTGGGTATCAGTGTATGTCTTTGTTACTTGGTGTAAGTGGGTGTCTGTGTTACTGGGTATCAGTGTATGTCTGTGTGACTTGGTGTCAGTGTTTGTCTTTGTGACATGGTGTAAGTGTAAGACTTTGTTACTGGGTGTCAGTGTGTGTCTTTGTGACTTGGTGTCAGTGTACGTTTTTGTTACTTCGTGTAAGTGTGTGTTTGTGTTACTGGGTATCAGTGTATGTCTTTGTCACTTGGTGTCAGTGTATGTCTGTGATACTTGGTGTCAGTGTGTGTCTGTGTTACTGGGTATCAGTGTATGTCTGTGTGACTTGGTGCCAGTGTGTGTCTTTGTGACTTGGTGTCAGTGTATGTCTTTGTTACTTAGTGTAAGTGTGTGTCTGTGTTACTGGGTATCAGTGTATGTCTTTGTTACTTGGTGTCAGTGATTGTCAAAATACTTGGTGAACGTGTATGTCTTTGTTATTTGGTGTAACTGTCTGTCTTTGCTCCTTGGTGTAAGTGTATGTCTTTGTTACTTGGTGCCAGTGTATGTCTTTGTTACTTGGTGTCCGTGTGTGTCTGTGCTACTGGGTTTCAGTGTATGTCTTTGTTACGGGGTGTCAGTGTATGTCTTTGTTACTTGGTGTCAGTGTATGTCTGTGTTACTTGGTGTAAGTGTGTGTCTGTGTTACTGGGTATCAATGTATGTCTTTGTGACTTGGTGTCAGTGTATGTCTTTGTTACTGGGTGTCAGTGTGTGTCTTTGTGACTTTGTGTCAGTGTATGTATTTGTTACTTGGTGTAAGTGTGTTTCTGTGTTACTGGGTATCAGTGTATGTCTTTGTTACTTGGTGTCTGTGTATGTCTGTGTTTCGTGGTGTAAGTGTGTGTCTGTGTTACTGGGTATCAGTGTATCTCTTTGTGACTTGGTGTCAGTGTGTGTCTGTGTGACTTGGTGTCAGTGTATGTCTTTGTTTCTTGGTGTAAGTGTGTGTCTGCGTTACTGGTTATCAGTGTATGTCATTGTTACTTGGTGTCAGTGTATGTCAAAATACTTGGTGTAAGTGTATGTCTTTGTTACTTGGTGTAATTGTCTGTCTTTGTTACTTGGTGTAGATGTATGTCTTTGTTACTTGGTGTCAGTGTATGTCTTTGTTACTTGGTGTCCGTGCATTTCTGTGTTACTGGGTGTCAGTGTATGTCTTTGTTACTGTGTGTCAGTGTATGTCTTTGTTACTTGGTGTAAGTGTGTTTCTGTGTTACTGGGTATCAGTGTCTGTCTTTGTTACTTGGTGTAAGTGTGTGTCTGTGTTACTGGGTACAAACAAATTTCTCTGCAGCACCTGTGGAAGAGCCTGTCACTCCAGAATTGGCCTTTATAGCCACTCCAGGCGCTGCTTCACAAACCACTGACCACCTCCAGGCGCGTATCCATTGTCTCTCGAGATAAGGAGGCCCAAAAGAAAAGAATGTCTTTGTTACTTATGTGTCCGTGTGTGTCTGTGTTACTGGGTGTCAATGTATGTCTTTGTTACTTGGTGTAAGTGTGTGTCTGTGTTACTGGGTATCAGTGTATGTCTTTGTTACTTGGTGTCAGAGTATGTCTGTGTAACTTGGTGTAAGTGTGTGTCTATGTTACTGGGTATCAGTGTATGTCTTTGTGACTTGGTGTCAGTGTATGTCTTTGTTACTGGGTGTCAGTGTGTCTCTTTGTGACTTGGTGTCGGTGTATGTCGTTGTTACTTGGTGTAAGTGTGTGTCTGTGTTACTGGGTATCAGTATATGTCTTTGTTACTTGGTGTCAGTGTATGTCTGTGTTACTTGGTGTAAGTGTGTGTCTGTGTTACTGGGTATCAGTGTATGTCTGTGTGACTTGGTGTCAGTGTGTGTCTTTGTTACTTGGTGTAAGTGTGTGTCTGTGTTACTGGGTATTAGTGTATGTCTTTGTGACCTGGTGTCAGTGTATGTCTTTGTTACTTGGTGTAAGTGTGTGTCTATGTGACTGGTTATCAGTGTGTGTCTTTGTTACTTGGTATCAGTGTATGTCTTTGTTACTTGGTGTCAGTGTATGTCTTTTTCACTTGGTGTCCGTGCATTTCTGTGTTACTGGGTTTCAGTGTATGTCTTTGTTACTGGGTGTCAGTGTATGTCTTTGTTACTTGGTGTAAGTGTGTTTCTGTGTTACTGGGTATCAGTGTCTGTCTTTGTTACTTGGTGTAAGTGTGTGTCTGTGTTACTGGGTATCAGTGCATGTCTTTGTTACTTGGTGTCATTGTATGTCTGTGTTACTTGGTGTAAGTCTGTTTCTGTGTTACTGGGTATCAGTGTATGACTTTGTGACTTGGTGTCAGTGTATGTCTTTGTTACTGGGTGTCAGTGTGTGTCTTTGTGACTTGGTGTCAGTGTATGTCTTTGTTACTTGGTGTAAGTGTGTGTCTGTGTTACTGGGTATCAGTGTATGTCTTTGTTACTTGGTGTCAGTGTGTGTCTGTGTTACTTGGTGGAAGTGTGTGTCTGTGTTACTGGGTATCAGTGTATGTCTGTGTGACTTGGTGTCAGTGTGTGTCTTTGTTACTTGGTGTAAGTGTGTGTCTGTGTTACTGGGTATCAGTGTCTGTCTTTGTGACTTGGAGTCTGTGTAAGTCTTTGTTACTGGGTTTCAGAGTGTGCCTTTGTGACTCGGTGTCAATGTATGTCTTTGTTACTTGGTGTAACTGTGTGTCTGTGTTACTGGGTATCATTGTATGTCTTTGTCACTTGGTGTCAGTGTATGTCTGTGTTAATTGGTGTAAGTGTGTGTCTGTGTTACTGGGTATCAGTGTATGTCTGTGTGACTTGGTGTCAGTGTGTGTCTTTGTGACTAGGTGTCAGTGTATGTCTTTGTTACTTGGTTTAAGTGTGTGCCTGTGTTACTGGGTATCAATGTATGTCTTAGTTACTTGGTGTCAGTGTATGTCAAAATACTTGGTGTAAGTGTATGTCTTTGGTACTTGGTGTAATTGTCTGTCTTTGTTACTTGGTGTAAGTGTATGTCTTTGTTACTTGGTGTCAGTGTATGTCTTTGTTACTTGGTGTCCGTGTGTGTCTGTGTTACTGGGTATCAGTGTCTGTCTTTGTTACTTGGTGTAAGTGTGTGTCTTTGTTACTTGGTGTAAGTATGTGTCTGTGTTACTGGGTATCAGTGAATATCTGTGTGACTTGGTGCCAGTGTGTGTCTTTGTGACTTGGTGTCAGTGTATGTCTTTGTTACTTAGTGTAAGTGTGTGTCTGTGTTACTGGGTATCAGTGTATGTCTGTGTGACTTGGTGTCAGTGTGTGTCTTTGTTACTTGGTGTCAGTGTAAGTCTTTGTGACTTGGTGTCAGTGTATGTTTTTGTTGCTTCGTGTAAGTGTGTGTCTGTGTTACTGGGTATCAGTGTATGTCTTTGTCACTTGGTGTCAGTGTATGTCTGTGATACTTGGTGTCAGTGTGTGTCTGTGTTACTGGGTATCAGTGAATGTCTGTGTGACTTGGTGCCAGTGTGTATCTTTGTGACTTGGTGTCAGTGTATGTCTTTGTTACTTAGTGTAAGTGTGTGTCTGTGTTACTGGGTATCAGTGTATGTCAAAATACTTGGTGTAAGTGTATGTCTTTGTTACTTGGTGTAATTGTCTGTCTTTGTTACTTGGTGTAAGTTTATATCTTTGTTACTTGGTGTCAGTGTATGTCTTTGTTACTTGGTGTCCGTATGTGTCTGTGTTACTGGGTGTCAGTGTCTGTCTTTGTTACTGGGTGTCAGTGTATGTCTTTGTTATTTGGTGTAAGTGTGTGTCTGTGTTACTGGGTATCAGTGTCAGTCTTTGTTACTTGGTGTCAGTGTATGTCTGTGTTACTTGGTGTAAGTTTGTGCCTTTGTTACTTGGTGTAATTGTATGTCTTTGTTACTTGGTTTCAGTGTATGTCTGTTTTACTTGGTGTAAGTGTATGTCTTTGTTACCTGGTGTAAGTGTGTGTCTGTGTTACTGGGTATCAGTGTATGACTTTGTGACTTGGTGTCAGTGTATGTCTTTGCTACTGGGTGTCAGTGTCTGTCTTTGTGACTTCGTGTCAGTGTATGTCTTTGTTACTTGGTGTAAGTGGGTGTCTGTGTTACTGGGTATCAGTGTCTGTCTTTGTTACTGAGTGTCAGTGTATGTCTGTGTTACTTGGTGGACGTGTGTGTCTGTGTTACTGGGTATCAGTGTATGTCTGTGTGACTTGGTGTCAGTGTGTGTCTTTGTGACTTGCTGTCAGTGTGTGTCTGTGTTACTGGGTATCAGTGTTTGTCTTTGTGACATGGTGTAAGTCTAAGACTTTGTTACTGGGTGTCAGTGTGTGTCTTTGTGACTTGGTGTCAGTGTATGTTTTTGTTACTTCGTGTAAGTGTGTGTCTGTGTTACTGGGTATCAGTGTATGTCTTTGTCACTTGGTGTCAGTGTATGTCTGTGATACTTGGTGTCAGTGTGTGTCTGTGTTACTGGGTATCAATGTATGTCTGTGTGACTTGGTGCCAGTGTGTGTCTTTGTGACTTGGTGTCAGTGTATGTCTTTGTTACTTAGTGTAAGTGTGTGTCTGTGTTACTGGGTATCAGTGTATGTCTTTGTTACTTGGTGTCAGTGATTGTCAAAATACTTGGTGTACGTGTATGTCTTTGTTACTTGGTGTAACTGTCTGTCTTTGCTCCTTGGTGCAAGTGTATGTCTTTGTTACTTGGTGTCAGTGTATGTCTGTGTTACTTGGTGTAAGTGTGTGTCAGTGTTACTGGGTATCAGTGTATGACATTGTGACTTGGTGTCAGTGTATGTCTTTGTTACTTGGAGTAAGTGTGTGTCTGTGTTACTGTGTATCAGTGCATGTCTTTGTTACTTGGTGTCAGTGTATGTCTGTGTTACTTGGTGTAAGTGTGTGTCTGTGTTACTGGGTATCAGTGTATGTCTGTGTGACTTGGTGTCAGTGTGTGTCTTTGTTACTTGGTGTAAGTGTGTGTCTGTGTTACTGGGTATCAGTGTATGTCTTTGTTACTTGGTGTAAGTGTGTGTCTTTGTTACTTGGTGTAATTGTATGTCTTTGTTACTTGGTTTCAGTGTCCGTCTGTGTTACTTGGTGTTAGTGTATGTCTTTGTTACTTGGTGTCTGTGTATGTCTGTGTTACGTGGTGTAAGTGGGTGTCTGTGTTACTGGGTATCAGTGTATCTCTTTGCGACTTGGTGTCAGTGTGTGTCTGTGTGACTTGGTGTCAGTGTATGTCTTTGTTACTTGGTGTAAGTGTGTGTCTGCGTTACTGGTTATCAGTGTATGTCATTGTTACTTGGTATCAGTGTATGTCAAAATACTTGGTGTAAGTGTATGTCTTTGTTACTTGGTGTAATTGTCTGTCTTTGTTACTTGGTGTAGATGTATGTCTTTGTTACTTGGTGTCAGTGTATGTCTTTGTTACTTGGTGTCCGTGCATTTCTGTGTTACTGGGTGTCAGTGTATGTCTTTGTTACTGTGTGTCAGTGTATGTCTTTGTTACTTGGTGTAAGTGTGTTTCTGTGTTACTGGGTATCAGTGTCTGTCTTTGTTACTTGGTGTAAGTGTGTGTCTGTGTTACTGGGTATCAGTGTATGTCTTTGTTACTTGGTGTCAGTGTATGTCTGTGTTACTTGGTGTAAGTGTGTGTCAGTGTTACTGGGTATCAGTGTATGACATTGTGACTTGGTGTCAGTGTATGTCTTTGTTACTTGGAGTAAGTGTGTGTCTGTGTTACTGTGTATCAGTGCATGTCTTTGTTACTTGGTGTCAGTGTATGTCTGTGTTACTTGGTGTAAGTGTGTGTCTGTGTTACTGGGTATCAGTGTATGTCTGTGTGACTTGGTGTCAGTGTGTGTCTTTGTTACTTGGTGTAAGTGTGTGTCTGTGTTACTGGGTATCAGTGTATGTCATTGTTACTTGGTGTAAGTGTGTGTCTGTGTTACTGGGTATCAGTGTATGTCTTTGTTACTTGGTGTCAGTGTATGTCTGTGTTACTTGGTGTAAGTGTGTGTCAGTGTTACTGGGTATCAGTGTATGACATTGTGACTTGGTGTCAGTGTATGTCTTTGTTACTTGGAGTAAGTGTGTGTCTGTGTTACTGTGTATCAGTGCATGTCTTTGTTACTTGGTGTCAGTGTATGTCTGTGTTACTTGGTGTAAGTGTGTGTCTGTGTTACTGGGTATCAGTGTATGTCTGTGTGACTTGGTGTCAGTGTGTGTCTTTGTTACTTGGTGTAAGTGTGTGTCTGTGTTACTGGGTATCAGTGTATGTCTTTGTTACTTGGTGTAAGTGTGTGTCTTTGTTACTTGGTGTAATTGTATGTCTTTGTTACTTGGTTTCAGTGTCCGTCTGTGTTACTTGGTGTAAGTGTATGTCTTTGTTACTTGGTGTAAGTGTGTGTCTGTGTTACTAGGTATCAGTGTCTGTCTTTGTTACTTCGTGTAAGTGTGTTTCTGTGTTACTGGGTATCAGTGTTTGTCTTTGTTACTTGGTGTCAGTGTATGTCTTTGTTGCTTGGTGTAAGTGTGTGTCTGTGTTACTGAGTATCAGTGTATGTCTGTGTTACTGGGGGTCAGTGTGTGCTTGTTTTACTGGGGGTCAGTGTGTGTTTCTAACTGGGTGTCAGTGTGTGTCAGTGTTACTGGGTATCAGTGTATGTCTTTGTTACTTGGTGTAAGTGCATGTCTTTGTTACTTGGTGTCAGTGTATGTGATTATGACTTGGTATCAGTGTCTGTCTTTGTTACTGGGTATCAGTGTATGTCTTTGTTACTTGGTGCAAGTGCATGTCTTTGTTACTTGGTGTCAGTGTATGTGATTTTGACTTGGTATCAGTGTATGTCTCTGTTACTGGGTGTCAGTGTATGTCTTTGTGACTTGGTGCAGTGCTTGTCTTTGTTACTGGGAGTCAGTGTGTGTCTTTGTGACTTGGTGTCAGTGTATGTCTTTGTTACTTGGTGTAAGTGTGTTTCTGTGTTACTGGGTATCAGTGTATGTCTTTGTTACTTGGTGTCAGTGTATGTCTGTGTTACGTGGTGTAAGTGTGTGTCTGTGTTACTGGGTATCAGTGTATCGCTTTGTGACTTGGTGTCAGTGTGTGTCTTTGTGACTTGGTGTCAGTGTATGTCTGTGTTACTTGGTGTAAGTTTGTGTCTGTGTTACTGGGTATCAGTGTATGTCTGTGTGATTTGGTGTCAGTGTGTGTCTGTGTTACTGGGTATCAGTGTATGTCTTTGTTACTTGGTGTCAGTGCATGTCAAAATAATTGGTGTACGTGTATGTCTTTGTTACTTGGTGTAATTGTCTGTCTTTGTTACTTGGTGTAAGTGTATGTCTTTGTTACTTGGTGTCAGTGTATGTCTTTGTTACTTGGTGTCCGTGTGTGTCTGTGTTACTGGGTGTCAGTGTATGTCTTTGTTACTTGGTGTAAGTGTGTTTCTGTGTTACTGGGTATCAGTGTATGTCTTTGTTACTTGGTGTCAGTGTATGTCTGTGTTACGTGGTGTAAGTGTGTGTCTGTGTTACTGGGTATCAGTGTATCGCTTTGTGACTTGGTGTCAGTGTGTGTCTTTGTGACTTGGTGTCAGTGTATGTCTGTGTTACTTGGTGTAAGTTTGTGTCTGTGTTACTGGGTATCAGTGTATGTCTGTGTGATTTGGTGTCAGTGTGTGTCTGTGTTACTGGGTATCAGTGTATGTCTTTGTTACTTGGTGTCAGTGCATGTCAAAATAATTGGTGTACGTGTATGTCTTTGTTACTTGGTGTAATTGTCTGTCTTTGTTACTTGGTGTAAGTGTATGTCTTTGTTACTTGGTGTCAGTGTATGTCTTTGTTACTTGGTGTCCGTGTGTGTCTGTGTTACTGGGTGTCAGTGTATGTCTTTGTTACTTGGTGTAAGTGTGTGTCTGTGTTACTGGGTATCAGTGTATGTCTTTGTTACTTGGTGTCAGAGTCTGTCTGTGTAACTTGGTGTAAGTGTGTGTCTGTGTTACTGGGTATCAGTGTATGTCTTTGTGACTTGGTGTCAGTGTATGTCTTTGTTACTGGGTGTCAGTGTGTCTCTTTGTGACTTGGTGTCGGTGTATGTCGTTGTTACTTGGTGTAAGTGTGTGTCTGTGTTACTGGGTATCAGTATATGTCTTTGTTACTTGGTGTCAGTGAATGTCTGTGTTACTTGGTGTAAGTGTGTGTCTGTGTTACTGGGTATCAGTGTATGTCTGTGTGACTTGGTGTCAGTGTGTGTCTTTGTTACTTGGTGTAAGTGTGTGTCTGTGTTACTGGGTATCACTGTATGTCTTTGTGACCTGGTGTCAGTGTATGTCTTTGTTACTGGGTGTCAGTGTGTGTCTTTGTGACTTGGTGTCAGTGTATGTCTTTGTTACTTGGTGTAAGTGTGTTTCTGTGTTAATGGGTATCAGTATATGTCTTTGTGACCTGGTGTCAGTGTATGTCTTTAATACTGGGTGTCAGTGTGTGTCTTTGTGACTTGGTGTCAGTGTATGTCTTTGTTACTTGGTGTAAGTGTGTTTCTTTGTTAATGGGTATCAGTGTATGTCTTTGTTACTAGGTGTAATTGTCTGTCTTTGTTACTTGGTGTAAGTGTATGTCTTTGTTACTTGGTGTCAGTGTATGTCTTTTTCACTTGGTGTCCGTGCATTTCTGTGTTACTGGGTTTCAGTGTATGTCTTTGTTACTGGGTGTCAGTGTATGTCTTTGTTACTTGGTGTAAGTGTGTTTCTGTGTTACTGGGTATCAGTGTCTGTCTTTGTTACTTGGTGTAAGTGTGTGTCTGTGTTACTGGGTATCAGTGTATGTCTTTGTTACTTGGTGTCATTGTATGTCTGTGTTACTTGGTGTAAGTGTGTTTCTGTGTTACTGGGTATCAGTGTATGACTTTGTGACTTGGTGTCAGTGTATGTCTTTGTTACTGGGTGTCAGTGTGTGTCTTTGTGACTTGGTGTCAGTGTATGTCTTTGTTACTTGGTGTAAGTGTGTGTCAGTGTTACTGGGTATCAGTGTATGTCTTTGTTACTTGGTGTCAGTGTGTGTCTGTGTTACTTGGTGTAAGTGTGTGTCTGTGTTACTGGGTATGAGTATATGTCTTTGTTACTTGGTGTCTGTGTATGTCTGTGTTACGTGGTGTAAGTTTGTGTCTGTGTTACTGGGGATCAGTGTATCTCTTTGTGACTTGATGTCAGTGTGTGTCTTTGTGACTTGGTGTCAGTGTATGTCTTTGTTACTTGGTGTAAGTGTGTGTCTATGTGACTGGTTATCAGTGTGTGTCTTTGTTACTTGGTATCAGTGTATGTCAAAATACTTGGTGCAAGTGTATGTCTTTGTTACTAGGTGTAATTGTCTGTCTTTGTTACTTGGTGTAAGTGTATGTCTTTGTTACTTGGTGTCAGTGTTTGTCTTTTTCACTTGGTGTCCGGGCATTTCTGTGTTACTGGGTTTCAGTGTATGTCTTTGTTACTGGGTGTCAGTGTATGTCTTTGTTACTTGGTGTAAGTGTGTTTCTGTGTTACTGGGTATCAGTGTCTGTCTTTGTTACTTGGTGTAAGTGTGTGTCTGTGTTACTGGGTATCAGTGTATGTCTTTGTTACTTGGTGTCATTGTATGTCTGTGTTACTTGGTGTAAGTGTGTTTCTGTGTTACTGGGTATCAGTGTATGACTTTGTGACTTGGTGTCAGTGTATGTCTTTGTTACTGGGTGTCAGTGTGTGTCTTTGTGACTTCGTGTCAGTGTATGTCTTTGTTACTTGGTGTAAGTGTGTGTCTGTGTTACTGGGTATCAGTGTATGTCTTTGTTACTTGGTGTCAGTGTGTGTCTGTGTTACTTGGTGGAAGTGTGTGCCTGTGTTACTGGGTATCAGTGTATGTCTGTGTGACTTGGTGTCAGTGTGTGTCTTTGTTACTTGGTGTAAGTGTGTGTCTGTGCTACTGGGTATCAGTGTCTGTCTTTGTGACTTGGTGTCTGTGAAAGTTTTGTTACTGGGTTTCAGTGTGTGTCTTTGTGACTCGGTGTCAATGTATGTCTTTGTTACTTGGTGTAACTGTGTGTCTGTGTTACTGGGTATCAGTGTATGTCTTTGTCACTTGGTGTCAGTGTATGTCTGTGTTAATTGGTGTAAGTGTGTTTCTGTGTTACTGGGTATCAGTGTATGTCTGTGTGACTTGGTGTCAGTGTGTGTCTTTGTGACTAGGTGTCAGTGTATGTCTTTGTTACTTGGTGTAAGTGTGTGCCTGTGTTACTGGGTATCAATGTATGTCTTTGTTACTTGGTGTCAGTGTATGTCAAAATACTTGGTGTAAGTGTATGTCTTTGGTACTTGGTGTAATTGTCTGTCTTTGTAACTTGGTGTAAGTGTATGTCTTTGTTACTTGGTGTCAGTGTATGTCTTTGTTACTTGGTGTCCGTGTGTGTCTGTGTTACTGGGTATCAGTGTCTCTCTTTGTTACTTGGTGTCAGTGTATGTCTGTGTTACTTGGTGTAAGTGTGTGTCTTTGTTACTTGGTGTAATTGTATGTCTTTGTTACTTGGTGACCGTGTATGTCTGTGTTACTTGGTGTAAGTGTATGTCTTTGTTACTTGGTGTAAGTGTGTGTCTGTGTTACTAGGTATCAGTGTCTGTCTTTGTTACTTGGTGTAAGTGTGTTTCTGTGTTACTGGGTATCAGTGTATGTCTTTGTTACTTGGTGTCAGTGTATGTCTTTGTTGCTTGGTGTAAGTGTGTGTCTGTGTTTCTGGGTATCAGTGTATGTCAATGTTACTGGGTGTCCGTGTGTGCCTGTGTTACTGGGTGTCAGTGTTTGTCTTTGTTACTGGTTGCCAGTGTATGTCTTTGTTACTTGGTGTAAGTGTGTGTCTGTGTTACTGGGTATCAGTGTCTGTCTTTGTTACTTGGTGTCAGTGTATGTCTGTGTTACTTGGTGTAAGTTTGTGTCTTTGTTACTTGGTGTAATTGTATGTCTTTGTTACTTGGTGTCCGTGTATGTCTGTGTTACTTGGTGTAAGTGTATGTCTTTGTTACTTGGTGTAAGTGTGTGTCTGTGTTACTAGGTATCAGTGTCTGTCTTTGTTACTTGGTGTCAGTGTATGTCTTTGTTGCTTGGTGCAAGTGTGTGTCTGTGTTACTGGGTATCAGTGTATTTCTTTGTGACTTGGTGTCAGTGTAAGTCTTTGTTACTGGATGTCAGTGTGTGTCTTTGTGACTTGGTGTCAGTGTATGTCTTTGTCACTTGGTGTAAGTATCTGTCTGTGTTACTGGGTATCAGTGTATGTCTGTGTGACTTGGTGTCAGTGTGTGTCTTTGTGACTTGGTGTCAGTGCATGTCTTTGTTACTTGGTGTAAGTGTGTGCCTGTGTTACTGGGTATCAGTGTATGTCTTTGTTACTTGGTGTCAGTGTATGTCAAAATACTTGGTGTAAGTGTATGTCTTTGTTACTTGGTGTAATTGTCTGTCTTTGTTGCTTGGTGTAAGTGTATGTCTTTGTTACTTGGTGTCAGTGTATGTCTTTGTTACTTGGTGTCCGTGTGTGTCTGTGTTACTGGGTGTCAGTGTCTGTCTTTGTTACTGGGTGTCAGTGTATGTCTTTGTTAGTTGGTGTAAGTGTGTGTCTGTGTTACTGGGTATCAGTGTCTGTCTTTGTTACTTGGTGTCAGTGTATGTCTGTGTTACTTGGTGTCAGTGTATGTCTTTGTGACTTGGTGTCAGTGTATGTCTTTGTTACTTGGTGTAAGTGTGTTTCTATGTTACTGGGTATCAGTGTATGTCTTTGTTACTTGGTGTCAGTTTATGTCAAAATACTTGGTGTAAGTGTATGTCTTTGTTACTTGGTGTAATTGTCTGTATTTGTTACTTGGTGTAAATGTATGTCTTTGTTACTTGGTGTCAGTGTATGTCTTTGTTACTTGGTGTCCGTGTGTGTCTGTGTTTCTGGGTATCAGTGTATGACATTGTGACTTGGTGTCAGTGTATGTCTTTGTTACTTGGAGTAAGTGTGTGTCTGTGTTACTGTGTATCAGTGCATGTCTTTGTTACTTGGTGTCAGTGTATGTCTGTGTTACTTGGTGTAAGTGTGTGTCTGTGTTACTGGGTATCAGTGTATGTCTGTGTGACTTGGTGTCAGTGTGTGTCTTTGTTACTTGGTGTAAGTGTGTGTCTGTGTTACTGGGTATCAGTGTATGTCTTTGTTACTTGGTGTAAGTGTGTGTCTTTGTTACTTGGTGTAATTGTATGTCTTTGTTACTTGGTTTCAGTGTCCGTCTGTGTTACTTGGTGTAAGTGTATGTCTTTGTTACTTGGTGTAAGTGTGTGTCTGTGTTACTAGGTATCAGTGTCTGTCTTTGTTACTTCGTGTAAGTGTGTTTCTGTGTTACTGGGTATCAGTGTTTGTCTTTGTTACTTGGTGTCAGTGTATGTCTTTGTTGCTTGGTGTAAGTGTGTGTCTGTGTTACTGAGTATCAGTGTATGTCTGTGTTACTGGGGGTCAGTGTGTGCTTGTTTTACTGGGGGTCAGTGTGTGTTTCTAACTGGGTGTCAGTGTGTGTCAGTGTTACTGGGTATCAGTGTATGTCTTTGTTACTTGGTGTAAGTGCATGTCTTTGTTACTTGGTGTCAGTGTATGTGATTATGACTTGGTATCAGTGTCTGTCTTTGTTACTGGGTATCAGTGTATGTCTTTGTTACTTGGTGCAAGTGCATGTCTTTGTTACTTGGTGTCAGTGTATGTGATTTTGACTTGGTATCAGTGTATGTCTCTGTTACTGGGTGTCAGTGTATGTCTTTGTGACTTGGTGCAGTGCTTGTCTTTGTTACTGGGAGTCAGTGTGTGTCTTTGTGACTTGGTGTCAGTGTATGTCTTTGTTACTTGGTGTAAGTGTGTTTCTGTGTTACTGGGTATCAGTGTATGTCTTTGTTACTTGGTGTCAGTGTATGTCTGTGTTACGTGGTGTAAGTGTGTGTCTGTGTTACTGGGTATCAGTGTATCGCTTTGTGACTTGGTGTCAGTGTGTGTCTTTGTGACTTGGTGTCAGTGTATGTCTGTGTTACTTGGTGTAAGTTTGTGTCTGTGTTACTGGGTATCAGTGTATGTCTGTGTGATTTGGTGTCAGTGTGTGTCTGTGTTACTGGGTATCAGTGTATGTCTTTGTTACTTGGTGTCAGTGCATGTCAAAATAATTGGTGTACGTGTATGTCTTTGTTACTTGGTGTAATTGTCTGTCTTTGTTACTTGGTGTAAGTGTATGTCTTTGTTACTTGGTGTCAGTGTATGTCTTTGTTACTTGGTGTCCGTGTGTGTCTGTGTTACTGGGTGTCAGTGTATGTCTTTGTTACTTGGTGTAAGTGTGTTTCTGTGTTACTGGGTATCAGTGTATGTCTTTGTTACTTGGTGTCAGTGTATGTCTGTGTTACGTGGTGTAAGTGTGTGTCTGTGTTACTGGGTATCAGTGTATCGCTTTGTGACTTGGTGTCAGTGTGTGTCTTTGTGACTTGGTGTCAGTGTATGTCTGTGTTACTTGGTGTAAGTTTGTGTCTGTGTTACTGGGTATCAGTGTATGTCTGTGTGATTTGGTGTCAGTGTGTGTCTGTGTTACTGGGTATCAGTGTATGTCTTTGTTACTTGGTGTCAGTGCATGTCAAAATAATTGGTGTACGTGTATGTCTTTGTTACTTGGTGTAATTGTCTGTCTTTGTTACTTGGTGTAAGTGTATGTCTTTGTTACTTGGTGTCAGTGTATGTCTTTGTTACTTGGTGTCCGTGTGTGTCTGTGTTACTGGGTGTCAGTGTATGTCTTTGATACTTGGTGTAAGTGTGTGTCTGTGTTACTGGGTATCAGTGTATGTCTTTGTTACTTGGTGTCAGAGTCTGTCTGTGTAACTTGGTGTAAGTGTGTGTCTGTGTTACTGGGTATCAGTGTATGTCTTTGTGACTTGGTGTCAGTGTATGTCTTTGTTACTGGGTGTCAGCGTGTCTCTTTGTGACTTGGTGTCGGTGTATGTCGTTGTTACTTGGTGTAAGTGTGTGTCTGTGTTACTGGGTATCAGTATATGTCTTTGTTACTTGGTGTCAGTGTATGTCTGTGTTACTTGGTGTAAGTGTGTGTCTGTGTTACTGGGTATCAGTGTATGTCTGTGTGACTTGGTGTCAGTGTGTGTCTTTGTTACTTGGTGTAAGTGTGTGTCTGTGTTACTGGGTATCACTGTATGTCTTTGTGACCTGGTGTCAGTGTATGTCTTTGTTACTGGGTGTCAGTGTGTGTCTTTGTGACTTGGTGTCAGTGTATGTCTTTGTTACTTGGTGTAAGTGTGTTTCTGTGTTAATGGGTATCAGTATATGTCTTTGTGACCTGGTGTCAGTGTATGTCTTTAATACTGGGTGTCAGTGTGTGTCTTTGTGACTTGGTGTCAGTGTATGTCTTTGTTACTTGGTGTAAGTGTGTTTCTGTGTTAATGGGTATCAGTGTATGTCTTTGTTACTAGGTGTAATTGTCTGTCTTTGTGACTTGGTGTCAGTGTATGTCTTTGTTACTTGGTGTAAGTGTGTGTCTATGTGACTGGTTATCAGTGTGTGTCTTTGTTACTTGGTATCAGTGTATGTCAAAATACTTGGTGCAAGTGTATGTCTTTGTTACTAGGTGTAATTGTCTGTCTTTGTTACTTGGTGTAAGTGTATGTCTTTGTTACTTGGTGTCAGTGTATGTCTTTTTCACTTGGTGTCCGGGCATTTCTGTGTTACTGGGGTTCAGTGTATGTCTTTGTTACTGGGTGTCAGTGTATGTCTTTGTTACTTGGTGTAAGTGTGTTTCTGTGTTACTGGGTATCAGTGTCTGTCTTTGTTACTTGGTGTAAGTGTGTGTCTGTGTTACTGGGTATCAGTGTATGTCTTTGTTACTTGGTGTCATTGTATGTCTGTGTTACTTGGTGTAAGTGTGTTTCTGTGTTACTGGGTATCAGTGTATGACTTTGTGACTTGGTGTCAGTGTATGTCTTTGTTACTGGGTGTCAGTGTGTGTCTTTGTGACTTCGTGTCAGTGTATGTCTTTGTTACTTGGTGTAAGTGTGTGTCTGTGTTACTGGGTATCAGTGTATGTCTTTGTTACTTGGTGTCAGTGTGTGTCTGTGTTACTTGGTGGAAGTGTGTGCCTGTGTTACTGGGTATCAGTGTATGTCTGTGTGACTTGGTGTCAGTGTGTGTCTTTGTTACTTGGTGTAAGTGTGTGTCTGTGCTACTGGGTATCAGTGTCTGTCTTTGTGACTTGGTGTCTGTGAAAGTTTTGTTACTGGGTTTCAGTGTGTGTCTTTGTGACTCGGTGTCAATGTATGTCTTTGTTACTTGGTGTAACTGTGTGTCTGTGTTACTGGGTATCAGTGTATGTCTTTGTCACTTGGTGTCAGTGTATGTCTGTGTTAATTGGTGTAAGTGTGTTTCTGTGTTACTGGGTATCAGTGTATGTCTGTGTGACTTGGTGTCAGTGTGTGTCTTTGTGACTAGGTGTCAGTGTATGTCTTTGTTACTTGGTGTAAGTGTGTGCCTGTGTTACTGGGTATCAATGTATGTCTTTGTTACTTGGTGTCAGTGTATGTCAAAATACTTGGTGTAAGTGTATGTCTTTGGTACTTGGTGTAATTGTCTGTCTTTGTTACTTGGTGTAAGTGTATGTCTTTGTTACTTGGTGTCAGTGTATGTCTTTGTTACTTGGTGTCCGTGTGTGTCTGTGTTACTGGGTATCAGTGTCTCTCTTTGTTACTTGGTGTCAGTGTATGTCTGTGTTACTTGGTGTAAGTGTGTGTCTTTGTTACTTGGTGTAATTGTATGTCTTTGTTACTTGGTGTCCGTGTATGTCTGTGTTACTTGGTGTAAGTGTATGTCTTTGTTACTTGGTGTAAGTGTGTGTCTGTGTTACTAGGTATCAGTGTCTGTCTTTGTTACTTGGTGTAAGTGTGTTTCTGTGTTACTGGGTATCAGTGTATGTCTTTGTTACTTGGTGTCAGTGTATGTCTTTGTTGCTTGGTGTAAGTGTGTGTCTGTGTTTCTGGGTATCAGTGTATGTCAATGTTACTGGGTGTCCGTGTGTGCCTGTGTTACTGGGTGTCAGTGTTTGTCTTTGTTACTGGTTGCCAGTGTATGTCTTTGTTACTTGGTGTAAGTGTGTGTCTGTGTTACTGGGTATCAGTGTCTGTCTTTGTTACTTGGTGTCAGTGTATGTCTGTGTTACTTGGTGTAAGTTTGTGTCTTTGTTACTTGGTGTAATTGTATGTCTTTGTTACTTGGTGTCCGTGTATGTCTGTGTTACTTGGTGTAAGTGTATGTCTTTGTTACTTGGTGTAAGTGTGTGTCTGTGTTACTAGGTATCAGTGTCTGTCTTTGTTACTTGGTGTCAGTGTATGTCTTTGTTGCTTGGTGCAAGTGTGTGTCTGTGTTACTGGGTATCAGTGTATTTCTTTGTGACTTGGTGTCAGTGTAAGTCTTTGTTACCGGATGTCAGTGTGTGTCTTTGTGACTTGGTGTCAGTGTATGTCTTTGTCACTTGGTGTAAGTATCTGTCTGTGTTACTGGGTATCAGTGTATGTCTGTGTGACTTGGTGTCAGTGTGTGTCTTTGTGACTTGGTGTCAGTGCATGTCTTTGTTACTTGGTGTAAGGGTGTGCCTGTGTTACTGGGTATCAGTGTATGTCTTTGTTACTTGGTGTCAGTGTATGTCAAAATACTTGGTGTAAGTGTATGTCTTTGTTACTTGGTGTAATTGTCTGTCTTTGTTGCTTGGTGTAAGTGTATGTCTTTGTTACTTGGTGTCAGTGTATGTCTTTGTTACTTGGTGTCCGTGTGTGTCTGTGTTACTGGGTGTCAGTGTCTGTCTTTGTTACTGGGTGTCAGTGTCTGTCTTTGTTAGTTGGTGTAAGTGTGTGTCTGTGTTACTGGGTATCAGTGTCTGTCTTTGTTACTTGGTGTCAGTGTATGTCTGTGTTACTTGGTGTCAGTGTATGTCTTTGTGACTTGGTGTCAGTGTATGTCTTTGTTACTTGGTGTAAGTGTGTTTCTATGTTACTGGGTATCAGTGTATGTCTTTGTTACTTGGTGTCAGTTTATGTCAAAATACTTGGTGTAAGTGTATGTCTTTGTTACTTGGTGTAATTGTCTGTATTTGTTACTTGGTGTAAATGTATGTCTTTGTTACTTGGTGTCAGTGTATGTCTTTGTTACTTGGTGTCCGTGTGTGTCTGTGTTTCTGGGTGTCAGTGTATGTCTTTGTTACTTGGTGTCAGTGTATGTCTGTGTTACTTGGTGTAAGTGTGTGTCTTTGTTACTTGGTGTAATTGTATGTTTTTGTTACTTGGTTTCAGTGTATGTCTGTGTTACTTGGTGTAAGTGTATGTCTTTGTTACTTGGTGTAAGTGTGTGTCTGTGTTACTAGGTATCAGTGCCTGTCTTTGTTACTTGGTGTAAGTGTGTTTCTGTGTTACTGGGTATCAGTGTATGTCTTTGTTACTTGGTGTCAGTGTATGTCTTTGTTGCTTGGTGTAAGTGTGTGTCTGTGTTACTGGGTATCAGTGTATGTCTGTGTTACTGGGGGTCACTGTGTGCTTGTGTTACTGGGGGTCAGTGTGTGTTTCTAACTGGGTGGCAGTGTGTGTCTATGTTACTGGGTGTCAGTGTATGTCTTTGTTATTGGTGTAAGTGTATGTCTTTGTTTCTTGGTGTCAGTGTATGTGTTTTTGACTTTGTGTCAGTGTATGTCTTTGTTACTGGGTGTCAATGTATGTCTTTGTTACTTGGTGCAAGTGTATGTCAAAATACTTGGTGTAAGTGTAAGTCTTTGTTACTTGGTATAATTGTCGTTCCTTGTTACTTCGTGTCAGTGTATGTGTTTGTTACTTGGTGTCAGTGTATGTCTGTGTTTCTTGGTGTAAGTGTGTGTCTTTGTTAGTTGGTGTAAGTGTATGACTTTGTTACTTGATGTCAGTGTGTGTCTGTGTTACTGGGTATCAGTGTATGTCTGTGTTACTGGGTGTCAGTGAGTGCTTGTGTTACTGGGGGTCAGTGTGTGTTTCTAACTGGGTGTCAGTGTGTGTCTGTGTTACTGGGTGTCAGTGTATGTCTTTGTTACTTGGTGTAAGTGTATGTCTTTGTTACTTTGTGTAATTGTATGTCTTTGTTACTTGGTTTCAGTGTATGTCTGTGTTACTTGGTGTAAGTGTATGTCTTTGTAACTTGGTGTAAGTGTGTGTCTGTGTTACTGGGTATCAGTGTATGTCTCTGTGACTTGGTGTCAGTGTGTGTCTTTGTGACTTGGTGTCAGTGTATGTCTTTGTTTCTTGGTGTAAGTGTGTGTCTGTGTTACTGGGTATCAGTGTATGTCTTTGTTACTTGGTGTCAGTGCATGTCAAAATACTTGGTGTAAGTGTATGTCTTTGTTACTTGGTGTAATTGTCTGTCTTTGTTACTTGGTGTAAGTGTATGTCTTTGTTACTTGGTGTCAGTGTATGTCTTTGTTACTTGGTGTCCGTGTGTGTCTGTGTTACTGGGTGTCAGTGCATGTCTTTGTTACTTGGTGTCAGTGTATGTCTGTGTTACTTGGTGTAAGTGTGTGTCTTTGTTACTTGGTGTAATTGTATGTCTTTGTTACTTGGTTTCAGTGTATGTCTGTGTTACTTGGTGTGAGTGTATGTCTTTGTTACTTGGTGTAAGTGTGTGTCTGTGTTACTGGGTATCAGTGTATGTCTGTGTTACTGGGGGTCACTGTGTGCTTGTGTTACTGGGGGTCAGTGTGTGTTTCTAACTGGGTGTCAGTGTGTGTCTATGTTACTGGGTGTCAGTGTATGTCTTTGTTATTGGTGTAAGTGTATGTCTTTGTTTCTTGGTGTCAGTGTATGTGTTTTTGACTTTGTGTCAGTGTATGTCTTTGTTACTGGGTGTCAATGTATGTCTTTGTTACTTGGTGCAAGTGTATGTCAAAATACTTGGTGTAAGTGTAAGTCTTTGTTACTTGGTGTAATTGTCCGTCTTTGTTACTTGGTGTAAGTGTATGTCTTTGTTACTTGGTGTCAGTGTATGTCTTTGTTACTTGGTGTCCGTGTGTGTCTGTGTTACTGGGTATCAGTGTCTGTCTTTGTTACTTGGTGTCAGTGTATGTCTGTGTTACTTGGTGTAAGTGTGTGTCTTTGTTACTTGGTGTAATTGTATGTCTTTGTTACTTGGTGTCCGTGTATGTCTGTGTTACTTGGTATAAGTGTATGTCTTTGTTACTTGGTGTAAGTGTGTGTCTGTGTTACAAGGTATCAGTGTCTGTCTTTGTTACTTGATGTAAGTGTGTTTCTGTGTTACTGGGTATCAGTGTATGTCTTTGTTACTTGGTGTCAGTGTATGTCTTTGTTGCTTGGTGTAAGTGTGTGTCTGTGTTTCTGGGTATCAGTGTATGTCAATGTTACTGGGTGTCCGTGTGTGTCTGTGTTACTGGGTGTCAGTGTCTGTCTTTGTTACTGGGTGCCAGTGTATGTCATTGTTACTTGGTGTAAGTGTGTGTCTGTGTTACTGGGTATCAGTGCATGTCTTTGTTACTTGGTGTCAGTGTATGTCTGTGTTACTTGGTGTAAGTTTGTGTCTTTGTTACTTGGTGTAATTGTATGTCTTTGTTACTTGGTGTCCGTGTATGTCTGTGTTCCGTGGTGTAAGGGTATGTCTTTGTTACTTGGTGTAAGTGTGTGTCTGTGTTACTAGGTATCAGTGTCTGTCTTTGTTACTTGGTGTCAGTGTATGTCTTTGTTGCTTGGTGTAAGTATCTGTCTGTGTTACTGGGTATCAGTGTATGTCTGTGTGACTTGGTGTCAGTGTGTGTCTTTGTGACTTGGTGTCAGTGCATGTCTTTGTTACTTTGTGTAAGTGTGTGTCTGTGTTACTGGGTATCAGTGTATGTCTTTGTTACTTGGTGTCAGTGTATGTCAAAATACTTGGTGTAAGTGTATGTCTTTGTTACTTGGTGTAATTGTCTGTCTTTGTTGCTGGGTGTAAGTGTATGTCTTTGTTACTTGGTGTCAGTGTATGTCTTTGTTACTTGGTGTCCGTGTGTGTCTGTGTTACTGGGTGTCAGTGTCTGTCTTTGTTACTGGGTGTCAGTGTATGTCTTTGTTAGTTGGTGTAAGTGTGTGTCTGTGTTACTGGGTACCAGTGTCTGTCTTTGTTACTTGGTGTCAGTGTATGTCTGTGTTACTTGGTGTAAGTGTGTGTCTTTGTTACTTGGTGTAATTGCATGTCTTTGTTACTTGGTTTCAGTGTATGTCTGTGTTACTTGGTGTAAGTGTATGTCTTTGTTACTTGGTGTAAGTGTGTGTCTGTGTTACTGGGTATCAGTGTATGTCTGTGTGACTTGGTGTCAGTGTATGTCTTTGTGACTTGGTGTCAGTGTATGTCTTTGTTTCTTGGTGTAAGTGTGTGTCTATGTTACTGGGTATCAGTGTATGTCTTTGTTACTTGGTGTCAGTGTATGTCAAAATACTTGGTGTAAGTGTATGTCTTTGTTACTTGGTGTAATTGTCTGTATTTGTTACTTGGTGTAAATGTATGTCTTTGTTACTTGGTGTCAGTTTATGTCTTTGTTACTTGGTGTCCGTGTGTGTCTGTGTTTCTGGGTGTCAGTGTATGTCTTTGTTACTTGGTGTCAGTGTATGTCTGTGTTACTTGGTGTAAGTGTGTGTCTTTGTTACTTGGTGTAATTGTATGTTTTTGTTACTTGGTTTCAGTGTATAACTGTGTTACTTGGTGTAAGTGTATGTCTTTTTTACTTGGTGTAAGTGTGTGTCTGTGTTACTAGGTATCAGTGCCTGTCTTTGTTACTTGGTGTAAGTGTGTTTCTCTGTTACTGGGTATCAGTGTATGTCTTTGTTACTTGGTGTCAGTGTATGTCTTTGTTGCTTGGTGTAAGTGTGTGTCTGTGTTACTGGGTATCAGTGTATGTCTGTGTTACTGGGGGTCACTGTGTGCTTGTGTTACTGGGGGTCAGTGTGTGTTTCTAACTGGGTGTCAGTGTGTGTCTATGTTACTGGGTGTCAGTGTATGTCTTTGTTATTGGTGTAAGTGTATGTCTTTGTTACTGGGTGTCAATGTATGTCTTTGTTACTTTGTGCAATTGTATGTCAAAATACTTGGTGTAAGTGTAAGTCTTTGTTACTTCGTGTAATTGTCGTTCCTTGTTACTTGGTGTCAGTGTATGTGTTTGTTACTTGGTGTCACTGTATGTCTGTGTTTCTTGGTGTAAGTGTGTGTCTTTGTTAGTTGGTGTAAGTGTATTACTTTGTTACTTGATGTCAGTGTGTGTCTGTGTTAGTGGGTGTCAGTGAGTGCTTGTGTTACTGGGGGTCAGTGTGTGTTTCTAACTGGGTGTCAGTGTGTGTCTGTGTTACTGGGTGTCAGTGTATGTCTTTGTTACTTGGTGTAATTGTATGTCTTTGTTACTTGGTGTAAGTGTGTGTCTGTGTTACAAGGTATCAGTGTCTGTCTTTGTTACTTGATGTAAGTGTGTTTCTGTGTTACTGGGTATCAGTGTATGTCTTTGTTACTTGGTGTCAGTGTATGTCTTTGTTGCTTGGTGTAAGTGTGTGTCTGTGTTTCTGGGTATCAGTGTATGTCAATGTTACTGGGTGTCCGTGTGTGTCTGTGTTACTGGGTGTCAGTGTCTGTCTTTGTTACTGGGTGCCAGTGTATGTCATTGTTACTTGGTGTAAGTGTGTGTCTGTGTTACTGGGTATCAGTGCATGTCTTTGTTACTTGGTGTCAGTGTATGTCTGTGTTACTTGGTGTAAGTTTGTGTCTTTGTTACTTGGTGTAATTGTATGTCTTTGTTACTTGGTGTCCGTGTATGTCTGTGTTCCGTGGTGTAAGGGTATGTCTTTGTTACTTGGTGTAAGTGTGTGTCTGTGTTACTAGGTATCAGTGTCTGTCTTTGTTACTTGGTGTCAGTGTATGTCTTTGTTGCTTGGTGTAAGTATCTGTCTGTGTTACTGGGTATCAGTGTATGTCTGTGTGACTTGGTGTCAGTGTGTGTCTTTGTGACTTGGTGTCAGTGCATGTCTTTGTTACTTTGTGTAAGTGTGTGTCTGTGTTACTGGGTATCAGTGTATGTCTTTGTTACTTGGTGTCAGTGTATGTCAAAATACTTGGTGTAAGTGTATGTCTTTGTTACTTGGTGTAATTGTCTGTCTTTGTTGCTGGGTGTAAGTGTATGTCTTTGTTACTTGGTGTCAGTGTATGTCTTTGTTACTTGGTGTCCGTGTGTGTCTGTGTTACTGGGTGTCAGTGTCTGTCTTTGTTACTGGGTGTCAGTGTATGTCTTTGTTAGTTGGTGTAAGTGTGTGTCTGTGTTACTGGGTACCAGTGTCTGTCTTTGTTACTTGGTGTCAGTGTATGTCTGTGTTACTTGGTGTAAGTGTGTGTCTTTGTTACTTGGTGTAATTGCATGTCTTTGTTACTTGGTTTCAGTGTATGTCTGTGTTACTTGGTGTAAGTGTATGTCTTTGTTACTTGGTGTAAGTGTGTGTCTGTGTTACTGGGTATCAGTGTATGTCTGTGTGACTTGGTGTCAGTGTATGTCTTTGTGACTTGGTGTCAGTGTATGTCTTTGTTTCTTGGTGTAAGTGTGTGTCTATGTTACTGGGTATCAGTGTATGTCTTTGTTACTTGGTGTCAGTGTATGACAAAATACTTGGTGTAAGTGTATGTCTTTGTTACTTGGTGTAATTGTCTGTATTTGTTACTTGGTGTAAATGTATGTCTTTGTTACTTGGTGTCAGTTTATGTCTTTGTTACTTGGTGTCCGTGTGTGTCTGTGTTTCTGGGTGTCAGTGTATGTCTTTGTTACTTGGTGTCAGTGTATGTCTGTGTTACTTGGTGTAAGTGTGTGTCTTTGTTACTTGGTGTAATTGTATGTTTTTGTTACTTGGTTTCAGTGTATAACTGTGTTACTTGGTGTAAGTGTATGTCTTTTTTACTTGGTGTAAGTGTGTGTCTGTGTTACTAGGTATCAGTGCCTGTCTTTGTTACTTGGTGTAAGTGTGTTTCTCTGTTACTGGGTATCAGTGTATGTCTTTGTTACTTGGTGTCAGTGTATGTCTTTGTTGCTTGGTGTAAGTGTGTGTCTGTGTTACTGGGTATCAGTGTATGTCTGTGTTACTGGGGGTCACTGTGTGCTTGTGTTACTGGGGGTCAGTGTGTGTTTCTAACTGGGTGTCAGTGTGTGTCTATGTTACTGGGTGTCAGTGTATGTCTTTGTTATTGGTGTAAGTGTATGTCTTTGTTACTGGGTGTCAATGTATGTCTTTGTTACTTTGTGCAATTGTATGTCAAAATACTTGGTGTAAGTGTAAGTCTTTGTTACTTCGTGTAATTGTCGTTCCTTGTTACTTGGTGTCAGTGTATGTGTTTGTTACTTGGTGTCACTGTATGTCTGTGTTTCTTGGTGTAAGTGTGTGTCTTTGTTAGTTGGTGTAAGTGTATTACTTTGTTACTTGATGTCAGTGTGTGTCTGTGTTAGTGGGTGTCAGTGAGTGCTTGTGTTACTGGGGGTCAGTGTGTGTTTCTAACTGGGTGTCAGTGTGTGTCTGTGTTACTGGGTGTCAGTGTATGTCTTTGTTACTTGGTGTAAGTGTATGTCTTTGTTACTTTGTGTAATTGTATGTCTTTGTTACTTGGTTTCAGTGTATGTCTGTGTTACTTGGTGTAAGTGTATGTCTTTGTAACTTGGTGTAAGTGTGTGTCTGTGTTACTGGGTATCAGTGTATGTCTGTGTGACTTGGTGTCAGTGTGTGTCTTTGTGACTTGGTGTCAGTGTATGTCTTTGTTTCTTGGTGTAAGTGTGTGTCTGTGTTACTGGGTATCAGTGTATGTCTTTGTTACTTGGTGTCAGTGCATGTCAAAATACTTGGTGTAAGTGTATGTCTTTGTTACTTGGTGTAATTGTCTGTCTTTGTTACTTGGTGTAAGTGTATGTCTTTGTTACTTGGTGTCCGTGTGTGTATGTGTGACTGGGTGTCAGTGCATGTCTTTGTTACTTGGTGTCAGTGTATGTCTGTGTTACTTGGTGTACGTGTGTGTCTTTGTTACTTGGTGTAATTGTATGTCTTTGTTACTTGGTTTCAGTGTATGTCTGTGTTACTTGGTGTGAGTGTATTTCTTTGTTACTTGGTGTAAGTGTGTGTCTGTGTTACTAGGTATCAGTGTCTGTCTTTGTTGCTTGATGTAAGTGTGTGTCTGTGTTACTGGGTATCAGTGTATGTCTGTGTTACTGGGGGTCACTGTGTGCTTGTGTTACTGGGGGTCAGTGTGTGTTTCTAACTGGGTGTCAGTGTGTCTCTATGTTACTGGTTGTTAGTGTATGTCTTTGTTATTGGTGTAAGTGTATGTCTTTGTTTCTTGGTGTCAGTGTATGTGTTTTTGACTTTGTGTCAGTGTATGTCTTTGTTACTGGGTGTCAATGTATGTCTTTGTTTCTTGGTGCAAGTGTATGTCAAAATACTTGGTGTAAGTGTAAGTCTTTGTTACTTGGTGTAATTGTCGTTCCTTGTTACTTGGTGTCAGTGTATGTGTTTGTTACTTGGAGTCAGTGTATTTCTGTGTTTCTTGGTGTAAGTGTGTGTCTTTGTTAGTTGGTGTAAGTGTATGACTTTGTTACTTGATGTCAGTGTGTGTCTGTGTTACTGGGTATCAGTGTATGTCTGTGTTACTGGGTGTCAGTGAGTGCTTGTGTTACTGGGGGTCAGTGTGTGTTTCTAACTGGGTGTCAGTGTGTGTCTGTGTTACTGGGTGTCAGTGTATGTCTTTGTTACTTGGTGTAAGTGTATGTCTTTGTTACTTTGTGTGATTGTATGTCTTTGTTACTTGGTTTCAGTGTATGTCTGTGTTACTTGGTGTAAGTGTATGTCTTTGTTACTTGGTGTAAGTGTGTGTCTGTGTTACTGGGTATCAGTGTATGTCTGTGTGACTTGGTGTCAGTGTGTGTCTTTGTGTCTTGGTGTCAGTGTATGTCTTTGTTTCTTGGTGTAAGTGTGTGTCTGTGTTCCTGGGTATCAGTGTATGTCTTTGTTACTTGGTGTCAGTGCATGTCAAAATACATGGTGTAAGTGTATGTCTTTGTTACTTGGTGTAATTGTCTGTCTTTGTTACTTGGTGTAAGTGTATGTCTTTGTTACTTGGTGTCAGTGTATGTCTTTGTTACTTGGTGTCCGTGTGTGTCTGTGTTACTGGGTGTCAGTGCATGTCTTTGTCACTTGGTGTCAGTGTATGTCTGTGTTACTTGGTGTAAGTGTGTGTCTTTGTTACTTGGTGTAATTGTATGTCTTTGTTACTTGGTTTCAGTGTATGTCTGTGTTACTTGGTGTGAGTGTATGTCTTTGTTACTTGGTGTAAGTGTGTGTCTGTGTTACTAGGTATCAGTGTCTGTCTTTGTTGCTTGGTGTAAGTGTGTGTCTGTGTTACTGGGTATCAGTGTATGTCTTTGTTACTGGGGGTCAGTGTGTGCTTGTGTTACTGGGGGTCAGTGTCTGTTTCTAACTTGGTGTCAGTGTGTGTCTGTGTTACTGGGTGTCAGTGTATGTCTTTGTTACTGGGGGTCAGTGTGTGCTTGTGTTACTGGGGGTCAGTGTCTGTTTCTAACTTGGTGTCAGTGTGTTTCTGTGTTACTGGGTATCAGTGTATGTCTTTGTTACTTGGTGTCAGTGTATGTCTTTGTTGCTTGGTGTAAGTGTGTGTCTGTGTTTCTGGGTATCAGTGTATGTCAATGTTACTGGGTGTCCGTGTGTGTCTGTGTTACTGGGTGTCAGTGTCTGTCTTTGTTACTGGGTGCCAGTGTATGTCTTTGTTACTTGGTGTAAGTGTGTGTCTGTGTTACTGGGTATCAGTGTCTGTCTTTGTTACTTGGTGTCAGTGTATGTCTGTGTTACTTGGTGTAAGTTTGTGTCTTTGTTACTTGGTGTAATTGTATGTCTTTGTTACTTGGTGTCCGTGTATGTCTGTGTTACTTGGTGTAAGGGTATGTCTTTGTTACTTGGTGTAAGTGTGTGTCTGTGTTACTAGGTATCAGTGTCTGTCTTTGTTACTTGGTGTCAGTGTATGTCTTTGTTGCTTGGTGCAAGTGTGTGTCTGTGTTACTGGGTATCAGTGTATTTCTTTGTGACTTGGTGTCAGTGTAAGTCTTTGTTACTGGGTGTCAGTGTGTGTCTTTGTGAATTGGTGTCAGTGTATGTCTTTGTCACTTGGTGTAAGTATCTGTCTGTGTTACTGGGTATCAGTGTATGTCTGTGTGACTTGGTGTCAGTGTGTGTCTTTGTGACTTGGTGTCAGTGCATGTCTTTGTTACTTGGTGTAAGTGTGTGTCTGTGTTACTGGGTATCTGTGTATGTCTTTGTTACTTGGTGTCAGTGTATGTCAAAATACATGTTGTAAGTGTATGTCTTTATTACTTGGTGTAATTGTCTGTCTTTGTTACTTGGTGTCAGTGTATGTCTTTGTTACTTGGTGTCCGTGTGTGTCTGTGTTACTGGGTGTCAGTGTCTGTCTTTGTTACTGGGTGTCAGTGAATGTCTTTGTTAGTTGGTGTAAGTGTGTGTCTGTGTTACTGGGTATCAGTGTCTGTCTTTGTTACTTGGTGGCAGTGTATGTCTGTGTTACTTGGTGTAAGTGTGTGTCTTTGTTACTTGGTGTAATTGTATGTCTTTGTTACTTGGTTTCAGTGTATGTCTGTGTTACTTGGTGTAAGTGTATGTCTTTGTTACTTGGTGTAAGTGTGTGTCTGTGTTACTGGGTATCAGTGTATGTCTGTGTGTCTTGGTGTCAGTGTATGTCTTTGTGACTTGATGTCAGTGTATGTCTTTGTTTCTTGGTGTAAGTGTGTGTCTATGTTACTGGGTATCAGCGTATGTCTGTGTGTCTTGGTGTCAGTGTATGTCTTTGTGACTTGATGTCAGTGTATGTCTGTGTTACTTGGTGTAAGTGTGTGTCTTTGTTACTTGGTGTAATTGTATGTTTTTGTTACTTGGTTTCAGTGTATGTCTGTGTTACTTGGTGTAAGTGTATGTCTTTGTTACTTGGTGTAAGTGTGTGTCTGTGTTACTAGGTATCAGTGTCTGTCTTTGTTACTTGGTGTAAGTGTGTTTCTGTGTTACTGGGTATCAGTGTATGTCTTTGTTACTTGGTGTCAGTGTATGTATTTGTTGCTTGGTGTAAGTGTGTGTCTGTGTTACTGGGTATCAGTGTATGTCTGTGTTACTGGGGGTCACTGTGTGCTTGTGTTACTGGGGGTCAGTGTGAGTTTCTAACTGGGTGTCAGTGTGTGTCTATGTTACTTGGTGTAAGTGTGTTTCTGTGTTACTGGGTATCAGTGTCTGTCTTTGTTACTTGGTGTCAGTGTTTGTCTGTGTTACTTGGTGTAAGTGTGTGTCTTTGTTACTTGGTGTAATTGTATGTCTTTGTTACTTGGTGTCCGTGTATGTCTGTGTTACTTGGTGTAAGTGTATGTCTTTGTTACTTGGTGTAAGTGTGTGTCTGTGTTACTAGGTATCAGTGTCTGTCTTTGTTACTTGGTGTAAGTGTGTTTCTGTGTTACTGGGTATCAGTGTATGTCTTTGTTACTTGGTGTCAGTGTATGTCTTTGTTGCTTGGTGTAAGTGTGTGTCTGTGTTTCTGGGTATCAGTGTATGTCTTTGTTACTTGGTGTCAGTGTATGTCAAAATACTTGGTGTAAGTGTATGGCTTTGTTACTTGGTGTAATTGTCTGTCTTTGTTACTTGGTGCAAGTGTATGTCTTTGTTACTTGGTGTCAGTGTATGTCTTTGTTACTTGGTGTCCGTGTGTGTCTGTGTTACTGGGTGTCAGTGTCTGTCTTTGTTACTGGGTGTCAGTGTATGTCTTTGTTAGTTGGTGTAAGTGTGTGTCTGTCTTACTGGGTATCAGTGTCTGTCTTTGTTACTTGGTGGCAGTGTATGTCTGTGTTACTTGGTGTAAGTGTGTGTCTTTGTTACTTGGTGTAATTGTAAGTCTTTGTTACTTGGTTTCAGTGTATGTCTGTGTCACTTGCTGTAAGTGTATGTCTTTGTTACTTGGTGTAAGTGTGTGTCTGTGTTACTGGGTATCAGTGTATGACTGTGTGACTTGGTGTCAGTGTATGTCTTTGTGACTTAGTGTCAGTGTATGTCTTTGTTTCTTGGTGTAAGTGTGTGTCTATGTTACTGGATATCAGTGTATGTCTTTGTTACTTGGTGTCAGTGTATGTAAAAATACTTGGTGTAAGTGTATGTCTTTGTTACTTGGTGTAATTGTCTGTATTTGTTACTTGGTGTAAATGTATGTCTTTGTTACTTGGTGTCAGTGTATGTCTTTGTTACTTGGTGTCCGTGTGTGTCTGTGTTTCTGGGTGTCAGTGTATGTCTTTGTTACTTGGTGTCAGTGTATGTCTGTGTTACTTGGTGTAAGTGTGTGTCTTTGTTACTTGGTGTAATTGTATGTTTTTGTTACTTGGTTTCAGTGTATGTCTGTGTTACTTGGTGTAAGTGTATGTCTTTGTTACTTGGTGTAAGTGTGTGTCTGTGTTACTAGGTATCAGTGTCTGTCTTTGTTACTTGGTGTAAGTGTGTTTCTGTGTTACTGGGTATCAGTGTATGTCTTTGTTACTTGGTGTCAGTGTATGTATTTGTTGCTTGGTGTAAGTGTGTGTCTGTGTTACTGGGTATCAGTGTATGTCTGTGTTACTGGGGGTCACTGTGTGCTTGTGTTACTGGGGGTCAGTGTGTGTTTCTAACTGGGTGTCAGTGTGTGTCTATGTTACTGGGTGTCAGTGTATGTCTTTGTTATTGGTGTAAGTGTATGTCTTAGTTTCTTGGTGTCAGTGTATTTGTTTTTGACTTTGTGTCAGTGTATGTCTTTGTTACTGGGTGTCAATGTATGTCTTTGTTCCTTGGTGCAAGTGTATGTCAAAATACTTGGTGTAAGTGTAAGTCTTTGTTACTTGGTGTAATTGTCGTTCCTCGTTACTTGGTGTCATTGTATGTGTTTGTTACTTGGTGTCAGTGTATGTCTGTGTTTCTTGGTGTAAGTGTGAGTCTTTGTTAGTTGGTGTAAGTGTATGACTTTGTTACTTGATGTCAGTGTGTGTCTGTGTTACTGGGTATCAGTGTATGTCTGTGTTACTGGGTGTCAGTGAGTGCTTGTGTTACTGGGGGTCAGTGTGTGTTTCTAACTGGGTGTCAGTGTGTGTCTGTGTTACTGGGTGTCAGTGTATGTCTTTGTTACTTGGTGTAAGTGTATGTCTTTGTTACTTTGTGTAATTGTATGTCTTTGTTACTTGGTTTCAGTGTATGTCTGTGTTACTTGGTGTAAGTGTATGTCTTTTTTACTTGGTGTAAGTGTGTGTCTGTGTTACTGGGTATCAGTGTATGTCTGTGTGACTTGGTGTCAGTGTGTGTCTTTGTGACTTGGTGTCAGTGTATGTCTTTGTTTCTTGGTGTAAGTGTGTGTCTGTGTTACTGGGTATCAGTGTATGTCTTTGTTACTTGGTGTCAGTGCATGTCAAAATACTTGGTGTAAGTGTATGTCTTTGTTACTTGGTGTAATAGTCTGTCTTTGTTACTTGGTGTAAGCGTATGTCTTTGTTACTTGGTGTCAGTGTATGTCTTTGTTACTTGGTGTCCGTGTGTGTCTGTGTTACTGGGTGTCAGTGCATGTCTTTGTTACTTGGTGTCAGTGTATGTCTGTGTTACTTGGTGTAAGTGTGTGTCTTTGTTACTTGGTGTAATTGTATGTCTTTGTTACTTGGTTTCAGTGTATGTCTGTGTTACTTGGTGTAAGTGTATGTCTTTGTTACTTAGTGTAAGTGTGTTTCTGTGTTACTGGGTATCAGTGTATGTCTTTGTTACTTGGTGTCAGTGTATGTCTTTGTTGCTTGGTGTAAGTGTGTGTCTGTGTTACTGGGTATCAGTGTATGTCTGTGTTACTGGGGGTCAGTGTGTGTCTGTGTTACTGGGTGTCAGTGTATGTCTTTGTTACTTGGTGTAAGTGTATGTCTTTGTTACTTGGTGTCAGTGTATGTGTTTCTGAATATGGGTCAGTGTATGTCTTTGTTACTAGGTGTAAGTGTGTTTCTGTGTTACTGGGTATCAGTGTATGTCTTTGTTACTTTGTGTCAGTGTATGTCTGTGTTACGTGGTGTAAGTGTGTGTCTGTGTTACAGGGTATCAGTGTATCTCTTTGTGACTTGGTGTCAGTGTGTGTCTTTGTGACTTGCTGTCAGTGTTTGTCTTTGTTACTTGGTGTAAGTGAGTGTCTGTGTTACTGGGTATCAGTGTATGTCTTTGTTACTTGGTGTCAGTGTATGTCAAAATACTTGGTGTAAGTGTATGTCTTTGTTACTTGGAGTAATTGTCTGTCTTTGCTACTTGGTGTAAGTGTATGTCTTTGTTACTTGGTGTCCGTGCGTGTCTGTGTTACTGGGTGTCAGCGTATGTCTTTGTTACTGGGTGTCAGTGTAAGTCTTTGTTACTTGGTGTAAGTGTGTTTCTGTGTTACTGGGTATCAGTGTATGTCTTTGTTACTTTGTGTCAGTGTATGTCTGTGTTACGTGGTGTAAGTGTGTGTCTGTGTTACTGGGTATCAGTGTATCTCTTTGTGACTTGGTGTCAGTGTGTGTCTTTGTGACTTGCTGTCAGTGTTTGTCTTTGTTACTTGGTGTAAGTGAGTGTCTGTGTTACTGGGTATCAGTGTATGTCTTTGTTACTTGGTGTCAGTGTATGTCAAAATACTTGGTGTAAGTGTATGTCTTTGTTACTTGGAGTAATTGTCTGTCTTTGTTACTTGGTGTCAGTGTATGTCTTTGTTACTTGGTGTCCGTGCGTGTCTGTGTTACTGGGTGTCAGCGTATGTCTTTGTTACTGGGTGTCAGTGTAAGTCTTTGTTACTTGGTGTAAGTGTGTTTCTGTGTTACTGGGTATCAGTGTCTGTCTTTGTTACTTGGTGTAAGTGTGTGTCTGTGTTACTGGGTATCAGTGTATGACTTTGTGACTTGGTGTCAGTGTATGTCTTTGTTCCTGGGTGTCAGTGTGTGTCTTTGTGACTTGGTGTCAGTGTATGTCTTTGTTACTTGGTGTCCGTGTGTGTCTGTGTTACTGGGTGTC
This sequence comes from Heterodontus francisci, assembly GCF_036365525.1. Taxonomy (NCBI): domain Eukaryota; kingdom Metazoa; phylum Chordata; class Chondrichthyes; order Heterodontiformes; family Heterodontidae; genus Heterodontus; species Heterodontus francisci. The sequence continues at coordinate 2,433,125 of NW_027140682.1, read as the reverse complement.
AGTGCATGTCTTTGTTACTTGGTTTCAGTGTATGTCTGTGTTACTTGGTGTAAGTGTATGTCTTTGCTACTTGGTGTAAGTGTGTGTCTGTGTTACTAGGTATCAGTGTCTGTCTTTGTTACTTAGTGTAATTGTGTTTCTGTGTTACTGGGTGTCAGTGTATGTCTTTGTTACTTGGTGTCAGTGTATGTCTTTGTTGCTTGGTGTAAGTGTGTGTCTGTGTTACTGGGAATCAGTGTATGTCTGTGTTGCTGGGGGTCAGTGTGTGCTTGTGTTACTGGGGGTCAGTGTCTGTTTCTAACTTGGTGTCAGTGTCTGTCTGTGTTACTGGGTGTCAGTGTATGTCTTTGTTACTTGGTGCAAGTGTATGTCTTTGTTACTTGGTGTCAGTGTATGTGTTTTTGAATATGCGTCAGTGTTTGTCTTTGTTACTGGGTGTCAGTGTATGTCTTTGTTACTTGGTGCAAGTGTATGTCAAAATACTTGTTGTAAGTGTATGTCTTTGTTACTTGGTGTAATTGTCGTTCTTTGTTACTTGGTGTCAGTGTATGTCTTTGTTACCTGGTGCCAGTGTATGTCTGTGTTTCTTGGTGTAAGTGTGTGTCTTTGTTAGTTGGTGTAAGTGTATGACTTTGTTACTTGATGTCAGTGTGTGTCTGTGTTACTGGGTATCAGTGTATGTCTGTGTTACTGGGGGTCAGTGTGTGCTTGTGTTACTGGGGGTCAGTGTGTGTTTTTAACTGGGTGTCAGTGTGTGTCTGTGTTACTGGGTGTCAGTGTATGTCTTTGTGACTTGGTGTCACTGTATGTCTTTGTTACTGGGTGTCAGTGTGTGTCTTTGTGACTTGGTGTCAGTGTATGTCTTTGTTACTTGGTGTAAGTGTGTTTCTGTGTTACTGGGTATCAGTGTATGTCTTTGTTACTTTGTGTCAGTGTATGTCTGTGTTACGTGGTGTAAGTGTGTGTCTGTGTTACTGGGTATCAGTGTATCTCTTTGTGACTTGGTGTCAGTGTGTGTCTTTCTGACTTGCTGTCAGTGTTTGTCTTTGTTACTTGGTGTAAGTGAGTGTCTGTGTTACTGGGTGTCAGTGTATGTCTTTGTTACTGGGTGTCAGTGTAAGTCTTTGTTACTTTGTGTAGGTGTGTTTCTGTGTTACTGGGTATCAGTGTCTGTCTTTGTTACTTGGTGTAAGTGTGTGTCTGTGTTACTGGGTATCAGTGTATGTCTTTGTTACTTGGTGTCAGTGTATGTCTGTGTTACTTGGTGTAAGTGTGTGTCTGTGTTACTGGGTATCAGTGTATGACTTTGTGACTTGTTGTCAGTGTATGTCTTTGTTCCTGGGTGTCAGTGTGTGTCTTTGTGACTTGGTGTCAGTGTCTGTCTTTGTTACTTGGTGTAAGTGTGTGTCTGTGTTACTGGGTATCAGTGTATGTCTTTGTTACTTGGTGTAAGTGTATGTCTGTGTTACTTGGTGTAAGTGTGTGTCTGTGTTACTGGGTATCAGTGTATGTCTGTGTGACTTGGTGTCAGTGTGTGTCTTTGTTACTTGGTGTAAGTGTGTGTCTGTGTTACTGTGTATCAGTGTATGTCTTTGTGACTTGGTGTCAGTGTAAGTCTTTGTTACTGGGTGTCAGTGTGTGTCTTTGTGACTTGGTGTCAGTGCATGTCTTTGTTACTTGGTGTAAGTGTGTGCCTGTGTTACTGGATATCAGTGTATGTCTTTGTTACTTGGTGTCAGTGTGTGTCTTTGTGACTTGGTGTCAGTGTATGTCTTTGTTACTTGGTGTAAGTGTGTGTCTGTGTTACTGGGTATCAGTGTATGTCTTTGTTACTTGGTGTCAGTGTATGTCAAAATACTTGGTGTAAGTGTATGTCTTTGTTACTTGGTGTAATTGTCTGTCTTTGTTACTTGGTGTAAGTGTATGTCTTTGTTACTTGGTGTCAGTGTATGTCTTTGTTACTTGGTGTCCTTGTGTGTCTGTGTTACTGGGTGTCAGTGTATGTCTTTGTTACTGAGTGTCAGAGTATGTCTTTGTTACTTGGTGTAAGTGTGTGTCTGTGTTACTGGGTATCAGTGTCTGTCTTTGTTACTTGGTGTCAGTGTATGTCTGTGTTACTTGGTGTAAGTGTGTGTCTTTGTTACTTGATGTAATTGTATGCCTTTGTTACTTGGTTTCAGTGTATGTCTGTGTTACTAGGTAACCGTGTCTGTCTTTGTTACTTGGTGTAAGTGTGTTTCTGTGTTACTGGGTATCAGTGTATATCTGTGTTACTGGGGGTCAGTGTGTGCTTGTGTTACTGGGGGTCAGTGTGTGTATCTAACTGGGTTTCAGTGTGTGTCTGTGTCACTGGGTATCAGTGTATGTCTTTGTTACTTGGTGTCAGTGTATGTCTTTGTTACCTGGTGTAAGTGTATGTCAAAATACTTGGTGTAATTGTATGTCTTTGTTACTTGGTGTAATTGTCTGTCTTTGTTACTTGGTGTCAGTGTATGTCTGTGTTACTTGGTGTCAGTGCATGTCTGTGTTACTTGGTGTTGGTGTGTATCTTTGTTAGTTGGTGTAAGTGTATGACTTTGTTACTTGATGTCAGTGTGTGTCTTTGTTGCTGAGTGTCAGAGTATGTCTTTGTTACTTGGTGTAAGTGTGTGTCTGTGTTACTGGGTATCAGTGTCTGTCTTTGTTACTTGGTGTCAGTGTATGTCTGTGTTACTTGGTGTAAGTGTGTGTCTTTGTTACTTGGTGTAATTGTATGACTTTGTTACTTGGTTTCAGTGCATGTCTGTGTTACTAGGTATCAGTGTCTGTCTTTGTTACTTGGTGTAAGTGTGTTTCTGTGTTACTGGGTATCAGTGTATGTCTGTGTTTCTGGGGGTCAGTGTGTGCTTGTGTTACTGGGGGTCAGTGTGTGTTTCTAACTGGGTGTCAGTGTGTGTCTGTGTCACTGGGTATCAGTGTATGTCTTTGTTACTTGGTGTAAGTGTATGTCTTTGTTACTTGGTGTCAGTGTATGTCTTTGTTACTTGCTGTAAGTGTATGTCAAAATACTTGGTGTAATTGTATGTCTTTGTAACTTGGTGTAATTGTCTGTCTTTGATACTTGGTATCAGTGTCTGTCTTTGTTACTTGGTGTAAGTGTGTGTCTGTGTTACTGGGTATCAGTCTATGTCTGTGTGACTTGGTGTCAGTGTGTGTCTTTGTGACTTGGTGTCAGTGTATGTCTTTGTTACTTGGTGTAAGTGTGTGTCTGTGTTACTGGGTATCAGTGTATGTCTTTGTTACTTGGTGTCAGTGTATGTCAAAATACTTGGTATAAGTGTATGTCTTTGTTACTTGTTGTCAGTGTATGTCTTTGTTACTTGTTGTCCGTGTGTGTCTGTGTTACTGGGTATCAGTGTATGTCTTTGTTACTTGGTGTAAGTGTGTGTCTTTGTTACTTGGTGTAATTGTATGTCTTTGTTACTTGGTGTCAGTGTATGTCTGTGTTACTTGGTGTAAGTGTATGTCTTTGTTACTTGGTGTCTGTGTATGTCTTTGTTACTTGGTGTAAGTGTGTGTCTGTGTTACTGGGTATCAGTGTATGTCTTTGTTACTTCGTCTCAGTGTGTGTCTTTGTTACTTGGTGTAAGTGTGTGTCTTTGTTATTTGGTGTCTGTGTATGTCTGTGTTACTTGGTGTAAGTGCCTGTCTTTGTTACTTGGTGTCAGTGCATGTCTTTGTTACTTGGTGTAAGTGTGTGCCTGTGTTACTGGGTATCAGTGTATGTCTTTGTTACTTGGTGTAAGTGTGTGTCTTTGTTACTTGGTGTAATTGTATGTCTTTGTTACTTGGTGTCAGTGTATGTCTGTGTTACTTGGTGTAAGTTTATGTCTTTGTCACTTGGTATCAGTGTATGTCTTTGTTACTTGATGTCAGTGTATGTCTTTGTTGCTGGGTGTCAGTGTATGTCTTTGTTACTTGGTGTCATTGTATGTCTTTGTTACTTGGTGTCAGTGTGTGTCTGTGTTACTGGGTGTTCGTGTGTATCTGTGTTACTGGGTGTCAGTGTGTGTTTGTTTGTGTTGCAGCGTAATAGTTTGTGTCTGTGACACTAGGTGTCAGTATTTAGTTTAGTTTCGAGATACAGCACTGAAACAGGCCCTTCGGCCCAGCGTGTCTGTGCCGACCGTCAACCACCCATTTGTACTAATCCTGCACTAATCCCGTATTCCTATCACATCCCCACCTGTCCCGATATATTTCCCTACCACCTACCTATACTCGGGGCAATTTATAATGGCCAATTAACCTATCAACCTGCAAGTCTTTGGCATTTGGGAGGAAACCGGAGCACCAGGAGGAAACCCACGCAGACACAGGGAGAACTTGCAAACTCCGCACAGGCAGTACCCAGAATCGAACTCGGGGAGATCCTGCCCAGTTGTTCGTGTAAAGTTTGAACATAGGGCCCCGGGGGATCCTGCACAATGATTTGAGTAAATTCTAAACACAGGGCCCGGGGTTATCCCGCACAGTGATTCGTCTCAGATTTAAACACTGGGCACGTGGGGATCCAGCACAATGATTCTTTTCACGTTTAAACACAGGGCCTGGGTATTTGCCGCACAGTGATTCGTGTTAAGGTTAAATACAGGTCCCGGGGGTTCCTGCACAGTGATTCATTTAAAGTTTAATTTCAGGACCCGAGAGGATCCTGCGCAGTGATTCGTGTCAACTTTGAGTACATGGCCCGGTGGGATCCTGCACAGTGATTCGTGTCAATCTTAAAAACAATTCCCGGGGAGATCCTGCACAGAAATTCGTGTCCAGTTTAAAAACAGGGTCCGGGAGATCGCGCTCAATGATTAGCGTCAAGTTTAAAAACAGGTCCCGGGGGGACCCTGTTCAGTGATTCGTGCATAGTTTAAACTCAGGGCCCGGGGGATACCGCTCCGTGATTGGCGTCAAGTTTAAACACAGTGCCCGGTGGGAACCCTGCTCAGTTATTCGTGTTAAGTTTAAACACAGGGCCCGGGGGTATCCTGCACGTTGATTCTTGTAAAGGTTAAATTCAGGACCCGGGAGGATCCTGCTCTGTGATTCCTGTTATGTTTAAACAGAGGGCCCGGCGGGGATCCTGCGCAGTAATTTGCGTCAAGTTTAACTGCATGTCCCATGGGCCCCTGCACAGTGATTCGTGTTAAGATTTAAACACAGGGCCCGGGGTGATCCTGCGCAGTGATTCCTGTCAATTTGAAATACACGGCGCGGTGGGATACTGCCAAGTGTTTTGTGTCAAGTTGAAACACAGGGCCTAGGGGATTTCCGCACATTGATTCGTGTCAAGTTTAAACACAGGTCCCGAGGGGAACCTGCTCAGTGATTCGTGTCAAGGGTAAACACAGGGCCCAGGGGTAGCCTGCACAGTGATTAGTTTCAAATTTAAACACAGGGAACAGTGGGATCCTGCACAGTGATTCATGTCAAGTTTAAACAGAGGGCCAGGGGCTTCGTGCACAGTGATCCGTGTAAAGTTTAAATACAGGGCCCGGGGCGATCCTGCACAGTGATTCGTGTCAAGTTTAAACACTGGGCCCAGGGGATCCTGCTCATCGATTAGTTTCAAGATTAACCACAGGGAACAGGGGTATCCTGCACAGTGATTCGTGTCAAGTTTAAACACAGGGCCCGGGGTTAGCAGCACGGTAAATAGTCAGAAGATTAATCACAGTGCCCGGGGGGATCCCGCTCAGTGATTCGTGTTAAGTTTAAACACAGGGCCCACTCACTGATTACTGTTAAATTTAAATTAAGGGCCCAGGGGGATCCTGTGGAGTGATTCGTGTCAAGTTTAAACACAAGGACAGGAATGATCCGGCTCTGTGATTCGTGTTATGCTTAAACACAGGGCCTGGGGGGATCCTGCGCAGTGATTCGTGTCATGTTTAAATTCAGGACCCAGGAAGATCCTGCACAGTGATTCCTGTCAATTTGAAATACACGGCACGGTGGGATACTGCACAGTGATTCGTGTCAAATTGAAAGACAGGACTCGAGGTGAACCTGCTCAGTGATTCGTATCAAGTTTAAACACAGGGCCCGGGGGGATCCTGCACAGTGATTCGTTTCAGGTTTAAACACAGGGCCCAAGGGCATCCTGCACAGTGATTCTTGTCAGGTTTGAACATAGGACCCGGGGCAGTCCCACACTGTGATTTGCGTCACGTTTTAACACAGGACTCGGGAGGATCCTGCACAGTGATTCGTGTCAGGTTTAAAAAAAAACCCGGGAAGATCCTCACAGTGATTCGTGTCAAGTTGAAATACAGTGCCCGGAAGGTTGCCGCACAGTGATTCGCGTCAAGTTTAAACACAGGACTCGAGGGGAACCTGCTCAGTGATTCGTGTCAAGTGTAAACACAGGGACCGGGGAGATTCTGCACAGTGATTCGTTTCAGGTTTAAACACAGGGCCCAAGGGCAGCCTGCACAGTATTTCTTGTCAGGTTTGAACACAGGGCCCGGTGAAATCCCGCACAGTGATTCGCGTCACTTTTCAACACAGGACTCGGGAGGACCCTGCACAGTGATTCGTAAAAAGTTCAAACACAGGGCCCAGGGGGAGCCTGCACAGTGATTCGTGTCAGGTTTAAAAATACGGCCCGGAGGATCCTGCACAGTGATTCGTTTCAAGTTTAAACACAGGGCCCAGGGGCTTCCCGCACAGACATTGGTGTCAAGTTTAAACACAGGGCCCGGGGTCATCCTGCACAGTGATTCGTGTCAAGTTTAAACACAGGGCCCAGGGGCTTCCCGCACAGACATTGGTGTCAAGTTTAAACACAGGGCCCGGGGTCATCCTGCACAGTGATTCATGTCAAGTTTAAACGCAGGGCCCGTGGGGATCCTGCACAGAGATTCTTGTCAAGTTTAAATACAGGGCCCGCGGGGATTCCGCAAAGTAATTCGTGTCAAGTTTAAACACAGGGCTCGGGGGAATCCCGCACAGTGATTCGTGTTCAGTTCAAATTCAGGACCCGGGAGGTTCCAGCACAGTGGTTCGTGTCAACTTTAAATCTTGGACCCGGGGGTATCCTGCACAGTGATTCGTGTATAGTTTAAATTCAGGACCTGGGAAGATCCTGCACAGTGAATCCTGTCATGTTGAAATACAGCGTGCAGTGGGATACTGCACAGTGATTCGTTTCAAGTTTAATCACAGGGCCCGGGAGGATCCCACACAGTGATTCGTGTAAAGTTTAAATTCATGTCCCGGCAAGATCCTGCACGCTGATTCCTGTCAAGTTGAAGTACACGGCGTGGTGGGATACTGCAAAGCGATTCGTGTCAAGTTTAAACACGGGGCCCGGGGAACTCGGCACAGTGATTCTTGTCAGCTTTAAACACAGGGACCGGAGTGTTCCGGCACAGTGATTCGCGTCACGTTTTAACACAGGACTCGGGGGGATCCTGCACAGTGATTCGTGTCAAATTTAAACACAGGACGCCGGATGATCCTGCACAGAGATTCTTGTAAAGAATAAACACAGGGCCCAGCGGGAGTCTGTACAGTAATTCCTGTCAGTTTGAAACACAGGGCATGGGGGGATCCTGCACAGTGATTCGTGTCAGCTTTGAATACAGGGCCCCGGGGGATCCTGCTCAGTGATTTGTGTCAAGTTTAACACAGGGACCTGTGGGATCCTGCACAGTGATTCGTGTCAACTTTAAACACAGGGACTGGGGGGGATCCTGCTCAGTGATTTGCATCAAGTTGAAACACAGGGTCCGGTGGGATCCTACACAGTGATTCTTATCATGTTTAAACACAGGCTCCGGGGAATACCACTAACTGATTCGTGTTAAGTTTAAATACAGGGCCCAGGGGGATCCAGCACAGTGATTTGTGTCAAGTTTAAATACAGGGCCCAGCGTGATCCTGCACAGTGATGCGTGTCAAGTTTAAAAACAAGGGCTGGGGAGATCCTGCACAGTGATTCCTGTCATGTTTAAACACAGGGCCCGGGGGATCCTGCTCAGTGATTCGTGTCAAGTTTCAACACAGGGCCCGGGGGGATCCTGCACAGTGATTCATAGAACATAGAACATAGAACATTACAGCACATTACAGGCCCTTCGGCCCACGATGTTGTGCCGGACCTTTAACCTACTCTAAGCTCAACGTAACTACCTACCCTGCATTCTCCTGTCATCCATGTACCTATCCAAGAGTCGCTTAAATGCCCCTAATATATCTGCTTCTACTACCACCGCTGGCATTGCATTCCACGCACCCACCACTCTCTGTGTAAAGAACCTACCTCTGACATCTCCCCGAAACCTTCCTCCAATCACCTTAAAATTATGCCCCCCTGTGATAGCCCTTTCCACCCCGGGAAAAAGTCTCTGACCATCCCCTCTATCGATGCCTCTCATCATCTTGTACCCCTCTATCAAGTCACCTCTCATCCTTCTTCGCTCCAATGAGAAAAGCCCTAGCTCTCTCAATCTTTCTTCGTAGGACATGCCCTCCAGTCCAGGCAGCATCCTGGCAAATCTCCTCTGCACCCTCTCTAAAGCTTCCACATCCTACCTATAATGAGGCGACCAGAACTGAACACAATATTCCAAGTGTGGTCTAACCAGGGCCTTACAGAGCTGCAGCATAACCTCGCGGCTCTTAAACTCAATCCCCCTGTTAATGAAAGCCAACACACCATACGCCTTCTTAACAACCCTATCAACTTGGGTGGCAACTTTTGAGCCATCTATGGACATGGACCCCAAGATCCCTCTGTTCCTCCACACTACCAAGAATCCTGTCTTTAAGCCTGTATTCCGCATTCAAATTCGACCTTCCAAAATGAATCACTTCACACTTTTCCAGGTTGAAATCCATCTGCCACTTCTCAGGCCAGCTCTGCACGCTGTCAATGTCCCGTTGCAACCTACAACAGCCTTCCACACTATCCACAACTCCAGCAACCTTCGTGTCATCGGCAAACATGCTAACCCAGCCTTCCACTTCCTCATCCAAGTCATTTATAAAAATCACAAATAACAGAGGTCCCAGAACAAATCCTTGTGGAACACCACTGTTCACCGAGCTCCATGCTGAATACTTTCCATCTACCGCCAGCCTCTGACTTCTATGCGCCAGCCAATTTTGTATCCAGACAGCCAGCTTTCCCTGTGTCCCATGCCTGCTTACTTTCTGAATGAGCCTACCATGGGGAACCTTATCAAGCGCATTGCTAAAATCCATATACACCACATCCACTGCTCTTCCTTCATCAATGTATTTTGTCACATCTTCAAAGAATTCAATAAGGCTTGTGAGGCATGACCTGCCCTCACAAAGCCATGCTGACTGTCTCTAATCAAACCATGCTTTTCCAAATAATCATAAATTCTGTCTCTCAGAATCCTCTCCAATAATTTGCCCTCTACCGACGTAAGACTGACTAGTCTACAATTCCCAGGTGTATCCCTATTCCCTTTCTTGAACAAGGGAACAACATTTGCCACCTTACAATCATCAAGTACTACTCCAGTGGACAGTGAGGACGCAAAGATCATCGCCAAAGGCGCAGCAATCTCTTCCCTCGCTTCCCGTAATATCCTTAGGTATATCCTGTCTGGCCCCGGGGACTTATCTGTCCTCATATCATTCAAAATTTCCAGCACATCCTCCCTCTTAACCTCAACCTGTTCGAGCATATCAGCCGGTTCCACGCTGTCCTCACAACCAACCAGGTTCCTCTCACACGTGCATACTGAAGCAAAGTATTCATTTAGGACATCCCCTACCTCCTCCGACTCCAGGCACAAGTTCCCTCCACTATCCCTGATCGGCCCTACCCTCACTCTGGCCATCCTCTTGTTCCTCACATAATTGTAGAACGTTTTGGGATTTTCCTTAATCCTACCCGCCAATACCTTTTCATGTCCCCTTCTCGCTCTCCTAAGTCCATTCTTCAGTTCCTTCCTGGCTACCTTGTAACCCTCTGGAGCCCTGTCTGATCCTTGCTTCCTCAACCTTAAGTTTGCTTCCTTCTTCCTCTTGACCAGCTGTTCCACATCTCTTGTCATCCAAGGTTCCTTCACCCTACCATCCTTTCCCTGCCTCATCGGGACAAACCTATCCAGCAGTCACAGCAAGTGCTCCCTAAACAACCTCCACATTTCTGTCGTGCATTTCCCTGAGAGCATCTGTTCCCATTTTATGCTCCCCAGTTCCTGCCTAATAGCATTGTAATTCCCCCTCCCCCAATTAAATATTTTCCCATCCCGTCTGCTCCTATCCCTCTCCATGACTATATTAAAGGTTGTGATCACTTTCACCGAAATGCTCTCCCACCGAGAGATCTGCCACCTGGCCTGGTGCGTTGCCAAGCACCAAGTCCAACATCGTCTCCCCTCTAGTCGGCCTATCTACATATTGAGTGAGGAAACCTTCCTGGACACACCTGACAAAAACTGCTCCATCCAAACTATTTGCACTAAGGAGGTTACTTTCAAAAGAAGGGAAGTTGAAGTCACCCATGACAACAACCCTGTTACTTCTGCACCTTTCCAAAATCTGCCTCCCAATCTGTTCCTCCATGTCTCTGCTGCTATTGGGGGGTCTATAGAAAACTCCCAACAAAGTGACTGCTCCTTTCCTGTTTCTGACTTCCACCCATAATGACTCAGTAGACAAACCCTCCTCGACGACCTCCCTTTGTGCCGCTGTGATACTATCCCTGATTAACAATGCCACTCCCCAACCTCTTTTACCTCCCTACCTATTCCTTTTGAAACATCTAAACTCTGGAACATCCAATATCCATTCCTGCCCCTGTGATATCCACGTCTCCGTAATGGCCACAGCATCGTAGCTCCAAGTACAGATCCACGCTCTAAGTTCATGACCCTTATTCCTGACACTTCTTGCGTTAAAATAGAGACACTTCAATCCATCATACTGGCTGCAAATTTGCCCTGTCATCTATCTAACCTTCCTGACAGACTCTCTGCATTCTGTATCTGACTGTTCAACAGCTACCCCATCCACTGATCCGTGGCTCCGGTTCCCATCCCCCTGCCAAACTAGTTTAAACCCTCCCGAAGAGCTCTAGCAAACCTCCCGCCCAGGATATTGGTGCGCCTCCAGTTCAGATGCAACCCGTCCTTCTTGTACAGGTCCCACCTTCCCCAGAACGTATACTAATGATCCACATATCTGAATACCTCCCTCCTACACCAGTTCTGTAGCCACGTGTTCAGCTGCACTCGCTCCCTGTTTCTCGCCGCACTAGCACGTGGCACCGGTAACAATCCTGGGATTACTACTCTGCTCGTCCTGCCTTTCAGCTTCCAACCTAACTCCCTATATTCGCTTTTCAGGTCCTCATCCCTTTTCCTAGCTATGTCATTGGTCCCGATATGGACCACGACCTCTGGATGTTCCCCCTCCCCCTTAAGAATCCTATAGACTCGATCCGAGATATCCCTGACCCTGGCACCCAGGAGGCAATATACCATCCGGGAGTCTCGTTTGCGATCACAGAATCTCCTGTCTGTTCCTCTTACCATTGAATCTCCTATCATTATCGCTCTCCTATTCTCCTCCCTTCCCTTCTGAGCCACTGAGCCAGGCTCAGTGCCAGAGACCTGGCCACTGTGGCTTACCTCTGGTAGGTTGTCCCCCCCAACCGTCTCCAAAACCGTATACGTATTGTTGAGGGGAACGGCCACAGGGGATCCCTGCACTGTGCACCTATTCCCTTCCCCTCCCCTGACGGTCACGCAGCTACCTTTATCCTCTAGCTTAGGTGTCATTACTTCCCTATAACTGCTCGCTATCACCCCCTCAGCATCCCAAATGATCCGAAGTTCATCCAGCTCCAGTTCCCTAATGCGGTCTGCAAGGAGTTGGAGTTGGGTGCACTTATCACAGGTGAAGTCAGCAGGGACACCAGTGGTGACCCTCACCTCCCACATCCTGCAAGGGGGGCATGCAACTGCCCTAGCTTCCATCCCCTCCACACTAAATGGACAACAGAGATTTTTAAAAAAGGAAAACCTTACCTTACAAAACCCTCCACACAACTTTAACCCTCGTGTCAACTTTAAACACAGGGCCCCGGGGGAACCTGCTCAGTGATTCGTGCCAAGTTTAAACACAGGGCTCGGCGGGATCCTGCACAGTGATTCATGTCAAGTATAAACACAGGACCCGGTGGGATCCCGCACAGTGATTCGTGTCAAGTATAAACCCAGAGCCCGGGGTGATCCCGCACATTGATTCTTGTCATGTTTAAAAACAGGGCCAGGGAGGAACACGTTCAGTGATTCGTGTCAAGTTTGAACACAGGGCCCGGGGGAATCCTGCTCAATGATTCATGTAAAGTTTACATTCAGGACCCGGGAGGATTCTGCGCAGTGATTCCTGTCAAGTTTAAATACACGGCTTGGTGGGATACTGCACAGTGATTCGTGTCAAGTTTGAACACAGGGCCCGGGGGGTTCCCGCACAGTGTTTTGTGTCAAGTTTAAACACAGGACTAGGGGGATCCTGCTCAGTGATTCGTGTCAGTTTTAAGCACAGGTCCCTGGGGGATCCTGCACACTGATGCGTATCAAGTTTTAACACAGGCCCGGGATTTTGCTGCTCAGTGATTCGTGTCAATTTTAAACACAGGGCCCGGGGGATACTGCTCAGTGATTTGTGTCAAGTTTAAACACAGGTAACAGGGTGGTCCTGCACAGTGATTCGTGTCAAGTTTAAGCAGAGGGCCCGGGGTTTCGTGCACAGTGATTTGTGTAAATTTTAAACACAAGGCCCGGGGGTAGCTGCACAGTAAATAGTCACAAGATGAAACACAGCGCCCGGGAGATCCCGCACAGTGATTCGTGTTATGTTTAAACACAGCGCCCGGGGGGTATCCTGCACAGTGATTCGTGATAAATATATACACAGGTCCCGGGGGGATCCTGTGCAGTGAATCGTGTCCAGTTTAAACACAGGGCCAGGTGCGATCCTGCTCACTGATTCGTGTCACGTTTAAACACAGCGCCCGGGGGTAGCTGCATAGTAAATATTCAGAATGTTAATCACAGGGCCCGGGGGTATCCCGCACAGTGATCCGTGTTAAGTTTAAACACAGGGCCCGGGCGGATTCCGCTCACTTATTCGTGTTAAGTTTAAATGCAGGGCCCAGGGGGGATCCTGCGCTGTGACTCGTGTCAAGTTTAAACAATGGGCCCGGGAGGATCCTGCTCTGTAATTCGTGTTATGTTTACACACAGGGCCCGGGGGTATCATGCGCAGTGATTCGTTTCAAGTTTAAAATCAGGACTCGGGGGGATCCTGCACAGTGATTCGTGTCAAGCTTAAACACAGGGCCCAGGGGAATCCCGCACAGTGATTCGTTTCAAGTTTAAAATCAGGACTCGGGGGGATCCTGCTCAGTGATTCGTCTCAAATGTAAACACAGGGCCCGGGGCGATCCTGCACAGTGATTCGTCTCAAATGTAAACACAGGGCCCGGGGGGATTCTGCACAGTGATTCGTGTCAAGTTTAAACACAGGGCCCGGGGGATCCTGCTCAGTGATTCGTCTCAAATGTAAACACAGGGCCCGGGGGGATCCTGCACAGTGATTCGTGTCAAGTTTAAACACAGGGCCCGGGGGATCCTGCTCAGTGATTCGTCTCAAATGTAAACACAGGGCCCAGGGGAATCCCGCACAGTGATTCGTGTCAGGTTTAAACACAGGGCCCGGGGGGATCCTGCTCAGTGATTCGTGCCAATTTTAAACACAGGGCCCGGGGGGATCCTGCACAGTGATTCGTGTCAAGTTTAAGCAGAGGGCCCGGGGTTTCGCGCACAGTGATTTGTGTAAATTTTAAACACAAGGCCCGGGGGTAGCTGCACAGTAAATAGTCACAAGATGAAACACAGCGCCCGGGAGATCCCGCACAGTGATTCGTGTTATGTTTAAACACAGCGCCCGGGGGGTATCCTGCACAGTGATTCGTGATAAATATATACACAGGTCCCGGGGGGATCCTGTGCAGTGAATCGTGTCCAGTTTAAACACAGGGCCAGGTGCGATCCTGCTCACTGATTCGTGTCACGTTTAAACACAGCGCCCGGGGGTAGCTGCACAGTAAATATTCTGAATGTTAATCACAGGGCCCGGGGGTATCCCGCACAGTGATCCGTGTTAAGTTTAAACACAGGGCCCGGGCGGATTCCGCTCACTTATTCGTGTTAAGTTTAAATGCAGGGCCCAGGGGGATCCTGCGCTGTGACTCGTGTCAAGTTTAAACAATGGGCCCGGGAGGATCCTGCTCTGTAATTCGTGTTATGTTTACACACAGGGCCCGGGGGTATCATGCGCAGTGATTCGTTTCAAGTTTAAAATCAGGACTCGGGGGGATCCTGCACAGTGATTCGTGTCAAGCTTAAACACAGGGCCCAGGGGAATCCCGCACAGTGATTCGTTTCAAGTTTAAAATCAGGACTCGGGGGGATCCTGCTCAGTGATTCGTCTCAAATGTAAACACAGGGCCCGGGGCGATCCTGCACAGTGATTCGTCTCAAATGTAAACACAGGGCCCGGGGGGATCCTGCACAGTGATTCGTGTCAAGTTTAAACACAGGGCCCGGGGGATCCTGCTCAGTGATTCGTCTCAAATGTAAACACAGGGCCCGGGGGGATCCTGCACAGTGATTCGTGTCAAGTTTAAACACAGGGCCCGGGGGATCCTGCTCAGTGATTCGTCTCAAATGTAAACACAGGGCCCAGGGGAATCCCGCACAGTGATTCGTGTCAAGTTTAAACACAGGACCCGGGGGGATCCTGCTCAGTGATTCGTCTCAAATGTAAACACAGGGCCCAGGGGAATCCCGCACAGTGATTCGTGTCAAGTTTAAACACAGGGCCGGGGGATCCTGCTCAGTGATTCGTCTCAAATGTAAACACAGGGCCCGGGGGAATCCCGCACAGTGATTCGTGTCAAGTTTAAACACAGGACCCGGGGGGATCCTGCTCAGTGATTCGTGCCAATTTTAAACACAGGGCCCGGGGGGATCCTGCACAGTGATTCGCGTTATGTTTAAACACAGGGACCGGGGGAATCCTGCACAGTGATTCGTGTCAGGTTTAAACACAGGGCCCGGGGGGATCCAGCACAGTGATTCGTGTCAAGTTTAAACACAGGGCCCGGCAACTCCTGCACTGTGATTAGTGTCAAGTTTAAACACAGGGAACAGGGTGATCCTGCACAGTGATTCGTGTCAAGTTTAAACAGAGGGCCCAGGTGGATCGTGAACAGTGATTCATGTAAAGTTTAAATACAGGATCGGGGGGGGAGGTTCATGCACAGTGATGCGTGTCAAATGTAAAGTCAGGTCCCGGGTGGATCCCGCTCAGTAACTCGTGTCAGGTTTAAACACAGGTCCCGGGGGGATCCTGCTCTGTGATTCGCATCAGGTTTAAACTCAGGGCCCGGGGGGATCCTGCACTGTGATTCGTGTCAAGTTTAAACACAGGGTCCGGTGGGATCCCGCACAGTGATTCGGGTCAAGTGTAAACACAGGGCCCAGGGGGATCCCGCTCAGTCATTCGTGTCAAGTTTGAACACAGGGCCCAGGGGAACCCTGCTTAGTGATTCATGTTAAGTTTAAACTCAGGGCTCGGGGATATCCTGCACAGTGATTCGTGTAAAGTTTACATTCAGGACCCGAGAGGATACTGCACAGCGATTCGTGCAGTGTTTAAACACAGGGCCCGGGGGATCCTGCACTGTGATTAGTGTGAAGTTTAAACACAGGGAACAGAGTGATCCTGCACAGTGATTCGTGTCAAGTTTAAACAGAGGGCCCAGGTGGATCGTGCACAGTGATTCGTGTAAAGTTCAAACACAGGGCCCGGGGGTTGCTGCACAGTAAATCGTCACCATATTAAACACAGGGCCCGGTGGGATCCTGCACAGTGATTCATGTTAAGTTTAATCACAGGGCCCGGGGGAATCCTGCCCAGTGATTTGTGTCAAGTTTAAACATAGGACTCGGGGAAAGCCTGCACAGTGATTCGTGTCAAGTTTAAACGCAGGGCCCAGGGGGATCCCGCTCTGTCATTTGTGTCAAGTTTGAACACAGGGCCCAGGGGAACCCTGCTTAGTGATTCGTGTTAAGTTTAAACTCCGGGCCCGGGGATATCCTGCACAGTGATTCGTGTAAAGTTTACATTCAGGACCCGAGAGGATCCAGCACAGTGATTCATGTCATGTTTAAACACAGGGCCCGGGGATATCCTGCACAGTGATTCGTGTAAAGTTTACATTCAGGACCCGAGGTGATCCTGCACAGTGATTCGTGTAAAGTTTAAACACAGGGTCCGGGGGTGGATCCCGCACAATGATTCGTGTAAAGTTTAAACACAGGTCTCGGGGGAATCCTGGATAGGCATTCGTGTCAAATCTAACCACAGGACCCGGCGGGATCCTGCACAGTGTTCGTGTCAAGTTTAAACATAGGGGCCCGGGGTAATCCTGCACAGTGATTCGTGCCAAGTTTAAACACGGGGCCCGGTGGGATCCTGCTCAGTGAGTCGTGTCAAGTTTAAACACAGGGCCCGAGAGGGATTCTGCAAGTGATTCGTGTCAGGTTTAAACAGAGGGCACGGGGGTTCCAGCACATTGATTCGTGTCAGGTTTAAACACATGGCCTGGTGGGATTCTGCACAGTGATTCGTGTCAGCTTTAAACAGAGGGCACGGGAGGAAGCTGCAGAGTAAACAGTCACAAGTTTAAACACAGGGCCCGATGGGTTCCAGCACTGTGATTCGTGTCATGTTTAAATACATGGACAGAGGGGATCCTGCTCAGTGATTCGTTTCACTTTTAAACACAGAGCCCGGGTGGGGGGATCCTGCACAGTGATTCGCGTTAAGTCTAGACACAGGACTCGGGGTAATCCTGCACAGTGATTCGTGTCAAGTTTCAACAAATGGTCCGGGGGCATCCTGCTCAGTGATTTGTGTCAAATTTAAACACAGGGCCCGGGGGTATCATGCACAGTCATTCGTGTCAAATTTAAACACAGGGCCCGGGGTAATCCTGCACAGTGATTCGTGTCAAGTTTAAACACAGGGCCCGATGGGCTCCAGTACTGTGAATCGTCTCAGGTTTAAACACAGGGCCCGGGGGGAGGCTGCACATTAAGCAGTCACAAGTTTAAACACAGGGCCCAGGGGATCCTGCTCAATGATTCGTGTTAAGTTTAAACTCAGGGCCTGGTGTGATCCCGCACAGTGATTCGTGTAAAGGTTAAACACAGGTCCCGAGAGGGTTTCTGTTCAGTGATTCGTGTCAATTTAAACACAGGGCCCGGGGAGATCCTGCTCAGCGGTTCGTGTCAAGTTTAAACAGGGTGCCCGGGGAATCCTGCACAGTGATTCGTGTCG
Organism: Heterodontus francisci; assembly: GCF_036365525.1. Classification (NCBI taxonomy): domain Eukaryota; kingdom Metazoa; phylum Chordata; class Chondrichthyes; order Heterodontiformes; family Heterodontidae; genus Heterodontus; species Heterodontus francisci. The sequence goes on along the minus strand of NW_027140682.1, from coordinate 2,415,689 downwards.
ACTGAAAACAAAGGGCCCGGGGGAATCCTACTCAGTGATTTGTGTCAAGTTTAAATACAGGCCCCCTGGGGGATGCTGCACAGTGATTCGTGTCAAGTTTAAACACAGGGTCCGGGGGGTTCCCGCACAGTGATTCGTGTCAGGTTTAAACACTGGGCCCGGGGGATCCCGTACAGTGATTTGTGTCAAGTGTAAACACGGGGCCCAGGAGGATCCCGCTCAGTGATTAGTGTCAAGTTTAAACACAGGGCCCGGGGGGATCCTGCTCAGTGATTCATATTAAGTTTTAAAACAGGGCCCGGGGGGTTCCTGCTCAGTGATTCGTGTTAATTTTAAACACAGGGCCCGGGGGGATCCTGCTCAGTGATTCGTGTTAATTTTAAACACAGGGCCCGGGGGGATCCTGCTCAGTGATTCGTGTTAATTTTAAACACAGGGCCCGGGGGGATCCTGCTCAGTGATTCGTGTTAATTTTAAACACAGGGCCCGGGGGGATCCTGCTCAGTGATTCGTGTTAAGTTTAAATACAGGGCCCGGGGGGATCCAGCTCAGTGATTACTGTTAAGTTTAAACTCTGGGCCCCGGTGGGTTTCTGCACAGAGATTCGTGTCAAGTTTAAACACAGGGCCCAGGGGGATCCCGCACAGACATTCGCGTCAAGTTTAAACACAGGGCCCGTGGGGATCCTGCACAGTGATTCGTGTCAGGTTTAAATACATGGCCCGGGGGGATCCTGCACAGTGATTCATGTCAAGTTTCCACACAGGGCACGAGGGGTTCCAGCACAGTGATTCTTGTAAAGTTTAAACACAGGACCCGGGCGCAATCTGCGCAGTGCTTCATATCAGGTTTAAACACAGGGCCGGGAGGGAAGCTGCACAGTAAATAGTCACAAGTTTAAACACAGGGCCCGGGGGGATCCTGCTCAATGATTCGTATTAAGTTTAAAATCAGGGCCTGGTGTGATCATGCACAGTAATTCGTGTAAAGGTTAAACACAGGTCCCGAGAGGGTTTCTGCACAGTGATTCTTGTCAAGTTTAAACACAGGGCCCGGGGAATCCTGCACAGTGATTCGTGTCGAGTTAAAATAAAGGGCCCGGGAGAATCCTCCTCAGGCATTTGTGTCAAGTTTAAATACAGGGCCCCGGGGGGATGCTGCACAGTGATTCGTGTCAAGTTTAAACACAGGGACGGCGGGATCCTGCTCAGTGATTCGTGTCAAGTGTAAACACGGGGCCCAGGACGATCCCGCTCAGTGTTTCGTGTCAAGTGTAAACACGGGGCCCAGGAGCATCCCGCTCAGTGTTTCGTGTCAAGTGTAAACACGGGGCCCAGGAGGATCCCGCTCAGTGTTTCGTGTCAAATATTAAACACAGGGCCCGGGGGGATCCTGCACAGTGATTCGTGTTAAGTTTGCTGTGAGGGTCTTGATCAAAAGTCTTCTGAAAACCCAAGTATAGTATATCCACCAACTCACCTTTATCAATTCTGTTGGAGACATACTCAAAACATTTCAACAGGTTTGTAAAACATGATTTCCTATTCATAAATCCATGTTGACTATGCCCAATTGGGTCATTATTTTCCAAGTGTCTGTTTATCAAATCCTTCAGAAATTATTCCATCAATTTCCCTACTACTAATGGAAGGTTAACAGAGCTTTTGGTTCCGCTTTTCTCCCTCCCTCCATTCTTAAATAGTGGTGTGATATTTGCGACATTCCAATCTGCAGGATTGGAAGATGATCACCAATGCTTCTACTATCTCCATAAATACCTCTTTGAACACTCCGAGATGTAGAATATCACCTCCTGTGGACTTATCAAACTTTAGCCCCATTAATTTCTCCAATACAACATTCTTCCAATACTAATTTCGTTAATTTCTTCATTCTCCCTCGTTCCTTTCATCTCTAATTCTGGGAGATTTTTTTTATCTTCCTCAGTTAATACAGGCACAAAATAATCATTTCGCTTCTCTGTCACTGCTCTATTCCCCATTACAAAATCTCCTGACTCTGCCTGTAAAGGACCCACATTTGTCTGAGACAAACGTTTACTTTTTACATAACTATAGAAGCTTTTACTTTTCTGTTTGCATTTGACCAGTGGATACAGACACTGAAGATACAGCCCACATTTGTAAACGTCAAAGATGTGATCCTTCTCGAGGAGTTCAAAAACTCTCTCCCCCTCCCACTTAAACCCACATAAAGGAACAAAAATTTCAAACAGCGAAGCTGTTTACAATACTGGCTGATGCATTTTCCCTTGTGCACAAGCCCTCAACCCCAAAGGGAAAAACTTCCCTAATGATCCCAAACACGCAAGCATAGGTGGTGGGAATGTGATAGGAGCATGAACAGACATGGGCAAGAAGGAAAATCGGGACATGGAGGGGCCCTTCGTCATGGTATATAGGACGGTACTGAGAGCAGGAGCAGTGGCCGAAGACCGGTGTGTTTCCATTGTAAAAAGGCAGATCACTGAAGAGCTGACTGCTGGAATTTACAGGGAATACCTGTAGGATTAATTAGGGTCCACCAGATCAGTGCTGGCAAATGGGCCCTGATGGAAAGCACCACAGATCAGGCTGTGGCTTTAACTGCGGCAGTCAGACCCAGTAAGCCTAATGAGCATAAGGGAAAACTTAACAAAATCCTTGAGAGTTACCAGGATTTTGGATCCCTAATAAATGTGACGCCATACCCTTCGACTGAGGCAAGCAAGCCCATAGCTATAGTCAAGGATACAGGGGCCAGCCAATCCCTTCTTCCATGAAAAGGCATGACCTTTCTCCCAGAGTGTTCAGTGAATGCAAAGTGTCTGGTCAAAGTTAATAGGTCCTTGATGGCACCCCTTCGCTTTGGGAGAGGAGTGAACAAAGAACAAAGAACAAAGAAAATTACAGCACAGGAACAGGCCCTTCGGCCCTCCAAGCCTGCGCCGATCCAGATCCTCTATCTAAACATGTCGCCTATTTGTTAAGGGTCTGTATCTCTTTGCTTCCTGCCCATTCATGTATCTGTCAAGATACATCTTAAAAGACGCTATCATGCCCGTGTCTACCACCTCCGCTGGCAATGCGTTCCAGGCACCCACCACCCTCTGCGTAAAGAACTTTCCACGCATATCCCCCTAAACCTTTGCCCTCCCTCTTCGAATGCGTGACCCCTCGTAATTGAATCCCCCACTCTGGGAAAAAGCCTCTTGCTGTCCACCCTGTCTATACCTCTTATGATTTTGTACACTTCAATCAGGTCCCCACTCAACCTCCGTCATTCTAATGAAAATAATCCTAATCTACTCAACCTCTCTTCATAGCTAGCGCCCTCCATACCAGGCAACATCTTGGCGAACCTCCTATGCACCCTCTCCTAAGCATCTACATCCTTTTGGTAATGTGGCGACCAGAACTGCACGCAGTATTCCAAATGTGGCCGAACCAAAGTTTTATACAACTATAACATGACCTGCCAACTCTTGTACTCAATACCCCGTCCGATGAAGGAAAGCATGCCGTATGCCTTCTTGACCACTCTATTGACCTGCATTGCCGCCTTCAGGGAACAATGGACCTGAACACCCAAATCTCTCAGTACATCAATTTTCCCCCGGACTTTTCCATTTACTGTATAGTTCACTCTTGAATTGGATCTTGCAAAATGCAACACCTCGCATTTGCCCTGATTGAACTCCATCTGCCATTTCTCTGCCCAACTCTCCAATCTATCTATAATCTGCTGTATTCTCTGACAGTCCCCTTCACTATCTGCTACTCCACCAATCTTAGTGTCGTCTGCAAACTTGCTAATCAGACCACCTATACTTTCCTCCAAATCATTTATGTATATCACAAACAACAGTGGTCCCAGCACGGATCCCTGTGGAACACCACTGGTCACACGTCTCCGTTTTGAGAAACTCCCTTCCACTGCTACTCTCTGTCTCCTGTTGCCCAGCCAGTTCTTTATCCATCTAGCTAGTACACCCTGGACCCCATGCGACTTTACGTTCTCCATCAGCCTAGCATGGGGAACCTTATCAAACACCTAAAGTGCGACAGGGATGCCCCATGTCCGGCCAGTTGTACACCATCTGCTTTGAGCCGTTACTGTGCCTGCTTCGCATGAGGTTGACGGGATTGACTCTGCCTGAGCCGGCCAGGTGCAGCGTCATCTTGGCTTACACCGATGACGTGCTCCTCGCAGTCATCGATCCTGTTAACTTACGCAGGATGTACGACTGTCAGCAGACCTTTTATACTGCGTCCTCTCAGAGGATCAATTGGGAGAAATGATCTGGACTCCTGGTGGGTCAGTAGCAGATAGTCTCCCTACCACAGGAGTGAGCACCTTTTCGCACCACGCATCTCCTCTATCTGGGAGTCCACGGTCGTCCCGCTGTGGAGGCCTGGCTGGCAAACTGGCAGGAGTTGGAGGCGAACGTCACCACTCGGCTGCGGCACTGGACAGGACTGCTCCGAGTGCTTTCCAACAGGGGCTCAGCGCTAGTCATAAATCAACTCGTGGCCTCGATGCTGTGTTACCGGTTTGTCGCTTTGGTCACGCCCCCTGCACTCGCCACCAAGATCCACAGGAAACCTGCCGTTTCATCTGGGGCAAGAGGAAACAGTGGGTTTATGCTGCGATCTTGAGTCTCCCGATCGAGGAGGGTGGCAGTCATTGGTATGCATCCGCAACCAGACTGTTACTCTCCGCCTTTGGACCCTGCAGAGATACCTGTATATTGAGCATCCTCCCATATGGTGTGAACTGGTGATGTATTTTTTCCACCAATTTCATTGCCTTCAAGACGGCAGCAGCTCCCGGCTTACACCATAAGCCATGCCTCTCTCACAGAGTTTTACCAGGATCTATTCCGAGTCCCTAGGACGCTCCCTTGCTGTTCAACACTATCCATGGCCATCTGCTCCCATTCTTAATGTTTTCTCCCTCAATAGAACATAGAACATAGAACAGTACAGCACAGTACAGGCCCTTCAGCCCACGATGTTGTGCCGTAACTTTAACCTACTCTAAGATCAAACTAACTACCTACCCTTCATTCTACTATCATCCATGAGCCTATCCAAGAGTCGCTTAAATGTCCCTAATGTATCTGCTTCTACTACCACCGCTGGCAGCGCATTCCACGCACCCACCACTCTCTGTGTAAAGAACCTACCTCCGACATCTCCCCGAAACCTTCCTCCAATCACTCGAAAATTATGCCCCCTGGTGATAGCCCTTTCCACCCTGGGAAAAATTCTCTGACTATCCACTCTATCTATGCCTCTAATCATCTTGTACCTCTCATCCTTCTTCGCTCCAATGAGAAAAGCCCTAGCTCCCTCAATCTTTCTTCGTAGCACATGCCCTCCAGTCCAGACAGCATCCTGGCAAATCTCCTCTGCACCCTCTCTAAAGCTTCCACATCCTTCCTATAATGAGGCGACCAGAACTGAACACAATATTCCAAGTGTGGTCGAACCAGGGCCTTACAGAGCTGCAGCATAACGTCGCGGCTCTTAAGCTCAATCCCCCTGTTAACGAAAGCCAACACTCCATACGCCTTCTTAACAACCCTATCAACTTGGGTGGCAACTTTGAGCGATCTATGGAAATGGACACCAAGATTGCGCTGTTCCTCCACACTACCAAGAATCCTGTCTTTAAGCCTGTATTCCGCATTCAAATCCGACCTTCCAAAATGAATCACTTCACACTTGTCCAGGTTGAACTCCATCTGCCACTTCTCAGCCTAGCTCTGCACGCTGTCAATGTCCCGTTGCAACCTACAACAGCCTTCCACACTGTCCACAACTCCAGCAACCTTCGTGTCATCGGCAAACGTGCTAACCCAGCCTTCCACTTCCTCATCCAATTCATTTGGATCCACCCTCTTAAACTGTTTAAACTCCCCTGGCTCTTTAATCAGTCCATTTGTTCCCTAACTACAAGCGATCAACTAGTTTATATTTCCTGGGCCCACTGCCGACCCACAGCCATACCTTCCCTTTGTTTTCTCAACGAAATTGATCGCTGCCCGGATGAAACTGTAAAGTACAGCTGGTGATACTTTGATCTCCGATCATGCTGTCTTCACCGTCCAGAATGTCCGTGGCCATGGCGTGCGGTAAGTCCATTGAAGAGAAGTAGGAGCAGCGGGACCCGAGGGAAGCCTTGCAAAAATATGCCCCGAACACCCAAAAAGACACGAACGGCTCCTCCGCCACAACTTCAAAGCGCCCGCGGGAGATGGCTCGGAGAGCATCAGAAGCGCTCTGTCGGCAATGCTGGTTCTGGTGCACCAGGATTTCACTCAGCTCCCGAAGGACGGGGAGGAGATTTCCAGGCGTCGATGGTGGGGTCTGAGGAAATGGCTTATTACCTGCACCCACTTTCCCACCCTTCCCCTTCCCCCTTCCACCCCCCATCCCCTTCCCAGCTCCACTCTCTCAGCTCACCAACCCCACCGCACCTCCCTCCGCCTCACAATGCCGTCCCAGCCACCCATCGCACCATATTCCCCCTACACGCCTTCCCCTGCACCTCCCCACCCCCTTACAGCCCCCTTCCCAGCTGCCCCTCGCAACCCCTTCCCTCCACCCCTCCCCCTCGAACCCCCTCCTCCCACTGGCATCATCCTACACCTGTGTAAGGGCCCTAACAACCCCACTACCTTGTGGGCATCTCGGGAGAGACTATGGCTAAGGAAGTAAACACCAACAGAAAATCCAGAGCGGAACACCGTATGCGTGTTGTGTCACCTTCAGAATGTTTCTGGCAGTTCCTACAGCCGTACCGGTGCCAACAGTCGTGCTCTGCACTCCTTTGGACCCCACCAGAAAGGCCGAGAGGGGGGTTTTGACTATTGGGGATCTCACAACCTCCATAAGTTCGCCCAGGAATGCGCCATGGAGAGGTCACGACATAGTTGCCTCACAGCGACTGAAACATGGAAGGTAGCAGTTACGGGTTATAAGTCCAGCTAAATTGGCGTACAGATTGGGAGCCACGGGTTGCCTTTGTCGGTGGGAGAGGTCATCGTAGCTCACTGGACAGCTACCGGCCGCCTCAAACCGAGCAGCCCCCGGTCAATAAGGTTCAGTTCCGCCACAGTTTACCTGCTTCAATGGGTGCTTGTTTCTCAGGGTCATTGCCCGAAAGGTGGACTACAACTCCGCACCAAGCAACACGAAAAAAGGAAAGAAGGTACCAGCCCTTCGCTTTGCAAGCTGGAACGTCAGAACTATGTGTCCTGGCCTGTCGGAAGACCTTACACAAATCAACGATTCTCGGAAGACCGCCATCATTAACAGCGAGCACAGTGGACTCAATGTAGACATTGCAGCAATTCAGGAGACACGCCTCCCCGCGAGTGGATCTCTAGCAGAGCAAGACGACAACTTCTTCTGGCAGGGCATGGATCCTGAAGAACCAAGACAGCATGGAGTGCGCTTCGCCATCAGAAACAACTTGCTCAGCATGATAGAGCCCCCCTCAAATGGCTCGGAATGCACACTGTCCATCCGACTGCTCACCACATCTGGTCCAGTACACCTACTCAGCATCTATGCTCCAACACTCTGCTCCCCACCTGAAGATAAAGATCCGTTCTACGAGGAACACCTATTCCTGCTGGGGGACTTTAATGCCAGGGTTGGGGCCGACCATGACTCATGGCCCTCCTGCCTTGGGCGCTGTGGCGTTGGAAAGATGAATGAGAACGGGCAGAGACTGCTTGAGTTGTGTACCTATCATAACCTCTGCATCACCAAATCGTTCTTTCACACTAAACTCTGTCACCAGGTTTCATGGAGGCATCCAAGATCTCGAGGTTGGCACAAACTAGACCTCATCGTCACAAGGCGAGCCTCCTTAAACAGTGCTCAAATCACACGCAGCTTCCTAAGTGCAGACTGCGACACTGACCACTCCCTGGTGAGCAGAAAGGTTTGACTCAGACCAAAGAAGTTGCATCATTCCAAGCAGAAGGGCCAGCTGTGCATCAACACGAGCAGAATTTCTCATCCACAGCTGTTGCAAAAATTTCTAAATTCACTTCCAACAGCCCTTCCAAACACTCCAACAGGGGATGCTGAGACCAAGTGGGCCCACATCAGAGACGCCATCTATGAGTCAGCTTTGACCACCTATGGCAAACGTGCGAAGAGAAATGCAGACTGGTTTCAATCTCATAATGAAGAGCTGGAACCTGTCATAGCCGCTAAGTGCATTGCAATGTTGAACTACAAGACAGCCCGCAGCGATTTAACATCCGCAGCACTTAAAGCAACCAGAAGCACTGCACATAGAACAGCCAGGCGCTGCGCAAACGACTACTGGCAACACCTATGCAGTCATATTCAGCTGGCCTCAGACACCGGAAACATCAGAGGAATGTATGATGGCATTAAGAGAGCTCTTGGGCCAACCATCAAGAAGATCGCCCCCCTCAAATCTAAATCAGGGGACATAATCACTGACCAACGCAAACAAATGGACCGCTGGGTTGAGCACTACCCAGAACTGTACTCCAGGGAGAATGTTGTCACTGAGACTGCCCTCAATGCAGCCCAGCCTCTACCAGTCATGGATAAGCTGGACATACAGCCAACCAAATCGGAACTCAGTGATGCCATTGATTCTCTAGCCAGCGGAAAAGCCCCTGGGAAGGACAGCATTACCCCTGAAATAATCAAGAGTGCCAAGCCTGCTATACTCTCAGCACTACATGAACTGCTATGCCTTTTCTGGGACGAGGGAGCAGTACCTCAGGACATGCGCGATGCCAACATCATCACCCTCTGTAAAAACAAAGGTGACCGCGGTGACTGCAACAACTACCGTGGAATCTCCCTGCTCAGCATAGTGGGGAAAGTCTTTGCTCGAGACGCTCTAAACAGGCTCCAGAAGCTGGCCGAGCGCATCTACCCTGAGGCACAGAGTGGCTTTCGTGCAGAGAGATTGACCTTTGACATGCTGTTCTCCCTTCGTCAGATACAGGAGAAATGCCGCGAACAACAGATGCCCCTCCACATTGCTTTCATTGATCTCACCAAAGCCTTTGACCTCGTCAGCAGACGTGGTCTCTTCACACTACGAGAAAAGATTGGATGTCCACCAAAGCTACTAAGTATCATCACCTCATTCCATGACAATATGAAAGGCACACTTCAACATGGCGGCACCTCATCTGACCCCTTTCCTATCCTGAGTGGTGTGAAACAGGGCTGTGTTCTCGCACCACACTTTTTGGGATTTTCTTCTCCCTACTGCTTTCACATGCAATCAAGTCTTCTGAAGAAGGAATTTTCCTCCACACAAGATCGGGCGGCAGGTTGTTCAACCTTGCCCGTCTAAGAGCGAAGTCCAAAGTACGGAAAATCCTCACCTTGGAACTCCTCTTTGTTGACGATGCTACTTTAACATCTCACACTCAAGAGTGCCTGCAGAGTCTCATCGACAGGTTTGCGGCTGCCTGCAATGAATCTTTCCTCACCATCGGACTCAAGAAAACGAACATCAAGGGGCAGGACGTCAGATCTGCTCAATCCATCAGTATTGGCGACCACGCTCTGGAAGTGGTTCAACAGTTCACCTACCTCGGCTCAACTATCACCAGTAACCTGTCTCTAGATGCAAAAATCAACAAGCGCATGGGAAAGGCTTCCACTGCTATGTCCATAGTGGCCAAGAGAGTGTGGGAAAATGGCGCACTGACACGGACACAAAATTTCGAGTGCATCAAGACTGTGTCCTCAGTACCTTGCTCTGTGGCAGCGAGGCCTGGAGAACGTATGTCAGCCAAGAGCGACGTCTCAATTCATTCCATCTTCGCTGCCTCCGGACAATACTTGGCATCAGGTGGCAAGACCGTATCTGCAACACAGAAGTCCTCGAGGCGGCCAACATCCCCAGCTTATACAGTGTACTGAGTCAGCGGCACTTCAGATGGATGGCCATGTGAGCCGCATGGAAGATGGCAGGATCCCCAAAGACACATTGTACAGCGAGCTCGCCACTGGTATCAGACCCACGGGCCGTCCATGTCTGCGCTTCAAAGACTTCTGCAAACGCGACATGAAGTCCTGTGACACTGATCACAAGTCGTGGAAGTCAATTGCCAGCGTTCGCCAGAGCTGGCAGGCAGCCATAAAGGCGGGGCTAAAGTGTGACGAGTCAAAGAGACTTAGCAGTTGGCAGGAAAAAAGGCAAAAGCGCAAGGGGGGGCTAACTGTGCAACAGCCCCGAGAACACATTTTTCTGCAGCACCTGTGGAAGAGCCTGTCACTCTGGAATTGGCTTTATCGCCACTCCAGGCGCTGCTCCACACACCACTGACAACCTCCAGGCGCTTAACCATTGTTACTCGTGATAAGGAGGCCAAAGAAGGATTTCGAGTCTGAACATTGTCGGTTTCAGTCAGGGCACTCCCCCGCCGACGGACGAGAGCGCCTCGGGTGTCCGGGCGTCCGACTCCGGGTATAGACCAGCGGGTAGCGGAGTAGCCAAAGCCCCCGAACGCCCCTCACTGCGAGTGGCGAGGGGGCTCGGGAACGCTCTGCGCTCCCGGCTGAGCTGACCCCCGCTCGGCCAGTTCTGCTCATCGGACCCAGGCCCCAAAACGCTCCTCTGGACCCGGTCCCACCCGTGCCACCTCTCAGAAATGCCCTCCATGCCATTCTAATCAGCGCGGAGGCGTTTCCTTTACGAGCTTCTCCTACACAATCTCCACTTCCTCGCCCTTGTCTGCCAGCCGGACACACCCTGGTGGTCCATGTTGCCATCTGGCAGCGACGGAAAACACCGATGTAGGACTCTCGAAGCGGGAGTCCTCCCCCTTTACATCGGAGACTTGGCACGGGTGGAGGGTGCTGCACAGGGCATTCCCCTGCACTAGACTTTTAAGTTGGTTCATGGACTCCCAGGCTGCTGGCAATTTCTGCAGTCTGGACGAGTCTGTGTTCACGTATATATGGAGTGTGCGAGGTTGCAGCCCCTCTTTGAGTATTTGAAGGTGCTGCTCCTCAAGTTTTGCCTGAACTTCAGCCCCACGCTCCTGATCTTTGGGTACCTTGAGTGGAGGGGTGTGGGCCACTCCTCGTTGGTCCGCTCCTGGGCCTGGCCAAGGTGGCAATTCACAGGTCCAAGCTGCGGGCCGCCGGAGGGTACGTCCGCCCTGAATGTCTGCCCCTCTTCCGCGGTTACGTTCGCACCCGGGTGTCCCTGGAGAAACAGCATGTGGCGGCCACCGGCACACTTGAGGCCTTCCGCGACCGGTGGGCACCGTAGGGGCTGGAGTGCATCGTCGACGCCAACAATGGCATTTTAATTTGAGTTTTTGTTTTATTTATCCTTTCGTTAATAAAGTAATTTTAAAATGTCAATCAAGGGGGCCTGGAAGATAAAGGCCCTTTAGACAAAAAAAACGGGTTTCAGTACAAAGTAAACAAAAAAAAAGGGTCAGATACAGAGTAAAGCTCCCTCTACACTGCCCCAGCAAACACTCCCAGGGCAGGGACAGCACAGCGCTAGATACAGATTAAAAAATAAACCGGGTTATGTACAGATTAAAGTTCCTTCTACAGTGTTCAAGGTAGATGGAGAGCAGCTGGAGGCTGGTGCAAATGGACATTGATTATGGAAAAATCTCTTTCCCTCCTCCAGGAAATCATATAACAGAACAGGACAGATCGAAATTGAAACAAGCGACATTTTTTTATTGTAGCAGATATGCATTGCATGGCTTTTGAGGTAATTACCTGCTGAACGTTGAAAACCTGATCTGCTGAGCGCAAGACTATTACAATTATATTAATTAGCTAGTTTCTGCTTTGTGATCTGTTGTAAAATTAAGATAGTTCATGGTTCATGTTAATGAAATTAATTAGAATAGTTAAAGATGCAAGCTGATCTACAGGCTCAAAAAACAACAAATATCATTCAATTATAGCATCGGTATCACGCTCCCCCTCAACCATGCCAGAGGGTCACTCTCACGAATGGAAACATTAAAAAGCAACCGACTGTCCCCTGCAGCTTCCCTGTTCCGTGACTGTGCCTGTGCGAAATGCAACAACTGGCTGTCTAATAACCTCACAAAACCTGATGAAAATTAACTATTTTTATTTTGGAAATAGCTTTGTCTGTCTATCTAGCTATCTATCTATCTATCCATCCAGCTATCTGTCTATCTATCTGTCTATCCATCCATCTATCTACGCATCTATTTATCTATCTATCTATCTATCTATCTATCTATCTATCTATCTATCTATCTATCTATCTATCTATCTATCTATCTATCTATCTATCTATCTATCTTTCTATCCATCTATTTTTCTCATGAAGAAAGATTCTACAGCAGTCAGCAGGGCTGACAGACACAGGACCATGTAAGAGTGTTATCTCTGCCAAGGGCATAACTCCAACACAGCATCTGGAACAAGACATTCCTAAAGCTGTTTAGATGGAGCCTCAAACTCTCTCTGCACAACTGTCTGGCAGAATTTACACGCTGTACCAAACACAATATAAGGTGAAAAGTGAGTTCGGGGCAGAGTGATGGGCAGAGGTGGAATTTGCTTTGTTTACCTATCCCTTGGTGATTGGACAATTGGAATTAAAAAAAAAAAATCATTGACCAGAGACACTGATCAGCCCCTAGAAATGACATATCTAAACAAGTGTTCAGGAGGGAAATCTTCAGTCTTCTTCGGACAGAAGGGGAATTTCCCGAAGCTGAGCTTCAGCTGAGTGTTAAGCTGGAGCCTAACATTTTGGCTAGCTCAAGAAGACTGAGGACCTAAGAGACATTCAATACCTTGCCTGTCTCACCTGTCAGCAAGACTGCCACCACCGTTCTCTCTCATTGTCCAATCTCGGATTGGTAAACCGTTCAACCTGTTCTGTTCGTATGTATTTTCTGTGTACTTAGCTTATGTATCATCATATTCAAACAGCTGTCTCTTAAGAAACAACTTTAGAAATACGCCTGTGACTTCAATCCCCGTTTTTGGGTATCTGTGACTTCCAAACCAAATCTTACCCAAAGGCATGCCCAGCAGCAGTTAGTTAGGAGACAGGCGCTGAAAGCAATTTCACAACTCAGCCCTGTGGGGTACAGAGAATTTTACAAGCACTAAGTGCGGCCCGTCTCCATTGCCAACTGAATTATACAACTATTTGACATAATGTGACCCTGAACAACCCATCCGTAACCAGCTTTTTATTTTTCAGTAACCTGTGAATGATCTTTAAAGGGATCCTTTTCAAAGAACTGAACAAACTCTGACACAAATTGCGTCAAAACCCTCAATGTATGGTAGCATACTCTGTGGTCTGTGGAAGACTGCAGTTAACAGTCACAGCCTCTGCGACCGCCTGCTGACAGCATGTTCAACCTTCTGGGTGCCCTACAGTTGGCGCTATCGATAAGCCAGAGATGCTTCATCTCCGCCTCATTGAGAAGTGTGATTAGACTTTTATCAGTAAAGTTTTCATACTTTCTCCTCCCATCCGCCTTTTGCGCTGCTATTTTCCTTTTTTTTGGCAGCAAGTAGATCCGTGTTTTTTCCGAGACAGTTAATTAATTACTCTGTATTTTTTTAAAACTGCTAATTTCACTTCGGTAATCTGAACACTATCTTTCAAATGCACGGCTGCTTTTAAAAAAAGGTTTTTTAGGCTATTTCTTATCTGCCTTCGGAAGGTTGTAGAATTATTTCAATGCTTTAAAAGTTCTGACACGTTTGTAAAAGTTTTTAACCGTTAAAAAGCTCAGGAAGCAATTCTCACCTGATGATGAGCTGCAAGCTAACCGTAATGGGCATGTCTTCCACTCCTGACTGTCTTGGTACATTCTCTGGGCGTTGCCTCCAGGCCTCTTTGCCATTGTTCCAGTACATCAGGGAAACTTCAACCTGGATGATGAAATTCCTGCCCCCACCATCACATTAGGAAACAACAAAACAACTGTCATGAAAGTGATTCTGTTTTGTTAAAAAAAAAACATATTTTCAATGGAATTTATAGTTAAACTGATTCAATGTTGGAGCAAGCATTTTTTTAAAGAAGCCATTAGAGGACACTGAGGGAGCCGGATTGGCAGCAATGTTTCTGGTTATCACATGGCTTGGGTTGGGGATGGAGTGGAAACCCTGGTAACAAGGGCAGAAATGTGACAAGTGCTCCTTTAATTGGACAAGCCCAGTAGTAGCAGAGCACCTGGGATGGGCAGAGGCAAAAGCTGGCAAGCTTTTTGCTTGTCATTCAAGGTGTTTATATTTCACCTTCTGGAAGGAGATAAAGTCACGTGCTCATGAACTTTCAGCAAAAGAACAGAAGACCACAACACAGCTCGCTTTATGGAAAATCCCAAGAAAAGACCATGTGAAGTCCACTGTGTCGATTCATCTTGTTTCCTGTATTTGAAGAAAGCCTGCTAAAATAATTATCAACATCCCCTAAAAAGAACTGTGTGTGGAAGATTCTAGTGACCTGTCTGCATGTACTCGGAGGTTGGTCTGTGTGCCAGTTTGATGCAGCGTGTCTCATCTCCTATTTTTTTTCAGCGGTGGACAACTGATCTGCCCGGTGTTTTGTTGTATGTAATAGAGTTCTGATCCAAAAATCCCTTACATATTAGAATTAGAATTAGAACATTACAGCGCAGTACAGGCCCTTCGGCCCTCGATGTTGCACCGACCTGTGAAACAATCTGACCTACACTATTCCATTTTCATCCATAAGTCTATCCAATGACCACTTAAATGCCCTTAAAGTTGGCGAGTCTACTACTGTTGCAGGCAGGGCGTTCCACGCCCCTACTACTCTTGAGTAAAGAAACTACCTCTAACATCTGTCCTATATCTATCACCCCTAAACTTAAAGCTATGTCCCCTCGTGTTTGCCATCACCATCCGAGGAAAAAGACTCTCACTATCCATTCTATCTAACCCTCTGATTATCTTATATGTCTCTATTAAGTCACCTATTCTCCTCCTTCTCTCCAACGAAAACAACCTCAAGCCCCTCAGCCTTTCCTCGTAAGACCTTCCCTCCATACCCGGCAACACCCTGGTAAATCTCCTCTGCACCCTTTCCATAGCTTCCACATCCTTTCTATAATGCGGTGACCAGAACTGCACGCAATACTCCAGGTGCGGCCTCACCAGAGTTTTGTCAGCTGCAGCATGACCTCGTGGCTCCGAAACTCGATCCCCCTACTAATAAAAGCTAACACACCATATGCCTTCTTAACAGCCCTATTAACCTGGGTAGCAACTTTCAGGGATTTATATATATATATATATATATATATATATATATATATATATATATATATTTGTGGCGAAACGGTGTGTGCATGTGTGTGTCTTTGTGATTGTGAACGTTCTAAGATATAAAGGAAGGACTTTAACATTTGGTTATGAAAGAAAAGGGACTTTTAATATTTGAGTTGGATTCTTTTTCAAATTAATATTTCTAATGTTGCTTTTTTCATTATTAATTCAGACCTTTTTATTATGTAGCTAATTTCGCTGTTCAGTAAATAAATCGTGTTAGTGTGCTCTATTCTGTGGAAGATAGTCTATCTGATTGACTGTTTCAATAAATGGGAAAACTTTAAAAAGTATGTTGTGTGCTTTGGAGAAGTGGGACTGTATTAATAGTGCACT